>NW_027094092.1:34209322-34249322 GCF_029207755.1 Chamaea fasciata | reverse complement strand
ACATTACTTTGCAGGAAAAAATAGTCTCACATTCTTTTGTTAATAAAAAAAATCATTCCAGATATGTTGAAAAACATATGCTATTTCTTTTCTTTCTGTTCTCTTTTAAAAATAAGGTCAATTATTTTCTTTTCTCCAGTAGATATGGTCTTCTGGTAGTATTGTGTGTGCTTGGTTTTTAATGAGTTTGAAAGGTTTACCCATCACAGACTTTCACATTTTCACCAAATTTCACTACTGGATTTTTAATAGATGTTTACTTATTTAGATGGTTACTGATAGGGAAAAAAATAGTAACTCTGTGCAATATTCCATGCACTGATCATCTAAAAAATACATGAATAATCAAGTTGTTATATTCCATTCTTAGAAAATATCATAATGGTGAGCCCATTTTCTTTTGAAGAAATTCAGAAGCATATTGAAGTCCATCAACTATGTTACCACTCTTAAGGAAAAAATGAAGCAGATTTCTTTTTGTTAGCAGGAAATACCATGCAATTTGGGGCTTATCAAAACCCATGTGATTTTTTTTTTTTTTTTAGGGGGAAGATGTAAATAGCAATGATTAAGTTTAATTATTTTGTATTTTGTTTAAATTTTATGTTTTATATTCCCATTTTTTATTATAAATGTTATGATGGACTCAGTCAGGTGGGTTTTGTTTGATTAAAAACAGTAGTTCATTTGTTATAGATAATTTTACAAATAATATATTAAGACAACCATTCCCACAAACAAAATTATTAAAGGTACAGTGCTTCTGTCCATGGTTTGAGGGCTTTCTTATTTCCAGTGCTTTTATTTTCCAGAAACATGCTTTCCCAAAGCATAGTTAGAGTATGTTAACTTTCATTACAGCCATTTGGGCTTTAATTTGAACACATACTTTCTCTGTGAGTTTTTCTTATCTAAGTAACACTCCTACATAAAACCATAGAAAGAAAAAAAATCTCTGGTCTTTTCCTTTGGTTTTGCAATTACCAGTTTTTGCAGTGGAATCTTTTTTTTTTTATGAATAACTCTTAAACAAAGAGAAATAGTGGTAATCCTGTCTCTTACAGATGACAGTATAGTAATAATTAGTAATTCTTCATCTCTCTTTATGTAACTAAGTTTCTGGGAAATCATCATCAAAGCCGTAGCTGATACATAACAAAACATTTTATATTCAAGGGATTGTTTGCTTTGTAAGATGACTCATCATCTCTTCTAAACCTTTAATAATGATGAAGTTTGAGGTTTTTTGGATTTCCATGCTTTCTCTCTCACATGGGAATAATCTGTTTCTTTAGTCATAACTATAGTAAACCTGGATTCATGCAATTCAGTCTTGTGACCAAATCACAATGGATTGTAAACTTGTTTTCATATAACTCTGAGTATTCAGACGTTTAATAAGTTTTCCAGAATTTTTAAACTTGATCCATTTCAATTTCTGAGTTCTGGTGAAAGTTGTCACTTCTTCAATCAGAGGTAAAACAAATTGGTATATATGTGGGTGTTATAATTCTCTAGGGGAATGGTTTCTCCCTTCTGACCCCCTGGAGTTCCTTACCACGTAGAGTGACCCTTCCTTCCTTCTCTGACCCCACTGGCTATGGTCCAGCTATCTTTTCCCTGAGCAGGGGGCTATATAATTGCTCGCCCTTCCTTGTTTGCTCTCTTTCCCCCCAGGAATTTCGAAGAATAAATGCCTGGGACAAAGGTCCTGGGGAAAGGGCCTCTTCTGATATCTTTATCTCATCCTTGGTATAATTCCCTCCAAAGCCTCCTAACAACTGAGCTAGCTAAAGCCCCTGGAGGTGGGCGGGGGGTATCAATACATATGGGTATGAATATGTATGTGTACACATATGTGCATGGCTGTCTATTTGTCATGCCTAAAAGATGTGTTATTAACCCAAGTTCAGCAGTCGGGTTCTTCTGCTAAGGGTAGTAAGGCTTCCTGTGAACACACCCTTATTTGTGTGTGTCCTAAGCAAGCAGTTCCAAAATTATTTTGTCTGGATGAAAACAAGAGTAGAACACCAATGCATGAGAATTCCTACCAGCCCTTGTTTCCCCTTTCAGTTTGGGAAGTCTGAGATCATTAAGCTTTGCTTTGGGAGACGCCTTTTTGTCAGTGAGGAATATGGGCACAGAGTCTCTGTTAAGACCAGTTAATTCTCTGTTGAGAAACAAAGGTAAAAAGGGTAGGAGAGAGATAAGAATGGAAGCAAAAAACTGTCCAGTTGAGATTCCTGTAACACTTCACGCATCTGTGGGATGTTCTAACGTGTTGCATTTCAGACTGTGCATTTTATCATTTGTATGGCAAAGGTTTTTTATATCTGTTGAAGGCTTTGTGAGATACTTCTAATGCATTCGAATAATTTTTAAAAAATTACTTTCATTTTCTGAGGTTTTATGCAAATGTGCAGTGGAAAAGTTATATCCAAGAAAGAGTTTATCAGAATTTCATGTTAAGCAAGTTACTGACAATTTTTAGTTTGCTTGGGAATAGTGTCAAAGCACAGTCCTATTTTACCAAGGGATTTGCAAGACCAGTTTTTGGCTGAATTAGTCTGTGTGGTGTTCTATAGAATCCTGCTCTCACAGCCAGTTGATCGTGGGTCACAAAAATACATGTATGGGACGTTGGGTTTAGTAGACTGCTGTACTGGGAGTCATCAAACAAGTTTAATGTAAATGAGCACATGAGAGACTGTAGTGCAACTTTCACTTAGTGAAGGTTTTAGCTTTGACTTCTCTCACTGAAAGGTTATCCATTTTAGTATCAAAGAAATTGGCATGGTGCATGGGAAAAATAGAAAGAGATTTAATTTGTGGATGTATTGGGATGACACTGGGCTGCTATTGCATTGTGCTTTTTAGGTTTTCAGATTCTCTTTAAGACTGACATAAAAGCCCAGTGTAAAGTTTATAGAGTCATATAAATGCTAGAGATTTCTGAAAGGTATCATGCATTCCCCAAAACATTTCAGCTGAGAAATGCTTCTTATTTTCCAAAAATACTGAAGCATATTTAGCATTTAGTGAGCGTTTCTGTGAGTACAGAAGAACTCCTACACATTGAATCAGAGTCTTTAAGTAAGCATTTTAAATTTTAGTGGCAACCATGTATAGATGCTTGCCAGTTAAGTACAGAAATACAAACATCAAAAGCATCAGGATCATTTATGCTGTTGCATCTCCTGCCATTTATTCTAATGGTTGCTTTAAAAGCTTTATCAGTTGTCCAATATGTAAGTAACATTCTCAGAGAAAAATCATGGTCTGTTGTTTGGAAGTTCTTGAAAAACTTAGTGTGGTGTCCAAGGATATTTGCCAGAAATAAAATTTTAGACAGTTACATGAGGTAGGAGGAGAAATGAGTTCTTTAAACAAAGTTATTGCAAGCCTGTTTGTTTTAGTCCTAATTTATTAGATATCAAAAGAGGTATTTTTTAGTTTCCTGAAAATTGTGTGATGCCTGGTAATGGTTTCACTTTTCCCTCTCCTGGAATTGTAGAGAAAACAGAAATATTCTATCTAATATAAAAAACAAGGGCCCAAAAATGCCCCTCTGTAAACTAAACAAAATAAAAAAACCCCAACAGATAAAGGTTTCCTTTTGTCTCAGATGGTTTTACAAATAAATATTTGGTGAGTGAACAGACAGGGTTTTTTTGTGCAATTAAATTATGCCTCTTATTTGGTAAGAAAAAGTTAAAACCCATACATGCAAATTGAATTTGAAATCTAATATAAAGGGAAAGAAATGGCACTGCACTTGTTGAAAAATATTTGTGTTCCTTAGGAAAAAAATAAACATTAAATGATTGTAGAAACATCAGCAGCATGTTTTTAGATTTTTTTTTTTCCAATTTATGGACACATGCAAATTGCTACCATGGACTTTTCTATTATTGAACATACATAAAGACATTTTTTCTGGATTTATTTCATGTACAGGGATGATGATCACCTGTTCTACGTTTGTCCATTATCTATGTCAAAAATAATCTTCACTTGTATACGTTTTATATCTTCAAATATAAAAGGCAGTGTACAATACATGACCCCAGCATATAACTGAATTGTAAATAATTTTTTAAAAGACAGTATTTTTATATTGGTTATGCTTACACAACGTAATTAAGGGCAATGATTTTTGGTAATTTGGTTTTCTTTGTCAGCTATTTCAAAAATTAGATCTGTATTTTAAGTACATATTTTGAAAATCGTATGACGAAAAGTATATATATAGATGGCTGAGCTTTTGTTCACAGAAATGTGAAAAAAGGATTGCATAAAACTGTTAATGGAAAATTATAAGCAATCTGATACTTTAATTCATACTCTAATGGAGCCTAAAAGCTCTTAAAATGGCAGAAATTTCACCAGTGTTAGTGATTCCTAGGTTTATTTTTGCTATACAGGTTGGTCATGTAGCTGGCAATTTTTCTTTTGCATAATTCTTGTAAATTATTGTACTCTTGTGTCTGAGTGAAAAGCTATTACAGTTGTAAAGAAATATGACAACGTTGCTTCAAAAAGATTAAGACAATTTAAAACTGTGTAGGTGTACAATTTCTCCACCTTTTTTAATTATTTTTTTTTGTGCACATGACTATCAAAGCAAATGTGCAATTTAAAACTTTAACTCAGTGTGAGATGTGTTTTTGCACAATTTTATTTTTTCATGGAACAGTGATTTCTGCTACTACGTCCTAGTTTATGCATACTGAAATGTAGCGTGTTTGCTCTGCAGTATGACATGTGGCCTATTTTTATTATGCTGCACCTTCTAAAATAACACAGATTGCAAAATACCCTTTAGTCACTTAGTGTCAAGTCTAACAAAATTCCTGTTTAGCATCGACTGTTTTCCATTCAAGTGTTTTGACAGAAGTCATCCATGTTAAGTGCTCTCTGAATGAGGCTCCCGTAGCTGGCCGTAACCCGATCTGTGTTTTGTTTCAGTGTGTTGTCTGCTGACCTAGAGAACACTTGCATTAGCTGCATTGATCAGTCCACCTCACATCTCATCATTTAGGAGACAATTAATACTACCTTGTAAAGACTCCCCAGAGCATTTTCTTTGAGCTCGGTTGCTTTACACAGAAACCACAGGCGATGTTTGCAAAAGGGGAGGGAGCCAAGTAGGAGAAGAAGAACGGCATTAAGAAAGCTTTGTCTAGGAACCAAGTTGCATTTGCTGTGGTGACTTTCACTCAAGTCAAAGTCCCTTTTCAGATAGAGCGTTTGGAAAAGAAAGTTAGCTGTATTTTGAAGTGGATTTGTTTAAAAGATGCTGTAAGAGGTCAAAAATACTTTAAAAATCTTCCTCTTGAGAAATATGCATTTGATTGGGAGATTTTTATAGCTTGCTGTAAAGAGTGTAAACATTCTAATTTTATATTTTAGGGCAAGGATTAATAATATGGCATATTTTGAAATATTGCTTGACATGTTTTAATCCAAATTTTAATTATTTTTAAATAACATATTTTAATAGACAAAACAAAAAAAAAGTGTGTTTCTTGTTCTGTCTTTTTTGCTGTAGTGCTGCTACTAGTGTTAAATTTCAGTATTGTCTGATGCTCAAGATAAAAATCAGATTTTAAGTATATGTGAATATGTTATCTTAAGAGCAGGCAAGGCTCTTAGTATGCTCCTTCATCTTTAGGCAATAAAATATTTAATATTAGAGATCATCAGGTCTTCTCAGAAGCAGGTGAAGAGCATTAACTAATAAAACGCAATTTTTTTCTTGGAAATTCCTAAGATTACTGTACTGTGCTCTGTTAAAGTCTATGCTGAACTCTTGTAAGGAGCATATTTTAAGATTATAAAAGCTGATTATATAAACATAAAATTGATAGGAAGGGAATTTTATGGAGAAGGTTGCTTACGACTCTGGTACATTAATCTATGTGATTCCATGCAGGTTGTACAGTGGAAATGAGGCCAATCAACATGTGGGGATCTTCAGAAATGTTGCAAACTTGTTAATATTTGCCACATCATTGCATTGTCATTTTGATTTTCTTATGTAGAGTGAATGAATTTTATGTGAGAAAAGATTAGTTTGTGACCTTATCAATAGTATTTACTAGGAGTGCATGAATGAAAAAAGTTATTATATTTTTTTTTGTGGTAATTCCATGGCTCACATTTGTTATTTTGCTCCCACTCTCTACAGTCTTGAAGCAAAATATGCACGGACATTGAATAGAGATATGTATCTGTCTTATCTTTGCAACAATAATCATTTGATATGGTATTACTATATTTTTAGGAATACACTGATATCTTGATAGTTCATGTTCTGATTGTCTTCAGTTCTACTGGTATTTGAAGATGGCAGTGAGGCAGTGAATATCAAAAAATTATGTATGTTGGGAGTGTAAAGAATGTGTTTTTGAAAGTATGTATTGTGTGAAATTTTAAAGTAGTTTTACTTGAGCTTGTATGTTTTCTTATGTTGGTATTCCTGCAGAACGAAACTGGAATCTACAATATTCATTTTTCAGTTGCTTTTAGGTTTTGGGGAGTTTGAGTTTGTTTCCAACTCCTGTCAGATCCTGTTTTTCAAGTCAAAACTGATTTTCTGGAACCTATATAAGTGGTTTGATATGTGGAATACAGAGCATGGATTGTTTCAGTGAAGTGTCATACTCTTGTCCTTAGGATTGATACTGGGGGGTTTTATATTATTTGTTTTGTGCGGATGTACCAAACTGTAACCCAATATGTAAAATAGTCCTTTTTTACTATACAGTTAAGCCATTTAATCATCTAAAACCAGTCTCATCACAAAAAAAAAAAAAAAAAAAAAAAAAAAAAAAAAGTATTTTTCCACAGTTCTGCATCCATCTTTAACCATCCTACAGATGTTTTTAAATAAGAAATCAGCAGATAAGAACTGGTGTTGATTTTTTGTAGCACAAACAGAACAATTTCATTTTGGAAGAAATTTATGAGTATTCTGACTGATGATATCCAGGGTGACTTGGAAAGTTAGTGGTTGTGGGTTCTACACCAGTAGGAGTTGTTTAAAGTATCTTCACATCATCAGTATGTTATCTTTTGGAAATCTCTCATTTGTATTTTCAGAGAGGTGCTGCTCATTGCATTTGAGTGCCATCTTTGTGCCCTTATTGAAGCAGTTTGTGGGATCTTGGAGAATCCTCATAATTCAGATGGACTTTTGTTATTTGCAGGTACTACAGAGCGGGTGTGTCTGATCCAGGGAACAGTGGAAGCACTAAATGCAGTTCATGGCTTCATTGCAGAGAAGATTCGAGAAATGCCTCAGAATGTGGCCAAGACAGAGCCTGTCAGCATCCTACAGCCTCAGACCACTGTTAATCCAGACCGCATCAAACAAGTGAGTTTTTGGTTGGGAATAGAGAGTCACAGCAGCTCCTTAGAAGTCCAAACACTTTAGTACTGGAAGGGGTAAACATAACATGTTTTTTAAAAAAATGTTATTTTAGACTTTATTAACTTGCTGGTACTCTTTTTCCTTGTACTTACATGTTCCATGTTTCTCAGCAGTTCTTTTAGACAGTGTTTTATGAGTTCCAATGCCATGCTCTGTGTTTCTTTCATAAACTTTTCTTTACTGTGTAAGGTGATAATAGATCTCTAGGTCTTAGTTAAAGATTGCTGAATTTTAATCTTAAATGGTGAACCCTATGTAAATCTTAAGTGTTACTAAAAATCACAGATTAACTGAATGTTCTCTACGTTTATGTATATAAATAAAGGAAAAAAAGTAACTTTTTTTTAGACTCTAAATTAGGTAATTTAAAATCTTACCTGTAAGAACTTGAAAACGTAAGGATAATTTGCTTGGGAAGTTGTTTTTAAGGTTTCATTTTATGTTATTTTTGGCATCTTTTTGCCTATTTTTTGCTGGCTTCATTCAAAATCATGGGAACTGCAAAAACTATTTGCAAGGTATTATTGCCCTAGTTCTTTATTCTTTGATTTTCCATACAAATTTTAATTTTAAAAAATTTGCCCTCTAAGCAGAATGGAAAGTATGCATCATACAGGATTTAAAGTTATTTTCCATTGTATTGAAGAAGAAAAGAATGAAGAAAGAAATGAGTGAACATTGGGAAAATTTTTTCTTGTCTCTCTATCCTGTAGAGGATAGATTTTAGTTTCTCACCTATCCTGTGTGGGAAAAGATTGTTTTGTCCTACACTTGCAAGGCTCAGTTTCCTATAATTTGGTAACTGTGTGCAATTATTTTACTTTTTATACAGTGACATACACAGAATGCTCATATAAAGATGTTTTTGAACAGGATGAGTTTGCAACAAATTGCTTTAGATGGATGAAACTGTGCATAAACCATTTATATGATTTCTAATATTTACTAATATTTATTTTTTTCTCTATGCAGTTATTTTACATACAAATTACTCTAGATAAATTATAAGAAAACACTAAAAAAAACCCCCCAATTTTATATGTTTAGTTTCTCAATTATTAGACATGAAAATGATTATGCCTGAATGAGAGCAAAAAATCTGAAATTGAGCTATATTTTGAGTGGCTTTTCTGCTGATAAAATATTGGATTTTATGCCAATATTTCTTAATCCAGTGGGAAATAAGTGTTCTCTATTACAATAAAAAAGTGTTTTTTCCCCTTTTGAAATGAAATGAAGCTAGTTTTTTAGGTAAGTCAGTAAGAGCCTGAGAAACTAGATTACAGAGCTCTTTAGTGAAATGCCTAAATAATAACTCTCTTGTGTCTGAAGATGATATATCTGGTTGTCCACACTATTTCTTCAGAAAATGTATTTGCAAAGTTGTTGAGTTTTTTTTTTCTTTTATTTTGGGGGTTTGTTTTTTTGATTGGTTGGTTGGTTGGTTTGGTTGTTCAGTTGTTGCTGGTTTTTATTATTTTTTTAATTTTTAACTTTTTTCCTCTTCTTTGAAAGTTTGTTTGGTTTGGGGTTTGTTGGTTTGAAATGTTAAGTTCAATTAAATTCTGGAGGGGTGGATTAGTGAATGCAGCCACTGCTAATGAAGTTAGGACTAAAGTACAGTGTGTACTAGCTCTACATCTTAAAATATAAATATATTACCTGTATACATGCAGGTGCATAATATAACTTCAAATATTTGGGGATATGCATGTGCATATGTTAAATAATTTTAACCACAATGAATTGTTTCAATTCTCTTTTAATGAGGCAGTGTCTGTTCATGATAAATTAATACACTGTAAATATTGACTCAACCTAAAACTGACTCCAACCTAAAATCCATTATTTTTACCAAGACATGAAATTGTTAGCTTAGTTCTTAGGTAAAATTTGAAATTAATTCATCTGTCTTTCAGTGTCAGAGTATACTGTACTTTAATAAAAGATATGATGCCTTGATTTAAAAATTTAAGAGAATAATATTTTATAACAGGTTGCCATGATTTAGAACTACATTGTTGTTATTTTCTTGAGAGCACAAATATCGCAATGTTATTACAATTATTAGTAAAATTTTTAATACTGGTAATTTAGATTTTTTTTTAAGCAATCCTTAATATTTGTAACTTCTTTTATACACAATTTTACATGGTTCTTCTTGTGTTGCCCAAGAACACTGGCGCACAAAGTATTACACTGGAGATTGAAGAAAATTTAAAGTTGATTTGAAATAATAAATTTTACCTTCATTTAGGAACTCTGAAAATGTTTCAGTCAAAAAGAAGATGTAGTTTTCTCCCCATGAATAAAGATACCAGTAGCTGAAGTCTTGCAAAGCCTCTCATGTCTCAAAGCCTCTCGTATGAGCATGCTGCTCTCATTTCTCTGTCGGAATTTCTCTGTCTTGGGCTGCTTTATTAACACTCACCCTACGGAAGGGAGCTAAGAAAGAAAATTTCTGGTTATAATTTCAATGAAGAAAGGCAGTAGATAAAGCTTCTGCTGACTACCTGAATTTTAGCACTTTCTGTCTACAGGAAAGGCATGGGACACAGAGAGGGTGACTCTGGCGTGGCATTTCTCCTTACTAACATTCTGTCCCTTTAACTTCAGCTTTTTTGGCTGCCGAATATCTAAAAGCAAATCTGTGTGCTTCCTTTTGAGCCTTCTCAAGTCTGTTTTTTTGTCTCTCCTAATCCTTTATACTTATCAGTAGATACTAGGGAGTTCTCTCCTCCAAGTAGGTCTGATAGATGTTTAATTGACAAATATTTGTATCTTTTATATCTACACAACATAGACAATCTCCATGGATGTCAACCATCTGCTATTTCTAAGTATCATTGAACAATATCCAACTGGTTCTTATGCCCTTTTTCTTTCCAGAAACTGCTATGAGCAATTAGCCTCCTTTTTTTTCTCTTTATTAGTTAGAGTGTCATACAAACTCTTTCAAACCATATTGTAACTCATAGGAACAAAAAGATGTTTTCATAAGAGATCATGAGCCTGAGTTGTTTAGTCTTTCTTCATAATCAACATCCAAAGCTTTACATTTCATCTCTAAATTAATCGCAACTCTTATGAACAATGGAAAAGGCTGCTTAAATTTGCTTTATCACCTACTTCAGAAATTAATCCAACCTTTTTGTAGGCTAGTTGAATTTTCCTTCCAGCTTTCAGTTGTAGCAGGTAGCAGATATTGTAGCAGTCTGTCCAGGAAGCACATGGAAACAGAGATGGCCATTGCTGAACTGTGCATTTTATGAAAGGAAGGAGGACCTACCTTAAAGATAACTGTGCTTCAAGCAGGAGTTTGCGCTGTTTGGCCTTCTGAGATCCCTTCCTACCTGAATGATTCTTTGATTCTGTGAAATGTTTAGGTCTTTTAAAACATAGCAAAGGATTTAGAATTTCCTCCTTGTAAGTCTAGAGTAAAACTTTCACATATAGAACTTCCAATTAAAGCTTTCATTGGAACCAGTTTCACTTGATCTTTTTCAGTAGATAATTAATGTCTCATGAGTTGAACTTCTGTTTATTTATCAAAGTCCCAGTTATTTTATTCAAAATCTACAAACGTTAATGTCTGAATTCAGATTTGTAATTTCATGTTCCTCTATTGAAAACAAGTGCTTTTACTCTAGAAATGTTGATCAACAACAAAAAAGAAAATGTAACGATTCTTAAAAATAAAATTTCAAATGCCTATATAGAGCCTGAGTTTAAGAATACACAGCTGAAAATATTGGCTTAAATGGAGGTGGGGGTTGTTGGTTTGGATTATGAGTTCTTCAGACTATAAAGGCTCAGTAGACTTCAAAGAATCATAGAATAGTTTGAGTTGAAAGGCAAATTAAATATCATCTAAATCCAACCCCTGTGCCAGGAACACCTTTCACTAGACCAGGATACCTCATCCAACCTGGCCAAATATGAATCATCCACAGCTTCTCTGGTCAACTTGTTCTAGTGCTTCACCACCATCACAGTAAGGTTTCCCCCTAATACCTAATCTAAATCTACCTGTTTCAGTTTAAAAACCTTACCCCTTGTCAAGTCACTACTTACTTGATAAAAAATTTGGCCCAATCAATCCTATAGGCCCCCCTTAATTGATGGAAGTCTGCTACAAGGCTTCCAAGCTTTTCTGTCTCTAGGATAACCAATGCCAATTCTTTCAGCCTGTCTTCATAGGAGAGGTGCTCCAGTCACTGATCGTCTTTGTGGCCCTATTCTGGATCTTCTCCAGCAGGTCCATGTCTCTCCTATCCTGAGAGCCCCAGAGGTGGATGCAGCTCTGCAGTCTCACTAGAGCAGAGGGACAGAACCACTTCTCATCCTCCTTGGCACATTTCTTCTGGCCCAGCCTGGCCTGCAGTTTGCTTTTTGGTCCGCATGTGCGCACATTGCTGGATTGTATTCAATTTTTTATCCATCAAAACTCTCAGATTCTTCCTTCCTCAAGAAACTTTCATTGGTTTTGTAAAATGCCTATCCCTTCTGAGAAGCCTTTCTTCTCATTATGATCCATTGAAGACAAAAGTCTGTCACCTAGATGAATCATACTAAACTGTAGAATATGAGAAAATTACAGTTTTCATTTAAACAAAAAATAAGTAGCTTCATAGATCACAGTGTCTTTTCATCTAGTTAAAAACTTCTCATAAACTTTTGTCACTTGTGAACATAGGTGAAAAATCACACCAGTTATCATTCTGCAATGTATAGTAAGGTATGCAGGGGTCTTCACAAGTATCCAGAACAACAACAAAAAAATCAAAAGCTATTTAGTTCTGTACATTGCATCCAGTGGCAAAAGTTTAGTATTCCATAAAAATATATATACTTTATCCTGTCCCTCATGTGCTGAATTCTGCTGGCAGATCACTAGTTTTATTTTCTGATTAATTTCAGCAGTGTTGAATATAATCTCAATATTTATGCAAAACTTTGTTTATGAATGCAGTCGACTTTGTGGCTGTTTGTTAACTCTTCTGTGCTTCAGAAGTGGAATGAGAATAGAATATTTAGTTGGGGGATGAACAGCAGCATTCAACCTCACATAAATTTGCAGTAGTATTTTGGTTCTTAAGAAAATTTTAAAGTTCTCTTGTACCTTCTGATGGCTTTGTAGTTTTGGTGTGGCTTTCTGAATCCCAAAGTATCCCAGAATGAAAAGGTAATCTTCTCTTCTAGAATGAATCTTAAACCCATATCTTATAGAGTTTCTCATGATTGTGCCTAGTTACATACTTCAGTTTACTGTTATTTCTATGTAACAGCACCAGATCTTGTAGTAGTTCTGTGTTACTATGACAAATTTTGAAGAAAGAGGAGATCCTGATTCTTTTTTGTCCCTTTTACTTTAATATTAATTCTAAATTGTTCCTTTCATCCGGAGTTGCTCTGGTGATCCGAATGGCACCTGGTGGTTTGCTTCAAGCTTCTTATCCCTTCTTGTCTTTGACAAAACATGAGATAATTTTTCTTCACGATCATACTTAACCATAGTTATTGCCTTTCTCAAAGTCGGATTCCCAAGAGTTCATAAATACAGATGAGTTACCTTTTACTCTTTTTGTATTTCCCTATGCTCTGTCTCCTCTTCCACTCAAAAGCAAAATCAAATGCTAAGAGACTGAAATATAATCAAAATTTATTTTATTTGCTCTTTACAGAAATGAAAAGGTAGGAAGAAAAGATAGATTACTGAAGTCATAAAAGTAGCCTTTTTGCAGTCTAAATTGTAAGCAAATTATTAATCCTTGAGTATTTCTTCATCCAAATTCTATTTTTTGAAATGTGTTATATATTTATACAGTCATCTCCAAGATAAGAATCTTCATCCAGACTTACAGATTAAAGGAGATCACAGCAGATGTGAAGAAGACTCTCTGTTTAGTAAAGCAAGCAGTCTGTTAAGAAAGGATTATTTCTGATAGTGTTTAAAATCTAGTAAGTCAGTCTTTCAGGTTGTTCAGAGCAGTGGGGCCTTACAGTGCTCTCTGTTTCTCATTTTAACTGCAGAAGGTATTAAACTGTTTAATTATATTTTTTTCAAGGATAACACCTTTTTTTAAAGTGCATTAAAATATTGACAAGCAAATTAGTTTAATCACACTAATTTCACTGATATAAAGCACCAATTTTAATATATGCAGGATTGGAAATCAGTATTAGGTTAGTCTTAATAGTTATTTATTGCAGGTAATGTTATTACCAAGACTTCCTCTGTTTGGCAAGCTCTGTAGTGAGAAACTAGAAATTCGTAAGCTGTAAATATAGTCTCACCTTCGCATTTAAATGACGGGTTTTTTTATGCTTTCACGTCTGTAACCCTGTTTCAAGCAATATTTCACTTTCTGCCTTTTCTTTCTAGTCCTGAATATTTATATGTACTAGTAAGTACTGAGAATTAATTTAGTTGTCTCAGTACAGTTTTTTTATTACCCATCATGTAAATACTGAAATTTCTTTAGTGTAAACATGTATATAAGGGTGTCATTGTAATCAAAAGAGGACTCTGAGACCTTTTGAAACACCATGCAGGTGGACTGAATGTAATCTCTACTGCCATGGTACAGCTATAACTTCACTCTCTTAATCAAAAAATATCAAGAATGGAAGTGCAATGATTTGACCATATTTCTTCACACCCTTTAGTGTGAGAGAATTCTCTCACAGTGTAGTCAATATTTGAGCACAAAAAAGTAGTAGTATTTTCTTGGACTTTCAGAAGATCCTAGAACTCAAATATGACTAAAATAGAACTTTATTTCTAAAATTAGGCTCCTTTTTAAATACTTAAAACCTCTTTTCTCAAATATGTGTTCTAGAAGCATAAAGTTGGAACAAGCAACACACTCTAACCTGTAACTCATTAATTGTCTCATAAGTAGTAGGAAAGGTAATAGTTTTTAGGAAAACAGAATTTCCCCAGAGTTAATTTCACCATGGCTTAGATCAAAAGAGGTTAATTTTTGCAGAACACTGTCAATTATTTTATATATATGTGTGTTTACGTATATATGAAAAAAATAAAAGTAATTATGTCAGTAAACAATGTAAGAGAGATCAAGCCTCAAATACAAACAACCTGATATACAAAGAAAAAAAGCACCAAAAACACAAGACAATAAACTATTATTTTCAGTATTTAGCCATTTATTTTGGAATAGAAACTGTTTTTCATAGTTGATTCTTGTTCATTAATACAGTCTTTGCTTTTAAATTTATTAATGCCTTTTTTCCCATTGTATTTAAACAGGTTTTTGCTAAAATCTGTAATGAAATGCTTCTACTTAATAGATGTTACAGATCAACAGTCACCTGGAATGATTATTGTCAGTCCTTTTTTTATCACAGTCCTTTATTTGTGTGCTTTAGACAGATTGATATGAATTGAAATCTGAGATGTTTCCAGTTTCTTAAATCATCTGTGGTATCAGTGATTGTCATTATCCCATGTTGAAGTGTTCTACATATTTCCCTATAAATCCATTAGTTAGGTTTGATAACGACTTTGAAGAACAAACTATTTTTTCTTTTTAATAAGCAACTTAGCACACCAAAACAACACAGAGTTCCATATGCCCTAGTTAGCAGTGGTTTGATAACACAAACTATCAGTTTTCTGAAATATTTTAGTCAAAATATATTAGCAGGTTTTTTTTCATTTGGGGATTTCAGAGGGGAAGGTTAATACCTAGCTATAATAAAGAAAACCTATTGGGACAATAAACAATTCTCCATTTTTTTTGGTTGCTTTTTTGTTGTTGTTGTTTGTTTGCTTTGTTTGGGTCTTTTTTGGGGTTTGTTTTTTGGGGGGGTTGTTTGTTTTTGGTTTTTTGGTTTTGTTTTTTGGAGTTTTGTTTGTTTGTTTGTTTGTTTGTTTGGTTTGGGTTTTTTGGTTGGGTTTTTTTTGTTTGGTTTTTTTTTTGTTTTTTTTTTTTTTTTTGTATTTTTTTCCTGTTTAGCCTTAAATAGTAAAAATCACTTCATTGCAATTTCAGACTGTGGTAAGAGAAATACTGCATCATCTCCCTAAAATCAGAAGTATAATTCTATAGCTGAAGAAGCTTAGCCATGTACTATTGTGGAATCGGGCACATCTTTTGCTAAATAATTGTAGCCCCTCATGAATGGATCCCTTGTGATGGTCTCAGGTTTGTTACATAAAGACAGGGGAGAGTCCTTTATAATTGCCTTGATTTTTACAATGCGTAGTGCCTGCTGACCAATAGCAGTTTGCCAAGCTACATATTTTTATAATGTCCTATACATGACAGTATTTTCTACATAACCATCATTAAAGACTCCCAGTTAATGTTGAAACTCTTTTTGTTTGTTTTTATTGTTTTACAATGAGTTATAAGTTGGAAGCACAAAATAGGGATCTGTTTCTTAAGGTTTGATTTTTCCTGTTTTGACTGCCTGTTTATGTACAAATTATGAAAAATGGATCTTCATACTGTTTAACATACATCTAAAATATTTGTGTGTGCATATGTACAAACCCATATTTTGCTAATACACAACTTTATGCATTCACAGTGTCCCAGCTTTCTCATATGCATTAAGAGTTTTAGTGCAAAAGTATGTATACCTATTTTATGAGGGACTGTCAATGATTGTAAGTAACAGAACTGCTGAAAGTGTGAAATTTTGCTTTATTTATTTCTAAATAGTTTTGGTTAGTAACTATATGAGCATATGATAAATTCCATTGTATAGCACTTTAGCACTTATTTCTTGACATAAAAATAGTGTAATTTTGGCTATTTTATAATATTTATATATTGCAAAGATGTCAAAAACATGCTTTGAATAAGTATTGTATGTTATGTTTTGAAAATTGGAATTTTACTTTTTTACTATTATAAAAAGAAAAGAAGAGTTTTTCTGTCACAATCTAATACTTTTAAAGGAGAAATGTGTATATAAAATTTTTAAACAGAGCAGTGCTTTTTAATATGTTTAAGAATTAATGTTAAGTATATGTATATTATTTAGAAAAGATGATCAATAAATATGACTCTTAATTCTTTTTTGTGTTTATTTTGAACACAGAACTATAACAAGCTATTGACCTTTGCTCAACTAAATGAATGTTTTTAACACAAATCATAAATACTTTGTAGTTATTTCTTGTGAAGGTATTAGTTGCATGTTCATCCATCATGAGATTGATGCTTACATTTTTTCACCTGCTTCTAGATTAAAAAAGATCAATAAATATTTTAGCAGTTAGGATATTGCCAAAAACTTGGTAGCTTCAGCGTAACTGTTGTAAGGTATGGAACACAGTTTGCTGGCTATAAGTCCTTGCTGTAGAGTGGTGCTTTATAAAGTGCCAGAGTAAATGTCTTTTAACTTCTTTCAGACATTAGCCCTGTTTGTTCATAGACTGATAACTGTTTCTAGTATGCTCATTGAACTTGCTGGAATTTTTGTTTACTTATAGTCTTCATTTTCCCCAAGAGGAGGAGAGAGGAAAGAATATATTCCTCATGTGGTCAGCATATTTTTGAGTATTTATGTGAGTTCACCATCTTGATTTCAAGTCATGAATTTGTTTTTACATGCACAAGCATGCATATTTACATGCATTATTAATCAAATTGACTTTAAATTCCATTAAGTTCCAATGAGTAGGAGAAAGATTTTTGTCTTAGGCATTTTTTATTTCTTTTAATTTTCTAGTTATGTTATTTTGTTGGTTTATTTATTTTTTTAACTGTTCAGTCTAAGGCTTGTAAAGGTTGATTTGCTCCTGAACTGCTTTGTTCCCAGACATTGCCATCTTCCCCAACTACCACCAAGTCCTCTCCATCTGATCCCATGACCACCTCCAGAGCCAATCAGGTACAGTATCATCCTACCATCTACACCATACTTTTCACGGGTGACAGCTTGCAAACTGGAGAAAAAGATATGGTGGGTTAAGGATTTATTCGTTCATTCACATATATACACCCATAACCATAGATATCTTACTCTTGTTAGAAATTGGCAAAGTAAATGGAAAATATTTTGCTTCTTTTAATTTATTTTGGTGGGCTTTGTTAAAATCTCTGATGAAAGCAAAGTATCTTTTACAATAGTCGTTTTGGTTTGGGGTTTTTTTTTTTTCCATTTGATAAATTGCAAGGATACAAAACTGGTGTGTTTGTAGACAGAGTAACTCTTGGTTTATATATGTTTGTGTATATATGCACACACGTTTTTACTTCCTGGATTATTTTTAAATTATAGTACAATTACCCCTAAACCTTAAATAGCTGAAATTCAACCCAGGAATGGCAAACAGACTTCTTCATTGCAGAATTTTGAAATGTGTTTGTGGACAGTAACATAGGGGCATTATTTAAATATAAAAGTATTTTAAATGAAAATTTATTGATGAAGAATGAAGTAAAAATAAATCTCTCTAAAAATATGCTAAACACATCTAAGTAAGTTTAATTAATATCATATTTTTAAATGCATATACTGTCCTTTTAGCAACCTGTTAATTATACTCATTTATTTTTATTTTAATTCAAAAAGTTGATGTCCAGTTGATTGTGTCCACAAATTATCATATTATATTTGTCTTCCCTATGAAAATTGCAAAAATTGCTACATATCATGCTTTTAAGTACTCATTCATGCTTAAAAACCACCTTATTTATTTATTTTTAATGTACTGATTAACTTAATGTACTTTGTGTTCAAATAATGTAAGTATTTAGTATATGCTAAAAGTTCCCACACTCTGTTTCAATTAGCTGAATGTTGCTATCAGATCTTGCATAAATAACATCAGATACGAGAAAAGTTTCCTTTACAAGCTAATTTCTCCTGGAAGTTAACACTGTTATTAATTACTGATTTTCTGATATTTTTTGAACGGCTTAGAACTTGCTGGTGTATGAACAAACAATTTCACATGAACGGAAGTGTATTAAAGCATTATGCCTTTGATCAACACATGACATTTATTGAATGAGGTGTCAAATACAGAAAGTAATGGAATTTACAAAGAAATTGTACAGATAGAGGAACTACTAAGAAAAATATAGGTTGTGATATCCTTGACTTCAATTCGAAAGCCTTCTTCATCAGTCTGCTTCCATTCCAGCAACAATTACCTGGCTTCATCATCATTAAATGAGAAAGATAAAATCTTTGCCGACAGCCAGGGATGTTTTATGAGCTCTGTTCAGCTTTTATTCTCTCTCTTAATTTTAGTATTTTGTTTGTTTTAATTAGAAGGTTTTGAAAATGGGTGCAGAGATTTTTTTTTTTTAAATGGTTCTTACTGTTTTTTCTTTTCTTTCAGACTTTTTTTTTAATTATAAGTATATCCTGATGATCATTATTTAGAGAAAAAGGAAGAAGTGCTTTTATTTACAGGATAAACAATTTGAGCATGTTAATTAGCTTAAGAGAAGCACCTATTTTGCATCTGTTCTATGAATTTTATTTTATTAGAATTATAGTGTAGTGTATAAACTTTAAATGACTTTCCAATAGCTAAAAATACTTATGTTTATAGAAAGTTGTTTGGTGAGAATATTGTCAAGTAATATAGCTAAATTCACAAGCTAAGTGACATGTATGCTTTGTGTCCTGTCTATATCCCAAATTACCTATTTTAATGTATTTTATTCATAACCTGTGTTCAATTCAGTTTTCATACAAGTAATCAAGACCTTTTTTGGACAGCATCAAAGCTGTATATATGAAGAAGAGTAATGAGTTCCTTAATTGGCTTTTGGAACTGCTATTATTATTAACTATTGAAACTCATACAGGTTTATGATTACTTTATCCCTTCTCGTATTTTCTAGTCATTCCTAGCCATTCCATCAGGAAGCACAAAGCACATGATAAGGCAATTAAGGCCTTTCTGTTCATTCTAGTGATAAGTGACATCGCTGGCAATTGTTCCCAGTCTGTAGTGGTGATTAGCATTCAACACCAGTGTATCGACAAGTATCTGCACTGCGGCTGTCACATGGAAATAGGTTCCAACACGATAATCTCAAACCTGTCGGTAGCCACGTAACACCCAACAGGAGAGTATTAGAGAGGAACAATAAATGTTTGTTTTAGTATATAGCTGTGTATGATGACTCTCAATAGAAAATAACCATTCAGGTATGGGGTTTCTCACAAGATATTATATCATGATAACGCGAGAGGCCTTAGTTAACTGGATGGATGTCAGGAAATTCAGTGTTAAGGTGTAAGATAAATTCACAGCACAATCTGTTATGTGGATAAGGTAGCATATTAGGCTTAGTATCATTCAGTTTTTGTAAGATTTTAATCAGGAGAAGATGATCTTTTCTATTAAAGATTAGAAAGGTGATTTAGCAAGCTTTAAGCAATACTTAATGCTGGGTTGCTGTTAGGGTGAGATTTTTAAGCTGGGTTGGAGGACTTCCCCTTAAGTAATTGCAATTAGAGAGCTGTTGAGGCTGTCCTTTGATGAGAACAGCTGATGTGAGCCTTGTGCTGTACAAGAGTGTCAGTTGTGTTCCCCTGACAGAGCTTGAACAATTTCTAGACAGAGTTTTTAATACAAGAAGAAAATAGCTCTGCCAACAGAGGTCAGAGGAAGCTAGGCAGGAAATCTGGCTTGTATTAGATCTTCCTTTTAATGACTCACTTTGCCTCTATTCAGATGAGGTCATAACTCCTTTGTATGGCAGTTTCAGCTTTTGACGAATTGTTTTTGGAAAAGTCCAGTATTTGTGAACTAGTTGTTTTATGATTCTCAAGAAGAGGATAGTCTCTGAAAATGCCTTATCTAGTGGAAGAAAAGTTTCTTTAGAATTATCATATTTTGTAGTATACTGGGTTGCCTTGGGTGCAACAGAAACCTCTTCGATGGAAGTGTTTTTCTCTTTAGTTCTTTGTTCCAGGAAGTTATACCTCTGTCAGTGTTACTCTTGTAAATGTCTTGTTTATTTTTTCAGTGGAACTTCCTTGGACCTTTATTCACATTAAAAATCCATACACTGCAAACTTCCCAAGGAAAAAAGAACCAAAGAGGCAATAAAATTAGAGGCAATGGAATTTCCAATGACTTTTTTTTCCCCTCCTGTCTGCCTTTTGCTGAAACAAACTCACTCTTTCTATACTTTCTGACTACTAGCTTCTGTGTTACACCCTCACAAACTTTGTCAGCTTTGTTTATAGCCAAACACTGACAGACATATAGCTACAGTGGTGAAACTGTTCTGCTGATGCCCCTGGAGGTGGCAAAATATAGCTTTGCTTTTATTTACCAGGAGGAGAAAATCAATTTGACTTCTCCAAAGTACACTTCAAGAGGTAATTTCATCTCTGAAGTAATAAATAATGCACTAAACATCATATATAACATTTGCTTTTCCTATGTAGAACCTTGTAAAGGTACAAGTTTTAATTATTATTTTAACAGTTAAGTGACTTTAGATAGACCAATATTTCTATAATTAAACTGTTTACATATTTTTATTAATTTACAAGATTATATTTTCTTCTTATCTTTCTGCTTTAGTGATGTTGCTCTAATTTTAGAGGAAGAAACACATTAAACTAAGTTTTTATTTCTCCTTTGCCAATTTGATGTATACTTGTAAAAGACTCTTATATGTCTCCTTCTCCAGTGCTCCCTTTTTCCATGAAATTGGTACTACTGCTGACCTTTGCTACTGGCGTAAGAGAATAAAATGCTAAAACACACATTCACACTTATTTATGAGTCAGGAGAGTGATGGGTAGGAGTCCTTTTCCCTTGCCTTACAATTTGGATAGGCTTAACCTTAGCAATAAAATAGGATTTATCATAGCAAACTTTGAGTCAATAACTTACTATATAAACCTTTTATTTTTACTTTTTTAAAAGTTCTATTTTTTCCCCCATGGCATTTGTATTTTTTTACAATTATACCTTCTATTTTGCTGCTTTGATATTGCAGCCAAAACTCCTATTTTATAATTTTGTACAGTGTAAAATAAATTTTGTGGAGTGCAGATAGGTGCAGATTTTGTTCATTCAGTCCTCAGGTTTGCTTTTTTTGTTTGAGCATATCTATCTCATCTTGTTGCTGCAATATCTGTAATAAATAATACTTTTGAACCTTTTCACACGATGAGTCTGACCAGTGTTCTTGGTGCTGCCTGTGCTAAGCAGGTACAGCACAAGCATATGGCTATTAAAATCTTGATATTTGGAATTTGTACTTTTGGCTTATATTAACTCTTTGTTTTATACAAAGTCTATAGCTTCAATGTGATATAATAGTACACATGTAACTAGAGTTTGGGAGATTAATTGATGTCTCTAAATTGTAATGATTGATGCACTCTATCTCCCTCTCTGACTCTAAAAAACTGCCCTATCCCTGTTTGTAAAATTTCTTGCAGAAGCATCATTTCACTCCTCATAGAAAGGTAGGATCTGAAAATAAAGGCAGTCTGTAAAGCATACTGACAGCTTTTAAAGGGTTATTGAACTCATATTTGATATATTACTTCTTGTGGGATGTGGAGGAATAAATAGGAAAGAAAGCTTTGTTTCAGTCATCTGTTATCATTAGGACATGGATTTTTAAAATATAAAAAAATAAATAAACAGCTTCAAATGTTAATTTTTTTATCAGTACTTTAATCTTAATGCACAAATACTTAGTTTTAATGATGATCCCAGGATAGTAAATAGCCATTGTAGGCCAGTGAATTATTATTTCAATTTGCCTTTGAAATTTGATATGAGACTTATTTAAGATATTTTGCTTTGGATATTTTAATTGTGATATTAATCTATTTTTTCCCCTGATTTTAATGTCAATTGTTACAGTAGTTCTGAGAAAATCTGTTTTCTTTTGAGTTCTTTCACGTATTGACTAAGGCTGGATGGATCACTTGATCTTTCCAAATCTCAGTATTGTGCATTAAAAAGTCAAAGTCAATATAAAAATATTTAGCATTCTTATAAAAGGTGCTATAGAATTAACAATATGATGTAACTTTAATTTGATTACTAAGAATATTTGCTACGGTAATTCTCTGAGATAGAAATTTGACCTTTTGTCAACCTATCTGATTTGTCACTGACAAATGCGACCATTTTATTTACTTCCAGATGATGCTGTTGGTGGTCTACAATACAAACCTAATACTCTGCTTGAAAGAGACTTTATCTAATAGACAGTGTTTTATATGGACCATGACTAAAGCATATAGTGAACCAGCTTGTTTTAGTTTAATAAGACAGAGTTCCTTTTTTGATTAAAAAGTTACCTATGGCACACTCTGGATAGCACATAATAATGTTTGAGACAGTGTAACTAGAAAAGGCTAGGAAGATTTATTCTCCAGTTAATGTGAAAGGATTCCAGTAGAGGTTCCAGTGGTTTAGATGTAGCCTTTCCTGCTTTATTTCAGCTGGAATCCTTCATTTAATGTCTAAACTCTAAGCAGAATTAACCTACCCTTCATGGACTAACTGTAGACCTTCTTCTGGTCCTCATGTTAATTCATTACTTGTAATATATTTTTGTCTTTTAACAATTTTTTCCAGTATTTTGCAGTATCTGAGCTCAGTGCTTGTTTGCATTGTTTCCTTAAAATAAATATTTAAATTATATAAAGACATTTGATTTTTTTTTTATCTTTTATGCAAAACAGTTTGGGGATTTTTCTCTTATTGTCTGTTTCAGTTTTTCCCCTTGGTACAAGTATGTAGGTAATAACTTGGGTTCATATTCCGTACTAGTTTCCTTTTTTCTCTCCCACTGCACAACAATTACAGGGATTACTGTTTACTGTTCCTGTCTTATATGTAGGAGAAATGTCAGGAACATGGCTGAGAAATGGGGAAAAATTTAGATTCTCACTGCTAAGTCTGTGAATACTACTGGCATGGCATTCATAAGATGCCATAAATGACCTGCAAGTTGCAGTCCTGTAAGTAAAAATGTGATTCCATGTTCATGTAGCTTGTTTGGATTTTATGCTTGATAATAATTAGGATGATATAGTTTCCTATTTCATCCCCCTTCAAAAAGATACATGTTCTCTGTGTAATGGGCATAATTCCTATTCCCTTCTATTAAAGTGGATAAATGACTTAAATCAATATCTTCTCATATTTTAAACTCTATCTGGTGGTTAGATTTTTTGTTGCTGTTGTTTGTCGCCATAGATAAAAATCAGGAGGTAAAAAAAAAAACAACCCGTGAAACGAAACCCCCACATATAAAAGTAAAGCTTAAAAAAAAAGAGAAACTGTGTGTTTATAAAGACTTAGATGATTTAGAAAACATAAAAATCTTACTCTAGTAAGATTACTGACTTTATGAAGCCTACTTTTGATGCAAATAATTTATTTTTAAATCATTGTCACTTCAGTTAAGATGCTGAGATCCTTACTTTTTAAAGTACACTTATGACTTTAATGAATTTATTCACTTTAAAATATTTTGTATTGAATATGTAAAAAAGATAATGCTTTCTTGGATTGAATGCATTCTGTTTAAACTTTTAGGGTTATCATCTTCTTGTTTTATTTGAGTTGTTTAAGAGTTCAAAAAGTCTCTTACTGTAATTTAAGATGTTCTTTCATTTAAGGATATTTTTAGATATGATATGTAGGTTTTCACATTTTTCCATGTCCCCATACTAAGAAAAGGTCCTATCTGCTTAGGAAAAAGGGTTGTTAAATATATAAAATTTGTAGATTACACATTTTTCTCTTTGCCAAAATATGATAAAGGTTTTCAAATATCTTTTGCCAAAGGGCATTTAATTTCTTCTTTTTTTTTTCTTCCATTTTAAGTGTAATTCCTTTATCAATACAAAATTAAAATAAATAGTGTGTTATAAAATTCCAGATGTATGCATGTTCATGTTCCTTCCCAAATTAGCTAGAGTGAAAGTTTGCAACATGTTACTCTGTGATCTAACCAAGGTTAGCTGTGACTTTGAGTTCCTAATACACAGATTTGGTATGGTAGATGTTCCATTTCATTCAAAGCTACAATTGGGTGAAAAATCCAGATTCTCAAGTGTACAGGCAAAAAGTCACTTAGTGCCTTCTTTGCTGTTCGAATGATCCAGAGAAAACAGAAGAGCAGAGCAATTTCCAGAACGCAAATCTGGATGACTTTATTGTTGTTTCTCTGCTGTGTAATCAGTCACATAAAGGTTTGGCTCCAAGTTTTCAATTATTTGGAATTTCATTTAGTGGCTTTTAGGGAGTTCAGAATTTATATGATCAGCGGTTGTATGAGAGTGTGGAAAGAAACACTGAGCCTGTAGATCTTACTGTCACACCAGGACAGATCCTGTACAGCAGAATGTAATGTAGAAATGGCAATACTATGTTTTTCTGTCAGGTGTTGAGTGAGGCATGATTAGGCCTGGCCCTAGAAGATCCTGCTTGTTAGTTAATTGGGGTTTTTGTGCTACCTGAAATATTTTCATTTTCACAAGCTGTTTGTAGGTGTAGTGCAGCACCGCACTTTGCTATGGGCAGAATGCTAGATGCTTTGTCTGCCTCCTGCATGCTTTGAGAATTCATCAGATGGTGAGATGTTGTAGATAGATGTGAGAAAAACCCACCAATTATAGTAGGTCTCTGTCTCATTTGTGTGAAAAAGGAGTGTTCTTTGTACGCAAATCATAGAAGCAGGTTGGTATATTGCACTCTAGGGAATATGAGGCAGGAGGTTTTTCCCTTTCCAGAGGTTAGCTGCATCTGTTGAGATCTTTGCCTGAAGCATTGCCCCCTAGATTTCAGATAGTCTATATCAAAACCATGTGTAACTGTAACTAATTCAGTTGTATTATTCTCTAATTTTGTGCTTGTAGATATTTTCGTATTTGTTGATTTTGGGTTTGGTTGTTTGGGTTGGGTTGGTTAGTTAGTTGTTTTTTCCCCTGAAAGCAAATTAGACCTCGTGCAAGTAATAGCAAATTTTAAGAGGCATAGTTTGCAAATAGTGGATCAATGGGACTATTGTCACTGTAGACTTTTAAGGGTTCACTGGTCTGTTACCTGCCAGTGATTTACATTTGAATCTTTGCAGCCTTGAAGAGTATTAATCTGGGGGTACAGGTCTGCTGCCTGCTTCATATTCTATTTTCTCCTGCTTCTCAAATGGCACCTCACTGAATGCAGCCCTGGAGATCAAAGTCTTACTGGACTGTTTTTCCCCCTTTACATTATTGAACAATAGTACACTTCTACATGGTAAATTACTCCTTCAAGTGAACTTACTACCCGTGATTTGGATGGGGTTAGAAAAATATGGTTGAGATATTTATTTCTTTAAAGTTTCTGGAAGCCTGCTTTTCCACTGCAGTGTAAATTCTTTTTTCCATGTTTCTAAGTAGCATAGTACATGATCTTAATGCTTCTCAGCTTTTAATGATTATCTTTATTTCTTGATTATAAATTCAGTGAGAACTGGTGGACTTTATTCTCTTAATAGTAATTGTAGTAATTGTGATAATAAATTAACATCTGCCCCCTATCCATGAGATACTGAAATGCAGTCTCCATGTGGGCTCTTTTATAGTGTTAGAGTTATGGAATTAAACTGGTTTATGAAATAGATTAGACTATGATTAATGGCATTCTATAGTAAAAAGTACTGAAACAAAATACAGTACTTTAAGATCTGCAAACTCATGCACATGTATAATGAAATGATGCAGAAAAAAAATAGAAATCAAGTCACAAGATAATCACTTCCTTGCAGAAAAAATTTAATTGTTAGAATAAATTTAATTATTCAAATAATTTAAATAATTTTAATTTTTTAAATTTTTAATAAAAATAATTGCTAATAAAATTCTATTTTAAAATAAATGTAGTCTAGAAACAGTATATCACATTGTTTTGGAAACAGAAGGAAATAACCGTTTTTTGTTAAAGACATTTCACAGATTGTATTTCACTTGTATGCCAGCAATTAAGAGGCTGTTTTATAGAAATTTCTGCTTTAATTATGTCATAAGTAATTAGATAATAAATGATGCACTTTATATTAGCAGTCACAGAAAAGACTGATTGGCTGTATACAATGTGTGTGTACTCTCTGATGGTTGTCTTTACTGTATGCAATTTCAAAGTAAACTGAAAATTATGCCTACTTACATTAATAGGAACACAGGTGATTCAGGGTAAGAAAAGGAGGAGACTGCAGCTTTGATAGGATGAAAGTTATGTTTTGAAATCTGAATTCAAGTGAGATGGGAATAACTTACAATGCATTAATTGAACTCTATCTAAAAAGAATCTTTACTGTAAGAAAGATCACAATGAATATTTGTTAAATAGAAAAAAGAGACATGTATTGTAAGGTCAAAACGAGTTAGCAAATCTATTGATTTCCTCACCTCCATCTCATTTTTGAGACAGGTCTTCCATTTTTTTTATTTTTCTTTTCATATTTTTTGGTAACTTTCCTCTAAAAATAAAAATAAATTGTCAGCTGTTGAAGCAGAAGAATGTGTATACAGTGTGCATAGGAGTTGAGATCAGAGCAAGAGTTAGATGCAAATTATTTTCCATTGTTTCTTTAAAAAGGGATATTTAAATCAAATTTACTCAGATGCTGCCTTGAAATTTACTCCGTGTAAGGTATTTTTCCATGTTAATGCACACATAGTATTACACATTTGTAATATAGGTAAAAAACATGTAATGTAAATGTGTAAATACAGCCATATTCGTGCCCCACAGCCTTAGTTTGCATAAGGAGTAATTTCTTTTCCCACATGAAAATTTGTGTGAGCTTATTATCTACGCAAAATTTTAAAATGCAAGTTTTCTATATTCAAGTATTGCTTGTGCCTAGTGCTTGTCTATGGACAGTTTGCCTTAATGAAATTTGTCTCCCATTATATGAGAAATGTAACTCAGAGCACAGATGTATGGAAACAATATGGTTTGCAAATCTGTAGTTTACCAATAAATATATACAGTTTTTCTACTGAGATATGTATGTATGATCTAAATCCAGGATCATCACATTTAACGAGGAGGATGCAATTGTACCTTCACCTGTCTCTTGTAATTGTAGGGATTTCTTATAAACTAAGTTGACTTTGATAATTGACCTAAGTTAGCACCTCTGAAACATTTTGCTTTTCCTAAGTCGAATAATTGGTGACTTCTGTCTTGTCTCCACTTATTCCAAGTTTGTTTGTTTGTTTGGTTTGGTTTGGGGGGGGTTTGTTTGTTTGTTTTGTTTTTGCGGGGTTTCTCGGTTTTTGTGTTTTGGGGGGATTTTTTGTTACAGCAGTAGTTACTTCTGGCTTCCTCGTGGCTATCTTGGTTGAACACATATAGCTACAAATTTACAAGAGTTAACCAAGTAGATACACTTATAAACTAAATATATGAATCAGCTAGGGTTAATGTTAAATTCTAAGCCAGCCAAATACAGCTTAGTTGCAGATAATGATGTATTTCCTGAGACCTACAGCTTGATTTTGCCTTATTCTGTTCTCTAATCCTTCTTAGAGACATAATGTCAGGCTCTGAGAGGAAGGTTTTGAACTGAATTGTCAGAAGACTCCATTAGCACTAGAAAGCTATGGAGTCCTGTAGCATTGCTTATTAAGTTTGGAGACATCACAGAATCTCAAAATCCATTAGGTTGGAAAAGATTTCTGGCATCATCAAGTCCAACCAATGATGTAACACCAACTTGTCAACCAGACCTTGACACTAAGTGCCACCTCCAATGATTTCCTGAACATCTCCAGGGGTGGTGACTCCACCACCTCCATGGACTGTTCACTCCAATGTTTAATTACCCTTTCTGTGAAGAAATTCCTTCTCATGCCCAGTCTGAACTTTCCCTGGCAAAGCTTGAGGCTATTTCCTCTTGTCCTGTCACTAGCTGCCTGGGAGAGGAGGCTGACCTCCCACCTCACTACACCCCTCTTTCAGGGAGTTGTAGAGAGCAATAAGGTCTCCCCTGAGCCTCCGTTTCACTGGGCTCCCTCAGCTGCTCTGCATTGAACTCACTCTCCAGACACTTCACCAGCTTCGTTGCCCTTGTCTGGACATGCTCTTTCTTCAAGTGAGGGGCCCAGAACTGAGCACAATACTTGTATGTGGCCACCTATCAATCTGCCCATTAGGGAAACCACACTAAGGAAACTATGTCCTTTCTGTAATGAAAATTTCTAATAATTACTATTTTTCATGACCTAAAGGGACATGGTTATATAAATGTTTTCTGTTTAACTAACCTCCCTTTCTCATTTGAAAACAATTTTCAAATGACATCTATGAAAGAGTGTCCCTGAGAATTTCATTGAGTAGTTCCTGCTATGCAAAATTCTATTTTATTAGTTGAAGATTACTTAATACAGAAATGATCAAGCTTCTGCTGCTGGTCATCTATTGCAAAGCCAGGGGTTCAAAGTAACCATAACTCTTGGTGCTGTTAATCTTGTTAATTCATCTTGATACACCAGGGGCATTTTGCAGAAGCCAGATTTCCCTTTAAAAGGAAAATCTTTATTCCACCATAATTGTTTTATGTGTATTGGTTGATGATGGTATAAGTTTTATCTTTCATTTTACCCTAATTTTGTGATCTGTTAAAAAAATTGCTTGTGCAAAACTGGTGCCAGGTTTTGCCAAGATGAACCATTAAAAATGCCATGTTCAGTCTTTTCTTATCTCTGTATGTGTAACTAAATATGAACTGGATATGGAGGATACTTCTCAGACCAAAGTTTTATTATTTTATTACCCAATATTGTTAAGACCAGAAATCTGGTTTCTAGGAAAGGTTGGAGAGTCCCCTGAAATTATTTTGTAACCGACTGTGGGTTTTATTCCTAGATTTTGAAATGAAGACATCTTTCATTTGGTCTGTGCATCAGACTTATTTTTGTCATGATTGCGGCTGGGAGATTCTAAGACATGATGGACCTAGGAGGAAGTGGGGGCTCCAGTCATTGTGTCCGTAGGGAGTACAAATATGTGCATGTCTTTCATATGGACTCATTTGGGTTTGTTTTTCCTTATGGTTTTTAAAATCAGCTGAATTGCAAAATTATTATTTAAAGAGGCACAGCTTAATAAGTAGCTTCTCTACTCTCTACCTAAGCTGGAGCTCTTCACTAGATACTCAGTGCAAGAGGACTGCTTCTACTTACAAGTAAATCAAGTATTAGGGATTCTTATATAGCAGTATATATTTATAGTACACTACTGTGTATGCATATAAAAGTATCTATAGTAGTGATATGTATCCAGATAGGTTTGGATTTGCTTCACTTATTTATTTTTCTACAAGTTTTTCTATTAAATTGTATGTCTGTGGAAATGGTGAGAAGTTCTTCTGTTGTTTTGTTTTGCAGTGGTTTTTTAGGGTTTTTAATTGTTTTGTTCAGTTAGATAACATGTTTAAAATATTCCTCCTTTTAAAAGCTATTTGGCTTTGACATGTTATCATGTGTTTATATCTAAAACAAAATGGATGTTTTCAGAGAAAAAACTTACAAGAAAATTTGATTTATATCGTTTTAGGGAAACATTTTTAATTTTTTTCATAGTGACAAACATCATGAAGCTATAAACAAGTATCTGTAGGGGAAAGCAAGACCAAATATGCTCTTATTTTCATAGACTTGAGACATAAATAGGGTTACCACAAGGGTTTTAATTAATGTGTGTCTCCCCTTCCATTTTATGGAGAACAGAATAATCACCCCAGAATTTTAATTACAAATAGTGTAGGAGGGAATGTTAGGGTTAGTATCATTATTTTATTTTATGGTCGTGAAAACTCAAAGGTGTTCATTTAGGCAAAACACGTTCAGCTAGTTATGCTTTCTTGTACCTCCTTCTTTCAATATCTACCCTTTTTTCAATCCCACAGATTCTCACTTGAAACTTCAAATTTCAGAAGATCAGAATATGATAACTATGATAGAAAAATTGGGGACTATTTGTAAGCATGAAAATATTAAATATAGAAATAGACAGTGTATTTTAAGAAAGGAATTAATGACTGTTATGTTTTCTGAGCTCCTTATTTGCTTCCTTTGGGAATTGCAAACCTGTTGGTATGAGTAACCATAAGGTTCCTCCTGCTGATGATCAGACTCTTTTGGCCTCCCACAAAAGGATCTCAAAGAGCTTTGAGCAAGAAAGAAATATCCCTTTTTTAATGGCCACAATAAATCCTTATTTTCCATACCATGGAATTGAAATAGTTTTGTGGATTCTACCTTAATTCTACATCTGTTAAAAGAGAGGTCTCCTGCAGATGAAATGCAGTTGTTAACTGAAATTTTGTTCTGAATTGCCAAACAGTTCCTGAATTATTGTGCTACATATCTTGTAGAAATCAACTGTGGCAAAGATCCTCTGAAAACAAAACTCTTAGCCTTCTTTTGTCCTGTCAGTCCTACAGATAGATTAATTTTAAAATGCAGTTTCCAGAGACTGATTTTCAGTATTCTTACCAGTAACGCTGAAACATGATTTCATATTTGGATTTAAGTGCTAAATTAATTTAGAAAAAGTTTAGCATACTTTTAAAATAATGTGATCTGGCCAGCAATATCAAAACATAAAAATCTCAATGTCTTTCTAATATCCAGGGTTTAGTTTTTCCAACGTTTCAACTTTTAGTCAGTTTCAATGAAAAGTGTCATTGACAGAGAAATGGCAAGTCCCTTAGCCCATTTCTATTAGCTATTCTTTCCTCTGAATTTAATCAAATGACATAACTAATGCATATAATTTTCTGGATTGATTCTTTTGGAAGAACATAATTGTGTATTCTAGCCATATTTATCCAAGTTTACACTGGAAACTGTGCACTGTTGATAGCTGTGATGCTTTGTAATGTTAGCAGCGTATCTTCATCTTGAAAACTTGTACTCCAAAGTGTTATTTAAAAATACTGTTAGTTTTCTCTTAAACTTCCAGGTCCATGGCCATTAAAAAATAGGAATTATCAGCCTCCTGGAAGTCAATGGAAAATTGGTTCTTAGGTGTCTGCTTATAGCTGTCCAAGATTTGTTATTAACATCTTAGCATATCTCTTGTATGTGTTAGCCATAGGATTTCTTCCAATGATTGTTTCTCATCAAGTGCAAGTTTTCTAGTTAAAGTAACGCATTTCATTCTGAGCAAGTTCATGGCTGATTTGCTACTGGGGAGTACCTTCAAGCCCATGCACGCAGTCTGTAAAGGATTCTCTTAAGGAGTGCAGAAATGTCCTGTTCATTTATGCATTTACCTCCTGAAGCTTGGTCAGGAAAGCAACCAGTGCAGTGCTTCTTTGGACAATGAGTTAATAGCTATGAGGAGCCAAAGTAACATCTACAGATCTGTGACTAGGAAAGCATTAAAAACAGGGATGCAACCACTTTGTCTCTCTGTCTGTCAAGAAGACCAATTAAATATTGAAACTGGAGTGGGTTTTATGAGTTCATAAGTTAGATCTTGTCTTATGTAAAACAGTGGGAGTTTTAGTGATACCATCAGGGAGGCATATTTGGTTTTAAAATAATGTACATTATCCACATTTTATGTCATTTACTTTGCATTGAGAAGTGTTTTGTTTTGTTTTTTTCTGCAATTCCAGTAATGAAATTACATTATATGGTTTCTTTCAGATAAAAGTATCAGTTAAAAGTATCCCAAATTGCCATACTTAATAGTTCTGTAAATATTCATGCATTTTTGAAACCCATCCTTGACTCTGTGGAGTGTTGACAGGTGTTCATAGAACACCATGCAACAAATTACATAAGAGGAAAAAAAAGGGAAATTTTAGATAGGGGTAGGGAAAACTATGGTGATTTTAAGTAGAGAATAGGGTTAACATTGTACTATCACTGAAGGTTTAGTCAATACTGGACAGTGCTGCTAGTATTCATGCTTTCTGTCTCTTTAAAGATGTTTCATCTGAACTATGGCACAGCCAATATGGATGTCTAATTTTCTATGTATACTGCATTCTCTGCAACTGAGTGAAAATCTATTAGTTTTTTCTCTTGTGTAATTTAGTATGTAACCAGCTCATTTTTTCTTTTTTTAATTATAAAAAAGTGAAAAGTATAAATGAAGCCTCTCAAAATACATTACACTTCTTTGCAAATGTAATTTGAAGCTCATGAAACATTAATGCATTAAATATGGAATGTTGTTTTTATGCTACTGCGAAAAAATTAGAAAAGTTAAGTTTCTTCTCTATGTTATTAAAACTATGTATCATAGAGAATTCATGGAGGAGTTGGTTTACTCCATTCCCACAGTTTTGAATCATGTTTTCTTGAGGGATACTTATGAAACTACTCAGGTTTTTATGTGTGCATATGAGTGTAAAATTTTAATAATACTTTCTTCAGGACTGGATAATCTTATAAAATCAGCCACCTGTATAACCAATATTGTTTTAGCAATTATGCTTTCTGTGTATACAACTTGGCTGTGTACATGTCCTTTTGAGAGAAGAAGCCTTTCTATTTATGAGTTAGAGCCTACACACACTGGTGACAGAAGGGTAACTAAAGCAGGCGCTAGAGAATATTTTTCTTGTTTCTTTAAACATGATTTGCTAGTTCCTTGCTGTGAAAAATTTGCATTCCAAATTACATCTTTAGTTAAAAGCATGAAAGAAAAATCTTAATGTTCATACTTTAAAGTGGGCAGAATTGTAATTAGGTAGTTACTAAAAGAAGTGGGAGTGACTTCTTTAAGTGCCTCAAAGAGTCAAGGTTTAATATCAAATGCTAATTGAAAAATAGTATTGATTTAAGCCGAAAGAGCAATTTGTGCAAAACATCCTCTCACAGTCTTATCTCTAGTAAATATTTCTCCTGCTTAGTTTTGACTTTCTAAGCCTTGTGATTTCAGATGTAAATTGTTCCCGCGTATTTAAGTGGAAGTTAAGTTTCTGTAGCATGATCGTTTTCATGACTGAAACAAAATGATAAATGCAACCTTAGCTGAGAGAGGAGGTCTTAAGAACTGGAGAAATATGTGTGAAACACTTGTGATAAACAGTAGTGTCAGTATCAGACCAAAATTCTCCTGCAGTGTACCAGCAGATAAAACCAAGCATCTTAGAATATCTATTTGCTCTGTCAATGTATTATATTTGTAATAATCTAGTGTGATTTGAGACAAAACTCAGTTGCAATATTTTTTCAATGGATTAAGTTAATTTGGAATTGTCTTGAAAGAAACTGTAATTATGAGGTCAGAAATACCACAAAGAGGTAACACAGGGAAGTAGCAAAATTATATTCATCTTGGAATAATTGCAGGCAACATTCATGAAGGGAATATTAGAAGTATATGTACTGCTTGTGCTGAGAAGAAAATCGTATTAACACAAACATGACTAGAAAAAGAAAAAGGCTATTATGTTGAGGAGCAAAGTAGCAGCTAATCTCTTCCAGTAATTCATTGCACTTGTTCACACAGTATTTCAGTTCTAGACATTCTTTAGTAGAAGGAGAGAAACTGAATTGGAATGACATTTACAGAATTCAAACATAGCCAGGGAAGATGAAAACTTATGGTCTAGGTTTATTTACATGATGATCTAGCTAAATTTACAAATTTGCTTTTTATGGATATGTGCCTATTTTTCTAAATAAGTATCAAGCGGACTATTAAAAAAATGTCTCTGAAAGATATGTCTATTCCTTCTAAGAATTTTCACTGAAGCCAAAATGTATTATCTGGAACTGAGAAATCAAGAATTTGTTCAGTACACCTCTGAAAAAGTAAATTCATGTTTCAGCATGTGCATGAATCCAATACAGACTCCAATCCAGAGGTACTAAAAATATTGAGAGAAATTCCAGTAGCTACCTTGAGGCTATGCATGTGCCATAAGTAGAGATTTACTGTGTAAGGCTACTGTTGGAGGCTGAGCCCGAATCTGATGTGAACAAACATCTGTCCAGAGCAGCCTAGCAGGGCTTCCTGCTGTGTATGTGAGGTGACTTGTAACCTTTCAGTAGCTCGTGCTGCCTTGAACTTGTGGTTCTTGGTGGCTGTGTAGCCAGGGGCTTTCTAGGAGTTGCCTGATACAACCATGTGTGGCTGTGAATTCTAAGTGCATGCAGGCATCACCTTGCCTGCAATGAATTTAGTTGTCTTTCTGCTTGATTTCAGTACAGTTCCTCTCAACTCTTTAGTTGATCCTAATTTTTCTCCCAGATTTTTGTTATAGTGCCAGTTCAGTTTAGGATGGGTAGTATGGGGCTACTGACAAGCCTAGTGTAGCAGTGTGTTTATCCTGCCACACAAAAAAAGATCCTAGTTATCTTACTTCTCACTGACTGCTCTCTACAGGAATTGGTGTGTTCAGAACACCTTCTCACCAAGTGCAAGCCTGTAGTCATATGAGCAGCTAAAATAGAATGAAATTTTCGGACACAGAATCCAGAGGCCAGGAGGAGTTTTTAAAACAATCAAAGAGCAAGAAGTCAAGAAAAAAAAAAAAAAAAAAAAAAAAAAAAAGGAAAATATATGAAATAGAATGCAGCAATTTACAGTTTAAAGAAAATGCAGTTATTTGCTTCAGAAACTAAAACGTAGAATTGTGACAGATTAGGATGGATTTGTTAGATTAGATGGAATCTTTTCTATAAAGTGCTTTTCCGTTAAGAAAAAATAAACTGACATTAGACAAGGAGATGAAAGATTAAATGGAAGGAAAAAGAACAACTGTTACAGAAAATTCATGGAATAAGTTATAATTACACTGTTGAAAATAAAAGAGGGAAAAGGAAACTTGAATAATAGATAAAAAAGATCCTTGGTTCATTAATCTCTGTGCAATCTCTTAGAAACATTTATGTGAGGTGGAAGAAACAGAAGCTGATGCATTTAAATATTTCCACTGTTGAATTGTTGGGTTTGTTTTTTCCAAGTTTTGATGCTATTTTACATAATCAGTAATACTTCTCTTCTGGTGTAATTTAGTACAGGCATGTGTCATGCCACCATGGGAAACTTGAAACCTAAAACCATTTTTACCAACCTTCTTAGCACACAGTTACTCTAATTGGTGTAACAGCCATATCAAGTGCTAATTCTTGCTAGCTAGCCTGCTTTTCATCCTTCCACTTCATTTATCAGCGTAGACTTTGTATTAGCTGAGTGTGATGTATGGTGTGAGTTTGTGATTGCCATACCCCTAATTCTAGAGACTGAGAAATGATAATATAACCAGACCAAATATTGTCAGAGAGAAGGAGGGCAAAGAAATAAAGCAGAAGAGAAGTGAAAGGGCAGGAACTTTGCTGTGTGTAGTTGGAGGTCTTTACACGAATGAGAATTGGGAAGACAGGATATCGGTAGTAGTGCAGATTTGGTCATGGTTCTTCCCATGAAAGTATTTAGCATGTATTCATATGCATTCATAGCTGCTCATTGCAGATTAACTCTGTGCAGCACTGGGGATGATGAGAAGTTGCAGAGCATAATCACCGTACATCTGGCATTCCACAGTAGATTCTGCTCACTTAACTGAGCCAGGACTTTCAGTCTGGTAAATCAGAGGACTTTTAGGCAGTTCTGATGTGGTATATGAATGCAGCATGGGCTTATGCAGGTGGGCTGTCAATCAATGGAAAATATTTAGAGAATTAACTGATACAGAGTTTAGGAGTCTAGGATTTATGTGAGTTACCCATGTGGTGAAAGTTAAAAGCAGTTTGAATTGTGTCTCTGGACACAGTGGTGGAGATCCCTTAAGTACCAATCCTCTTCCTCTGAAGGGCAGAGTTGCATCAAATCTCTCCAGATTTCATTGGGAACTGAGGGCAGTAAACTGCTCTCCAGTTTGAGCCCTTCTTACACCCCAGGTTTCTTTGACTTTTGTCAAGGCCTTTAAAGACACAGTCATGTTTCACTGAAATTGTTCACAGAGAAATTGCTTTATTTCTGTTATATTTGTTGTAGTTGGATGACTTTTGAGGGAATTAAACTTTTTGAATCTGATTTTGAATTTGCTTATGCTAATGCAAATAGGATGAGAGTGATGCCTGTGGAAGTAATTAATTTGCTTTGTGAGTAATCAAATGTCGTAATTGCAGTCCTTAATTTTTTTAAAATCTATTTAACATGAAATAAAGGTTGAGTTACTTTCCTTTTTTTCTTCCTATAGCATTTGAACAAAACAAATTACACATGTGCTTATTCTTATGCATTTGTAAGTGTATGTTCATAATTGCTTTAGCTACTCTCCTTTTTGCAGCACAAATTTGGATATAGCCAGGAGCATACACACCAACCTGGAAACATAATCTTCCCACATAGTGAAAGATACCTTTATTGGATAGCTCAGAGCACTTATTTTGGGTAGCAGTTTTGTTTCTCACTTCTGCATCCAAATCAGTTTCTGAACCTGTTATCTGTAAAAGGATAATTAATGCACTGTCCAGTTTCCCTGACAAGTAGTTAAATACTTTTTTAAAAATGGTGGTCATGCAGGTAGCAAAACAAAATAGATAATATTTTATTTTTCAATTTCTGAATTTTTTTCTATCATTTTTATACCTTTTAACTTAGTGACTGTATGGATTTTAGGCTTCAACAAAAAAAAAAAAATTATTTGCAGTATCTCTTTTCTACCGGCATCTGGACTGCTGTGATCTATCTAATATGTTAGATACTGTGTTAAAATACAAAACAACCAATGTTTGCCATAAAGAGTTGCTATTCCAATATATAAACAAGGGAAAGATTTAGTGAATAAAAGAAATAGATGGAGAATTACAAACTGGTAGCAAGATTAATACTCCTAAATAAATAAATGAACAAATATCTTAAATATGTTTTATTTAAAAAATAATTATCTAAATTTTAAAATAAAATCTAAATTAATTGTCACAAATATAAGAATGTTACAGCTGAATATTTCAAAATAATGTAAATGTTGCTCTTCATTTCAAGAAGAGCAGAATTGCTTACATTTTAAGTATAATGAGTACAGATGCATTTATGTTTTTTTCAAACCAAATTTTCACTGGAATGTAATGTTTTTGTCGTAATATAAAATAGAGGCATACTGTCTAATTATTTAATACATACATATTTTTAAAAGATGTCCTGTATGTAAAAATGTGAAAAATTCACTATGGCTGGGGTTGTATTTGAAAGGGTATTATTGATATATTCCTAAACTAATAGCATTTAAGAGAGTTGCCAATGAAAGAAACAATAGTGTGTTTCTAAATCAGATATTTAGAACGGGTATCTTTATTTCTGGAGCAGACAAACATATATTAATCCAGCACATTAAAGTTTTTGGGTTTTTAAAATGCATCATAATTTTTTGGTTGTTTATAATGATAAATACAAAAACATGTCTGGACAAGGAGAGAGTGGATGAGCAAGGAGAAGGAGATTATTCTTTAATATTTTCTCTGTTTAGACAGATAATTTTACTGAATAACTAGAGCTGTTAGTGGTGAACCTAATGAACTTTTGTGTCAAGTGAGAAAAGTACCAGTTTCTTGTTGAGAAAATTTTTCTTGTTGCATGGAGTTCATTTTTTTTTTGTGGCTGAATTAAGCCATTGCTTTATTTTACCCATCCTTTAAAATAATCCCAGCTGTATAACAGTAACCTGGATGTTGCTTCTGTAACTATGGTAATACAGGTGCAGCAATACTGCCCTGACATTAAATATTCTCTTTACTTCTGAAATCATATGTATGGTTATGTTCTTATGTTTTTAAGTTTTTCACTTAAATTTACATAAGCACTTACACCTGACTTGTTCAGAACTATGCACATTGCTTTTCAAAATCTCCCACAGAACCTGTTAGTATGTCTTAAACCAGTGGAGGCAAGTAAATGTTTTCTACAGTATGCAGCACAAAACCATAATAGTGAAAGCTGTGCAGTGCTGCATTTTTGCAGTGTTAACAACAACAACAACCAAAAAAAACCAAACACAAAACAGCCAAAAACAAAACAAATCCAAAATCAAAATGAAACAAACACAACACCCCCCTGCCAAAAAAAAAAAAAAATTGCAAAAATCTGGACAATTCTTCTATTTAGCAATCAGTTAATGTATTCTGTATCTAGAACTGAAATATCTAATCAAAAGTAAGAGTTCTTTCTTTTTTTTATGTTAGGAAAACTGAAAAACATTACCTTAAAATTACCAAATACCTTGAACTATATTTAGAATTACTAGGAGGTGTCCTGACTTAAAACTACGTCTACCTAGAAATATTTTTAAAACATTTCATAATGTATTTAAGTATATATAGTGTGATGTTTGTTTTTTGTAGGATTATTTAATGTAGGGGTGGACTAAATTCTTTTGCAATACCCTACTTTCACATTACCTTTGGACTAAGTCAATACCAGACAATTTTTTTATTTATTCTATAGAACATGTTCTGTTTTGATGTCAATGAAGTTCTGAAGAAATTAAAATTTATATATATAATTTAAAACAATTCAGTGCAAAATACAGTATGGTATATTATTAATTTTAATGTACATATTGTGTAAGTGGAAAATATAAAAGCTTCTCAAGTTTCTAGTATGCTGTATTCTCAAAGATATGATTTTCATGCTAACATAACCACTGGAAATATCTAAGCTTTTTCTAGCCTTCCTTAAAAAACTCATTTGTAGGGCATGTATTTTTGTTTGCAATTAGTTTGACTTTATAATGAGGCAGTAAAAAGAGAATGTTACTAATAACATTTAATTGTATTTTATATTGATTTGTTGCTAAGACTTTAGATAGAATTTTTGTGAAAGTACTGAAAAGTGTTGCCCCTACACATATTCCACAAAATTGGAATAAATGAATATCTGAACACAAAGCTACTAAAACCAAAACTTTTTAAAAATAAAACATCATATTAATTCAATATCCTAAAATAGACAATGCATTAAAATTTTGAGACACATTTGTAAAATGTATATTTAAAAAAAAGGTGTGAAAAATATGTATAAATATTGAATTTTTATCCTGGGCATCATTCTTCACTCAGAGCAGTAAGTCAATAGGTAATACATTCATTGACATTAATTTTGTTGTGTCAGTTTCAAACTTGTTTAAACAGAAGGGAAAGTAGGATTTATAGGGAAATAACCTTTGTTTGAAGCCATTTGGTAAACTTTTTAAATGTACAAATGCCATTTTTTATTCTCTCAAAATCTCAGCTCTTAAATACTTTCCTGCTGAATTTAATTTCCATAGGCTGAATAATAATAATAATAATAATAATAATAATAATAATAATAATAATAATAATACACTGTATCAAATAATGAATTTTCATAAAGTGATGTGGGTCGCAGGTTAAAGAATCAAGATCATGTCCTGTTCAAGACCAGCTATTTTATCTGTCTATGGTTTAGCCAAACGTTGTTTTGGTTGTGATTTTTTTCTTTGTTTTGGTTTTGATTTGTTCTGTTTCTTTTTTTTCTTTTTTTTTCTTTTTTTTTCTTTTTTTTAAATTATTGCTACTATAGATGTTTTAAAGGAAGGTAAAGAATTTCAGACAAATTTTGCCAAAGAAGTTGTTTTGCTACAT
>NW_027094092.1:33911822-34204322 GCF_029207755.1 Chamaea fasciata | reverse complement strand
AATGGTGCTATGAAGAAATCTGATCAATTTTATCCCAGTCTTTTTGTGTACCACTTCGAATGTATGAGATTTATTTTTCTATTGGAAAAAAATAAACAGTCTGAAAGCATTAAAATTGGAAGATTTTAGTAATTTTACAGTGAATTGAATCCCTATGTCATAGTATCATTAAAAAAAATTAAGGATGGTTCATGAAAATTACTATATGTTTATTGATAACGCTCACACATTTCTGTCTGGACACTCTTTAGTCCATCTGCTGACTTCTAAATGTCTGTTTCACTCGAGACAAAATGTCTACATACTCCAGATTTTAAATGCTTTGATGTGGATTTTGGGTGGATTGAGGGCTACTGTTTATCACAGATTCACAAACTGGGACTGGTTTGTTCTATAAGTGATAGAGGTTCAAATGGTATTTTTTAAATGCAAGAATAATATGGCTTAGCGTGTCCCTATCTGGTGCAATGCAGTCCCTGTACATATCATATGCTGCATCTCTAATAAAAATGGTTGAAAAATCTTTATTGAAAAGAGAACTATATACTCTATTATAGTTCTATAAATATGTTTGCTTCCAGAAGTTTTGCATTTTTGTTTGTCTCCTGAAAACTTTAATAGTCTATGATAATTTCTTGCTATTACATGTTGATGCCTTTTGTTCAAAGGGTAAGTACTGTGCTGCTTTAACTGGCTCTTGGCAGGCAATTTTACACACAGCACGTTCTGCTTGTAGCTGAATTCATATATTTTTCTCTTAAAATTGTAATTCCCTATTGTAGAATAATTAATTTAGAATTTATTATTATTTTGAAAAATAAAGTATTTTTCTATACAGATTAATACAATAACCTCTATATTGTATAAGCAAAAAGATATGCAGAAAGTTTACATTACATATAGACATATATACTGCTATTTGTAAATAAAAAAAAATTGTTATTAAATTAAAAAGTAACATAACTTCAGGTTTGTAATGCAAATATTGTTTAAACTTAAAGCATTCAGTATTTTGCTTACAATATATATTTTAGGGATAATTTAAAATATGTAGCTTTAAAGAAAAAAAAAAGTTTTACAGATTTATAGTGGGTAAGCAGCTGTTTCCACATTGTTAGGGCACAGAAGTTCCAATTGCCACATTAATCAAAGTATTGAGACTACAAAATCCATTTCATTTAATCTCATTATTGAATAAACAGCGCTGTAGTGATGCCTATTTGTACTTGTTTCTCTAATAAAAATGCAACTGTAGCTCTCAACACAAATTAGTTTTAATTATTTAAATGATATGAATTTGTCAAACATAAATAATCTAACACCTGGTTTGCCTTCTTGTTTTCTGAAAAAATGTGTTTCATGAAAACTAGTAGAGGATGATAATGGGGAATAACAAAGGTAGGTCTATGTATTTATTACAATCCTTTTAATTTTAAAAAGAGGCAAATGTGAGTTGATTACTGTCTAGAAGGGTGAAAAAGTAGTCTGTCTTATTGCTTCTCAAGGACACAACAGAATGCAGCAAAGCAGGAGGATGTCTCACATACACTGGTTCTATGCAACTCACTTGTCCTATGCTCATGTCTGAGAACTGGTGACGGTGAACACAGTGATGTTACCAAGCAATAAGTGGTGTTCAGACAATAAGTGGTTTTCAGACAATCAAGATGCCAAATCTGCTGTAACAGTCACCAATATATGTGAAACAAAATTTCTCAGGGATAAAAAAAAGGCTGAATTTCCCTGTTTTGTCTTTGTTTTAGTAACTTCATTTCAGGAGACCTGCCTGACCTTAGAAGAGGAGTACCTTAAGTGTCAGAAGGGTTATATACATTATATAAAATGTCATATATAAACCAGTTGGTAGCTAACTCTGAAAATGCAGATCCATTTGTTCTCTCCACAGGATAGTATAATTATGTTTGCTGTTTCTGTTTCATGCTACATTTTGTTTTAAAATATTTGGTATTTAAAATTATGGATATCCTAACACACTACCCTGAAATCATTTATCATTTGGTTGAGGAAATATATGACCCACTTGTGGTTGTTGGCGGTGGCCTCATATGGCACTTCAAGCAGTGATAATTTGTATGACTTTCTGTATATTAAACAATTCTTTAATATTGATTCTGTTTGTGGTGTATTAACTGTTATCCTTTCTTGGTAAAGGAAGTGTGCTAGGCAGAGAGTTACTGTCTTAAATCAACAAGGCAATTTTAGAGTCACGTGAAGCTGTTGAAACCTACCACTCAGTAGCTTGTCTGCCAGATTAATCATCTTTATTGTTCCTTCTGGAGATGTGTCTCTTCCTTTGTGCAAAATACTTCCAGCAGGCAGGCTTATAGTGAGAACTTATGACACTCCTAGGGTACGATTATGTGACCGTCACAGTTATTATTGTGCCTTACATGTTAGTAACATAGTTCAGGGCTTCAGAACTATTTTTTTTAAATGCAAATTGCAGATTTTTTTTTTCTTAGGCATTTTATATTTCTTAGTGCATTTTGTCTCAAAATGTTCCTATAATTATTTTGTGTTAGTAGTCCCTTCTCAGGGCTGCTAACTTAAAATTCTTATACTCAATTTTTGCATATCAGCTTGGTTTTTTAAACTGTTTGCAATATTTAATTATTGTTAAATAATCAGTAAATATACTACAGGAAAGTACTGAGAGGCTACCAAGTTAGGTTTTATGTCATTGGAATTCAATTTAATGTCAGTAGTAAAAATAAAATCAAAGAAATATGGTATGCAATACTAAAAAAATGAGAATTTTATTTAGTTCTTTTTATTTTTACATTAATTTTATAAATTTATAACTTGAAAATGTATAAAGATAAACTCAGAAAAAGCATACTCAAGAAAGCAGGATGTTTTCAAAGCTCTTGCTATATGTCAGAGTACATTAGCTTGTAATGTAGATACATAAATTAATATAAGTAAAATGATAGTATTATCTTTGCTGATTTTGCATTCAATGCTGCAACATAGCTCAAGAAACCTTAATGTTACTGAAGATATTATGATGATAAAAATACCTTTAAGCAAAAATATCAGGATAATCAGATTTCATATTTGTATCTTTGAAACAATATGAAGTTTTATCTCAGTTTATCTCAGTTTTTCAATTTATTTCCCTTAATAAGCGTAGTTCTTTGTTACTTAATATGAGCTCTTAGTAAAGTGTGTTTATGTTGGTGGGGGAGAATTAACACTAATATTTTTACTCTAATGGATTGATAAAAAGTAAATATCACTTTAAAATCAGTTGCTTGTTTTCTCTTCTAAAAGTTTACTTGGCAATGTGTCACATTCCAGACTTTTTGAAGTGTTATAATGGCCTTACCTGGCAGCAGCTATGCTTGGCACAATACATTATTCCTCTTTCAGTACCTAGAGGGTGTAAGACACATCATTGAAACATTTCAGTTTCTGCCATGGATGCTAATTTTAAATTTAGATTGGAGCTTTTAGAATTTTGAGCTTGAAAACAAAATGTAAACAGAAAAGGGCCATAGTTGAGAACCACTTTTTACATGACAGTTGATGGAAACATCAGTGATATTGTTGCTAGCCGTCATGTCTGTTCATATGAACATTTTAATTGTTCACTTATCTATAAGCCAATATAGCTCGAAGTACTAAATAATTTGCATCCAGTTTGTATAAAATGATTTCATTTGCAATTTACCTTCATTTGAGTTAAATGAATTGGTGTCCTGTGATATTGTCTTCAAACTTTATACCACACAAACACATGTAAGCATGAGCAGTTGCAGACTATGCGGTTTAGAGGAAAAGATTGAAGAAGCAATAACAGTGTGATTTTACAAAAGTCACAGGACTCCAAAAGTATATCATACAGATAGGTTTACAAAAAGAAGAAAGTATTTTATTTTCGATTGTAACGCTTCAAAGAGAAAGTATATTTTCACTGATTTCTTAGTCATACCCTGTCAATAAACTCAAACCTCAGAGTAATTTATTCTGGTTAAAAGAAATTGTTTTCAGATGTCTTGTTATAATCAATTTGCTCTCTAAAATCCAGTTCATTTTTTCCTCCCAATCAAATGACATCACTTGATCTACAGTGAAAAAGAGAGGAAACTGAAACAAAGGCTGTTCCTAATCAGACTGCATTACCTACTAGGAGCCAATTTGATTGCATGAGACTAATGCATTAATTTTATCATTATTGTAGGTCATCCAGACAAGTAATGGAGTGTCATCACTAAGCATAATTTTAAGTGAGAAATTGGATTGTTTTTTGCTCCAAACATCTGTGAGCCTAGTAGAGTTCCTGGCACCCATGGGTTTATATATCTACTCTTCCGATACATACATTTGTCTGCATTATGGTCAAGCAGAAATCCTAATGAAAAACACTAATTCCAATTTTAACTGAACATTCATATTTCTATATACAAATATAAAAAATAAACATTTAATTCATGTGTTTAAGCAAAGCTGAAATGGGTATAAAAAAGGACATGTCAGTGAATGAGCTGGCCAGATATGCTCCCATGTAGGCAAGCATATCTCTTCTATCTGCAGATTTGTATGTCAGTCAATAATATTACTCGCAGGCTAACCATAAAGTTCACAGAAGCTTGGTGTGGCTTGGTGGACAATCTGCTTTGAAGGTGCTAAACTGCTCTGCACTGGTCACCAAAATTAACGTAGAAACCAGTAACAGTTGAAGTGATGAATTCCAGCCAGTGAGCAACGCTATAAATATAGTAACTAAAAGACATATTTATGGTGTTCTTATTTTCCCAGACTGAAGCCTTAGAGGAGAAAAATCTGTTACAGAAAACCTGTCAAAGGGAGCAAAGGGTCTCTCAAGTTCCCAGCTTTGCCTTTATTTGAGTTCCAGTGAAATCAGTGGAGATTTTTGTTAAAGTGAAAGCCCTGGCAAGAAAGCTATGACTTCTAGGAACAGTAGGGGATTATTCTGTAAAATTTGCATGGTATGGTTGAAGTTCAGTCTACTTTCATCAGTACTTAAAGTGGGGGGTACTAATTTGGAATTAATCACTAATTGGAATGATTCACTATGTCAATCAATCCTGCTCAAAGTTCAGTGTTAATAGATGGACATTCCTCACTAGGATAAACTTTAGATAGGCATACCAAGGATAAGACTTGAAAAGAGTTTATGTTGTTTATATAGGAGGGCATGCTCCAAAAAAGAAACATTTTCCAAAATCACACAATACTGTAATAAATTAACAATATAATTACTAGTGCTTTTGTTAAAAATAATTAAATTTTACAATTTCAGTTTAGACTTGTTTATCCTAAATGCTGTACATATAAAAATCACTAAGCAAACTCTGATGATTGTTGTTCTATAAAACTCCACTTCCAGCTCTTGCAAAGATAGTTATTAAGTATTTAAAAGCAATAATGGTTTTTACTATGTATTCTCCTACTAAGCATTTTCCCAACACTGCATTTAATATTTTCTTCCTTCAAAATAAAGACACATTATTACAGGCATGCCCTAAAAGTGCTTCTATACTTAGGGTTAAACAACTGAATGCATACAGCAGATGTCATCCTAATATGGCATTGTTCTGGAATGGCATCATCCCCAGTTCTCCTGCCTTTAACGTAAGATTAATTGATTGATCTAATTTTGTTTTTCACTTTCAATATCAGTAACAGAAAAAAAAGGAAGTTCTTTAATACAAAGAAAGTGAGTTTGCAAGGTTGCATCATTTATAAGAATGTTTTGTAGGACAAGAAATTACCTGGTTGACTAATATTTACCTTTTTATTGGAAGAAATATAGCAGTATGTGTCTTTAAACTACGTGTTCATTTCCACAGACTCCCAAAATACATCTGCTTGATTTCAAAGTTGGTATAATGGGATAAAGTAAATAAAGAATCAAATATGCCCTCTGTTACTAAATTTTGATAGGTTTGTCTATGTTATCTGAGGGATAGAGCAAGCACCTAGCACAGTAAGATGCCACACAGGGCTGTGAGCTGTAGACTAGGCAAAAAGAAAAGGCAGTACATGCTTCCAGTGTGTATATATTTGTATATGTTTATGGTTTTTGCAGAGAACACTTTCCTGGACTGCACATCATTATATCAAAGCCAAAATGTTGGTGTTCCCCCTAAAAAAATTTATCAAACTTAGCGAATTGTAATTTTGAGAGTTTTGTTTAATCAAAATTTTTCTATCTAGCTCACTTGAAATAAGAAAGCAATTTCTGCAGAAGTGTTGAGAAAACTGGAACTGTCTCAGGAGAGTAAGTTAACACCTCCCATATCCTCCCTCAAGGAAGCAACAAAGAGATAATTTTGGCTACAGAGACTCTGTGTTTTGTTTAGAAATATAAGATCAACTGTAAATAATTTTAATATCTGTGTTTCTGAAAATGACTGAATAATACTTAAAGATGCATTACCATCTGAGAAGTCTTTTTAAAGTTGCAGCATGTTGTGAACACTGATTTTACAAATGATCCTGACTCCTGAACCACTTGCTGCAATGTCTTGTGGTGTCATAACTGTGCTATTTAGAGTAGAGACAGTAAAAGCCAAGCAACTCAGTCTAAGCCCATTGTTTCAGAGAATTCATTCTATCTGCAGAAAAAAACCCAAAACAATTCATTCGATCTGCAGAAAAAAACAAAACAAAACAAAGGCTCATGTCACTGACACTTACAAGCAATTTATTCCTCCTTGGAGTCTTCCTCATCATTTTTTTCCAGGTGGATTAAAAGACAAGGTTCCTTGGTGCAAGGTCCAAGGGTGAGGCTATGACTATGCAGCATAGAGCAGATAGGTTTTGAAAGTTTATTTTACAGTACTTGAAACTAATGCCAACTTTGGCATATGCCTCTTAGCAAGCAAGTATAAACCTCACAGAAGCACAGTGTTAGAATTCTGTCAGCTTAGGCTTTACAGTTGTTTTCTTGACTTAGTTCAAAGGAGAGCACGTGCCTGAAAAGCTTTCTCGTACATTCGCAGAGATTACTCGGAACTCTGGCATTCATTGTGGCAAAACTTGAAGGGTTAAGGTCAAAATTCTTTTTATATCACAGTCTACATAAACCTATTAATAATATCAAATATTAGGCATGAAGCTGAAATAGCTCTGGAAATGTTAAGAACTATGAAGAAATTTGAAAATGCAAGTGTTGCATGAAAAAAGGTGTAATTCATTGCTAATAAAATGTTGGAGAATACCATCCCAGTTACCCAGCAGCTCTTCATTATAAATGGTGTGACTTAGGAGGAAAAAAAATTCTGAAGAAAATAAATCATCTCCATGTATAAGTCCTTCCTTGAAGTATATGAAGCTATTCTCACTGTCCAAGCCAATCTCTTTCTTTCCGGTAATTTTATTATTATATAGACTCTAATGAAATGAATATTAATGGTTGAAAGAGCCTAATAAGTTATTCAGTGTAGAAAAATAATCTAATTTTTGGTTTCATAAGTATTGTAGGTCTCAAAAACCACTGTTCTCCATACATCCATCAGTGCCACGGAGGTTAAAAAGGCCTCTATGTAAGAATCAGTATCATTTGGTCCTATGTGAGGAAAACACAATAAAATTGGAAGTATTATCACTTTGATTACTGTTTTTGCAGTAGTGCCCACGTTGTATAATGTGTTCTGCCCACAGATAAGGCATTGTATGCTGGTACTTGTCTCAATGAGGTGAGTGGAATTTGCAATTCAGTGAGAGTTTTTAGAGATCAAAGCAAAGGACAAAGGCATGTGTAAAGAGTCATATGAAAGAAAATATCACTTAGTGCCACATTATTCCTTCTAGGCCCTATTCTATAATCAATTTGAATAAGTTAATTGATGTAGATACAGTTCAGCCTGCCAGAGATGATAATCTTAATTAGGAAAAATGGTCACACCACAGGGATGTAGACTGCAGCTGGAGGTGCACTTGAAATCAAGATCTGATATTATCAGTTGCGGAAATTGTTTCTAGGTCCTGCATGAGGGCTCATTTATCAAAGCCCCAAGTGTTCTGACAGTTAGCCTTGTACAAGTCACCTTTAAGACAATACTCTGATGCCTTGTTAAGGAAATACTGTTACTCCTGCCTGTATGCTTTGCTATATAGAAAAATCTAGAACCCAACCGCATACCTTCCCCCAGGCTTGAGAATGTAAGATGTCTTTATCAAATGTAGCTGACTTAGAGGTATATCCCTTACATTTAGGCACCAACAGGTAGTTTTGTATGAGAAACTATGACTGTAGTTTGGAGATATTAAATTTCTTTCTGAACGTCATTAGTACTCACTTCTCATTTTCACTATGTAACAGTGGAAATAATTCTTTGAAAACGTTCTGATAAACTCACCTTTTTCAAAAGGATAGTTCCATCCTACTCACCATATTTTTACAATAGAGCTATACAATCAAAATATTACAATTTTTAATGATTATATGCTCAAAAATTTATCAATAGATGTCACTTTTGTGATATGACACCAGTAAAAATTTTTAAAAGACCTTACAATTTTAAGCACATTCAATAAATCTGGAGAATGGAAATGAAATTACTTGGCCTTTATGTCATTCTGTATTGTACTTTAGAGGTTTGCATCTATCACTACTACCACTGTGGTGGTGAAGTATGAACGCTTCACCATTTCAGATGAATTCATAGTCACTTTGCCAAAATTCTGCTTTTACCCCATTCCAACAAATGAAAAATTAAAAAACAAACAAACAAACAAAAAAAACCCTACTCACAAGATGGTCCTATCCAGATCTCTGTGAGAGAGGCAGTTAGAACATTTCCACAAGAAAGTAATCACACCAGATGCAGAGAAATCAAGCAGCGAGTACAAAAGCAGAGTGAAAAACCTTATGGTTTGCTTTACTCCTAGCAGTAAGCTCTGAGAGCATGGTAATACACATAATAGCATTAGTGTAGCCTAAGAAATTAGTAAAACACAGGTATTTCTAGGAGAATTATTTAAAATTAATTGGAAAAAAAAGCATGCAACCACTTCAAACCAAAAAAAAACCCCCACCAAAACCAAAAATCACATTAATTTTGCTTCCAATGAGTATTTCTAAAATGTATTAAGAATTTTTGCACTATAACACAACCATCACATCTGAATGCTTAGTAGAATAATAATTTCTTGGGAGAGAGGTATCATGCAGATTGGAATGCATTAATGTGAAAAAAACACTTGTCATATTTTAGAAGAGTTAAATCAGTTTTCACTTCCACTTCGCATTCAGTAATGTTATATATAATTTAGCATATGTATATGTATATATATATATTTTTATATATATATATTTATATATATATATATATATATTAGCTCTTCTTTGAAAGGCTAAAGTTCTGCTACTTTTCATCATCAAAACCTACTAGTCAACAAAATTCTTTCATTTCCCTCATCTTCTCCATGATCACAACATTTTTAAATTTGTGCTTTGAAAAACTATTTTCCCATTCAGAGGAAATCTGAGTAATTAACATATTCTAGAAAATGTAGATTTAAACTCTTAGTTTTGCTACCAGTAAGGCAGTCTACTTATCCAATTTTTTTATATAAAAGATAGCTATCAACTTTACTGCCCCATTGCATTCTCTAATTAAGCCTTTTAATGCATGGCCTTGCTAACCCTAAGGCTCTATGGTCAGGAGCATGTTTCAAGGCAACAGTAGTGCCTCACTGTAAATCTGGTAGCCTGCTTAAATTCTCTGCTGCAATCCCTAATACACACTTGCTGATAACTAATTTTTTCAGCTTAATTTTGCACGTCTCCAGATTAGCACCCTTCATTACTTCCTCAGGAAGGTTTTCCCTCAATTCTTTTAGTCAGTCATCTTTCATGGTACCTCATCTCAATTTTCCTTGTCATTTTCATTTGCCTCCTTCATATTTTATAGCTTTTTCTCTCATTGATTACTTGATAATACGAAAGAAGTTGAACAGATGCTCTCACTAAACAAATGTGAATGCAGCTTCAATGGTGGAAAAGAAGAAATTACCTCTTTTCTTCTTCACATACATAAATAATTCCCACATGAAAAAGGGAGCAAACTTCCATTAAGTCATATATGTGAACTGATTGCAACTTGGTCTCATGAAAATAGCAGCAAGTCTTTCAAAGATACATATGCATTTGAGAAAATAATAATACAAACTTAATCCAAAAAGTACAAAGCCTTTCCTCTCAGAATATTTTTCATTTTCATTCCATGAGATTTCCTTATGACGGAAAGGGTCTAAGTGTCTCCATAATCACATCTAGCCTTATGTCTCCCATGTGAAAAGGATCAGCTAGCATAGAACTAGTCACTAGTTTCAGAATTAACAGGGGAAAACATCTTTGCTCGTTCGCATTTATACCAAATTTTGCAATGACTCAATCAAATTATGTTTTAATTTTACAAGGCAATTTATTTTTATTTTACAAGGAAATTCGATTAAACTTAGTGAAAACTTATCTGGAAGAGGGCATGTCAAATTTTCAGTAATTCTTTCCTGGTTCAGAGCAGGATTTAAGGGCATCCACATAAAAGAAAATATAAAAATATATTTGGTAATAATTTGATGTAAACCAAACTAAAAATCCTGTTTCTGCTTTTTCCATCCAAGATCAACAAGTCATCTCAAGGCACAAGAGATTTCAGAGATAGAGTGTAAGACTCAGCAAAAATCGGATTTGGGAACAAGATGTGCTGCTTGTTTTGTGAGCCACAGTCTTAAGATCTAGTTGGAAAGGTACCTAGGCAATTACAGACTGAAATAGGCTCTTTGTTTTTGGGAACACCTATTAAACTCATGTTTAATGCTTTTGAGATTCCACTGGGCATCCATCTACACCTTCGGACACCTAAATAATCTTTACAAACCCAGTCTTTAGGCTGGGATTTCATTACTCTCTCTGGTTTTGAATCAAAAGCTAAATTAGAGTCCCCCTTCCTCAGGCACCTTGTCCTCCCTCTTCTCATCTGAAGTTTATAGCCTTTCCAGTCTTATAGTAAAGCTAATAAAGCTTGGAGGCATCATTTCCAAAATTAAATTTAAAAATTGCTAAGAAATGTTCTAAGTACAGTAAATAAGGAGAACAGTATTTTGACACAGGCTGTTTCAATGCAAGTTTACACTTAGACAGCTTCATCATCACAGGTGAGGTAACAAGCTGCAGCACATGTGGCAGTATTTCTTGAAGGCAGATTGCTTATTCAATGCTCATTCCTTAGTTTTCTGTTTGTAAAAGATCCAACCAGTAGAAGTTCCATAAAAAGTCTGTAATTACCTGATTCCTGATAATTTGATTTCTTTCTTTATTTTTTCAAAAAATATTATATGAGGTAGTCTTTTCTGTCTACAGTATTTTTAAAATGTTTCCTTATTTGTGCATTTTATACGCTGTCTGCTTTTTATTCAAAAACAGCCTGATCCATGCCAATAGATGTGAAGGAAACCACTCTGATGAGCTTTGGAATGTGACCTTAGAAATTATATGGCAGAATTTTCTTGAGCTATTATTAGTCAGTTGTCCTTTCTAGTGAGCTGTTTTAAAGTCTTTAACAGTTGATTTTTTTACAGCCCATGTCAAAGATTGTTAACCTATCATACGATCTCTTCTAAATACAGGATAGTACATAGCCCTCAGAGGCATTTGCTCATTGCATGCCTCTAGGGGTTAGACACTTAATGATACCCTATTGACATCAGTGAAAATAAATGTAGAATGTACCTCATCAAGTACTGAATCACAAAATCACATAATTTTTGAGGTTGGAAGGGAACTCTTGAGACTATGTAGTGCAATCCCGCTGTTCAAGCAAAGTCAACCAAAGCTTTTTCTGAACTTCAAAAGATCACTATCTGCTCAATTCTCCAGCCTGTTTCTGTCCCTCTGAATGGCAGCTCACCTACCTAGTCTATTATGGCCATTTCTCCAGGTTTTCTATCAAACTTGATCGGGATGAACCCTTCCCCATCATCCATGTCATTAATGAAGATGATCAATAGTATTGGTGCCAGTATTTGATCCCTGGAGTATGCTGTTGGTGACTGACCTCTAGCTGGTCCCCACTCCAACCCTCCTCCAGGCTAAACAGTCCTGTCTCTCTCTGTCTGTGAATGAAAGGTACTCCAGTCCCTTAATCCCCTCTGTGCCCTACACTTAGGCCTCTCCAGTAGCTCCATTTCTCCCTGGTACTGAGGAGCCCAGCACCAGACACAGACGAGTACTGGGGAAGGATCACCTCTCTCCACTTGCTGGCAACACTCCTAATTACAGCCAGGGATTCCTTGGCCCTCTTTGTCATGAAGGCACATTTTTGGCTCCTACATAACTTGTTTTCCACCAGATTCTCCAGGTCGTTTTCTACAAAACTGCTTTCCAGACAGTTGGCCCCAAAAGGAATTGTTGCATGAGGTTATTTCTCCTGAGGTGCAGAACTGCATACTTTTCTCTGTTGATTAAAAGGAACAAGCCAAAATCTGGGCTTCTGATGACCAAGGTGGTGATTCTGCTTTTTGCCCTAGCCCAGACTCTTTAAGATCCTGATTTCCAGTGTCCTTGGTTACTTCAGTCAAAGGATGTCTCTGAATTCCACATCCCTGACCCCTACTTCCCAGTTTGTAAGTATCAGGTGCACCACTCCTTACTAATTCCTGGATCACCTGTGTCAGAAAGCCGTTCAGTGTAGTTCAGAAACCTCCTAGTTTGCTTTTCCTTGCTATGTTGTCTTTCTAGCAGATGTCAGAGTGACATGTCTGGCATAAGAACCAGGAACTGGGAATATGAGACTTCTTCAAAGTCTGAGAAAGATTTCAGCTACTCCTTTCCTATTAGGAGTGACGTATGTTGATCTGCCCACTAGTTCCCAACACAGCAGATCTCAGCTCATCACAAGGCAGAGCTCCATGCATTCCATCTCATTTCTCACACATAGGACAAGTCCACAGCCTGTGGTTCTTAAGGGGCCTGTGTTTCTGTCTTGCAGCACTCAGTTGTGTCACCTATCCCACCACATCTCCATTGTTTTAATAAGGGGATAATCCTCTAACTGCACACAGACTCCTAGTTCTTTCTGTTTGTTTTCTGGACTGTGTGCATTAGTGTACAGCCATTTCAGGGGGCACTCAAGTGTGCTGACTCCCCATGAAGAGAATAAGTAATTCCCTCATGAGGCTGTGGCACAAACACTTCTTTATTTTCATCCCTGTGCTTCTGGTGATCCCCCTTCAGCCTTGTATTTTGATTGCTATATCCATTCTGTTCACAGTACCTCAGATCCTTTACCTGCCTACCCTCTCCTCCACTTGGTATCATAAAGGAAAGGATCAGCAAATATTTTCTTGCTCTTTTCCAGATAAATTTTAACTAGTTTAACCTCCTATGAAGATCAGCAGAAAGTATAATTTCTGATAAAGAGGTTTGTTTTTTTAATATATAAATTTGGCGTACTTAAAACATTACTTCATTGCTCTTCATTGGCAGAAAGATTCAGGGGCCAGAGCTGTTAAGTCTTGCTGAAGTTGTTAGTCTTGTTCTCAAATAAATCTCTTAGCAAAACCAAGGTTTTACTCAAAATATATTGCAGTATTGACTCACCAATATATTTTTAGTCTATTTTCAGAATTGAATTGGATTCACACATTTATTGGGCAAATCTGATTGGTGTGGTTTCCTATTAATAAATGACAAACTTTCATTCTGTATTATTGCTTGAGTTATAGCCCTTCCAAATGCTACTGTGGTCTTTTCTTGTGGTCTCTCAGGCCGAGATAAAACTTTTATTAGTGCAGTTTTCCTCCTTAGCACTATTTCACCTCTTAGTGTTGTAGTTCATTATTGCTGCAATTGTATTACTTTTTTTTTTTTTATACATTTTGAAAGATCTAAATTTGATGACCTGAAGGCATTTAATTCTAATCAAGTAAGCTAGGATTTTTAATTGAAATTCAGTTGAAAAAACAGAATTTGAAATGCTAAGCAAAAATCCTTTTAAAATTGCATTTAATACTGGATTTACTTGTTTCTTGTCATTTTGTTATAAGAAAAATTTTAAAAGGTTAGCATTGTCAATGTACGACTAAAACTCAGATTTACAAGGAAATTAGAATATTTATAATAAGTTGCAGTAATAATAATAAATTAGTATCTTCTCTAGATGAAATGTTCATCATCTTAGCACTAATTACTGTAGAGATGCTTAGCAGTTTTGCACACAGAAATGATGTGTTTATCAGAGTTCACATTTGACTTCATAGTTACAAAATATCTGAATATTTTGTGGGTTTTTTTGATTGATTCATTGTTTTTTTTTAAATTTATTTTTTCCTTTCAATAAGGAAGTTAAGCTTAATTTAATCTAAACCAATTTAGAGGCAGCATTCCAGTACATAGGTGGCCAGCATTTACTGAAGAAGCAGCTGGAAAGAAGAACTACTAACTAAATAGAACTCAAATACTTTTAGAACTTGAATTGAAGTCCTCTGTGTGACACACAAATTGCCCACATAATTCAAGCCACATGAGACAGAGTGAGAAGCAGTCCTCACATATTTGTCTTCTACACAACAATCACAAAGTCAAATCACAAACAATCACAAACACAAAGTCTTGGTGACTTTGACTGTCGGAAGTTAAGTATGTAGTTTCTTTTTACTGTACAAATTTATCTGTTTTAGAAAGAAATCTTTACAAACTAGCTCAAAAATCATGGTCATGTTTAGGCCAGCCAGAAAGAGAGCCCAAATGAAAGAGCAATCTTTCACTATCGTGGAAGAGCATATTCTCTGTTGCCTCACTTTTGCTCTGAATGGATATATGCGTCACAATTTCAACTACTTCTAGAAGCTATTCACTTGTCAAAATCTTGTCTCATAGAGCTCTCAAGAAATCTATCACCTACTTTATGATTCTCCCAGTTTCTAATGTAGTAACATAGGAATTGAAACATCTGTTTCAGTGCCTGCTGGAATTTGAAAGTTCATCCACGTTCTAAGCAAATACCACTAACTAGCACAATAACTGAGCATTGTAGGGTAGGAACAGCCCTGCTGTATTTAGCATTAAAAATTATTGTGTTAGGTGTTCAGTGACACTAATATTCAGTGCTTACTTCTCTCCCTAGTGGTTGCTTTACTTACTGTATTTGTTTCCTTTTACCCAGCAAGCATTTAATTATACTGTGCAAAATAGAGAAACTTTAAAAGAATTTTAAAATACCTTTCACTAGTACCTTTTGCCATCATTTGATAGCTAACAGTCACTTAAAAAAAATTAAAAGTAGAGTATGATGCAAAACCTAGATTTTTACAAATTGGCTGAGTCCATTAACTGTTAATTTATAAAATAAAGAATAAATTTAATCTCACTTCCTGTTGTCTTTTTTGGCAGAAATACATGTGTGTTCACAATGCAATTTTCAAATGAGTTCCATATGTGAGATAATGGAATATGCAACACATGTCAGAGGGGCCACACATATCAGAGAGAAAGCAAGATTCTGGGGTGTACATCTAGTTGCAAAACTATAGGCGCATGAGAAACTTTTTGCCAAAATCTAGATGTCTAGAGAACCTAAAAATTAAAATATAAAAACCACAAACATCTTCAGAAATTACCAATATTTTGGTTTCAGAAATAAGTAAATTAACATTTTCAGAATTTAAACAGGTTCAGAGCTAATTATCTGTAAAGTGCCTCTTCGGGTGGTTAGGTATTTGCATGGTTTTGAGCCAACTACTGAAACACAAAGTACGTGTAAAGTCATGTTTAAAGACATGAAAGACTCTAGTCCACATGTATTAGCACTCACTTTTCTGTAAGTAGAAGTGCTAATTCTGTTCTGCAGTTTCCCAGAAGTATGATTTAATTTGTCACTTGGTTGTAAAATGGTACTCCACACTGAGATTCGGTGTCCTTTCTGAACATTGGTGCAAATGTAGTAAGACTGAGTTGCCACTATAAAAATTGTAAAGGCTTGGTAGATGGGGAACACATCTCAGTCAGGGTGAATTGGGGGAGCAGAGTTTCTCATGGCAGCACAAAAAAAAGAATTGTTATGGTGATGCATTATCTGTGGGTAGAAGAAATATGACTGCAGAGATAATTTGCTCAGCATGGACATGAACATCTTAAGGAAGAATAGCAGAATGAAAGCAACTCCTTTTGAAAAAAAAAATATAAAATCAGTTTGAGGTGTTTGTGATTTGACAGTATTCTTTGTTCCTCAGTGGGCTAATATTTTTTTCAGACTTCTGTATTTTTTCTTAGAAAAATACAGTTATATAATTTTTTAGGTAAAACCACAGAGTTCGGGTTATCCTTCTGTTTCAAGCTAAAATGATAAACAAGGAAAACATTGAATGGGTACTCTTAGATACATTGATTATTTAGCATTATTTTCTGTACTTTTTTTTTTTTCAAATTTCCTCAAACCTTTAGTATTCAAGCATTATAAATCAAGCCTAAGCACAATCAGGTGTGTTTTTAAAACCTAATTTGTGGACTGGTTTTATGCTTTTGATGACTTTTATATGCTCCTTCCCCAAAAAAGTAACAAGTAGAGCTGAAAATTGAATAATGTGATACTAGAAAATATTTACTTCTGGGAGCAGACAACAAAATGGAGATACATGAATAAACTGAATGAATAATTAGATTAGGCAGAAGAGATACTTTTGCCTGCAGTTTTTGTGATGACACGAGACAGACTTTCAAAAAACCACTGGAGTTAAAGTACTAGCTTTCTTGAAAAATAAAAATGTCTAAGGTCAACCACACAAAACAGAACTTCAAGATAACCATCTCCTTTTGAAAATGTATCTTCATACATAATATGTAGCTGTTTCTTGTGTGAATAGTAAGAACCTGGAAAGAGGTATGGGGGTTGAGAAGAATTGGTCGTCTCCAGAAGGAATGAAGAACCAGACATTTTACCAAGATTTATGAAAGCAAGTGACAATTTTCAAACTCATGTTTCTTTTTATAATTTTTATTTTTTAATTTTATCTGAGATGAAGGAAATATTTTATCTGACATTAATACTTCTAGTTTTACGGGTTTTTTGGGGGAATAACAAGACTGAGTTTGCAAGGTTTTATACTTTTCTTTGTCTTAGAAATTACATCTTAGAAAGATCTCAGATATATTTTCATAGTTTGGAGTGCATCAGAATATTACTCAGGGATATATATGCCACTACAGTCCTGTAGAAAAAATTTTGAAGAGGAAGAAGTATGTTTTAGTGCCACAATAAAAAAGGATGCTAATAATCATACTCACAGTGAAGTTGTTTATCTAAATCACCACCACTCTTTAAAGTTTTTAAAATACAATAAAACCTGAATGTTTTTCTCATCATAAACTGGAATTCAAAGCTGAGACAAACCTACCACTCCACTAATGATCCTTTTTCTCGATATTATGGCTATCAGCAGTGAGCATTAAAATGTCCAACATCTCAAGGTTCACATCACATCAGATGTCTCCTTGTTGCGTTGAAACAATTTGTGTAAAAGTGTTTATTTAGAATAGGACAGATGTACTGTGCATAGTTTAGACTTAATACTCTTATTATGCTGAGGAGATTTTGCATGTGGTTGCACAATATTTTTAAAAATATTTTTTTTGTCACATATACTCCTATCATAAGCAAATGTCTGTTGTGCACAGTACAGTACAAATATCCGACAGAAAGCCAATACAAGTAGTTACAGCCAGCAAATGTAAAGTCTCTCTAGGAATAAAACTGTAATGTTGAATGCAAAATAATCTAAATTGAAAAAAATAGAGACTGAAGAGGAGAGTGGGAAGCTTATAAGAAGCAGGCCCTTGGGAACAAAATATTAGAGAGACGATATAGGCTTATGATTTTCATTAAAAGATAAATCCGATGCAGGTCTAGGAACAAAAGGACGTCATCAGAACTACAAAGGAGACTGATAAATCTTTGCCCTCATCTGCTTCCTGAAAACATGCAAGAAATGAATGATGGTAGGAATGGAGTAATGGAAATAGGATTAAATGTAATAGAACAGTATCCTCAGTGGTGCACATTTAAGAGTTAATCCAAGAATTTGTCATTAACTGGAAGATCATCAGCCAGAGGTGAATGAAAAAGAAGTTAGCCTTATGAGTGGATCAGAAGCTGTCACAAAGAGAAAGCAGCAGAGAGAAAGGTAAGTGTCATTCTAGAATATGCAGAGAAGTATGCTTCCAGTACAAAACCTGAAATATTAGTATCACTCTGCACATCACTTCTCTGAAATACGGTAAACTACTCTGATCACTCATATTAAAAGGAACAAAACTTCAATCTACATGGATAAAGGTGAGTGCTACTGGGATAACCAAAGGAATAGAAAGTCTTAAAAGAAGGATATTATTTGTAAATAAAAAAATGAGTTAAACTGAAAGGGGGAAGAGGAAAAGAATATTAAAATGAAAAGAAAGGATTTCAAACTGCCCATGAATACACTGGTTCCTATTACTGAAATGCTTTCACCTGTCAGTGTGGTATTTGAACAGTCTTTCACTGCAGCTAGCAGAGACAAAACCCAACTATAAGCTGGATTCTATTTCAGTCACAAAAAAGTGAAAAAAATAAAAGTGGCTGGGGAGACTCGGTCCTATCCAAAGTCATCCATTTCTTCAAGACTTATGACAAAATAGGGTTCTAATTCAGTTTTGAATAAATTTCGGTCTCATGTCTCTTAACAAAGACAAAGATCCTGATCAGCACACATCCTTCATTGCTTTGAACACCTCTTTTCAGAAAATCCTTCTCTTTTGTTTAGGCCAGAATATTTACACACTCCTTGCTAAGCTTCTTTTGAAATGACTTCCACCATCTTATTTCAGTAGCTTACTGTGCTGAGATAATAAACTTGGGTCAGCTTGGTATTCAAGCACATTTATGATGATGGGGAAAGTTTTTGATCAAGTGAGGCAAAGGGAAAGGTATGATGGAACAGTGGAAATTTTGCAGGTTCCTATGAAACTGAGAGACGTGAGAATTCAAATACCAAAATAAATATCCAAATTGATACTACCATGATTATAACTGGCTAGCAGAAGTGCAGCATTTATAGCATTTATAGTAGAATTTCTTCAGCAAGTGTCCAGTAGTAGAAAAATTTCTAAACCAAAAATGTCACAGATCAAAAAGGTCAATAAATCCACAAGATCATCTCTTTTGTAAAAATAGTACTTGACCATACAGGCACTAAAAAGCCAAACAAAGAATAATGTATTACTAATAATTTCACTTTTAAATTATGCATTTCTGACTTTTTAGCATTTCATTTAAGAAGCACATTTATAATTGATAGGAAAAGTTTGATTATTTTCCTGTGCTATCATATACTTTAAAATAATTGAGCCTAGAGGTGCAGAAGGCAGCTGCATTCTTCCTAATTGGGTTCATCTGAACTTTTTACAATCTACTCTGAGAAAATTTAATTGATAATTAACGGCACTTCAGTTCATCTACTTGTGAGGTTTTAAAAATACATGAAAAGCTGACAACTCATTGACTGAATGAAAAACAGTGTACACAATTAAATATAAAGAAAATCTTGATTGCCTAAATCAAAGCTTACTGTGTTAGGCAGATGAATAAAATCTGTTACATAAAGACTTCTTTTAATGTCCAAATTGGTTTTTAAAAAAGAAATATATTAACTATCAAAATATTCAGTGCCCCACCACGTTTCCCTCCCAGAGACCAAAGGGGATCTGGCTGTCCATTACAGGAGGTCAGAGGCATTTTTTCTGAGAGTCACAGCTTTCAACTGCTGACTTCTGGCACTAGGAAGTAATAAATGTTGTAACGTTTAACTACACGAAATCCAGGCAGAGATTGCTCAAGAAATGTGCCCTTTTCACCACATTCACTGAATTGGAGATATTCCAGTATACTTTGCATCTAAGAAGTTAGTGGATTTATTCCAGTGTTGACAATAATGCATGCATCTCTTTACTATCTCCTGAAGATAACAAGTTTCTGTATAGCCCCAAGAGGCAAGTTTAACAACATTTCACCTCTATTTCCTATCTAGATAACCTGAGGTACAAAAATGCTGCAATACACTTGCCGCAGTCAGTATCTGAACTGGAATTAGCAATAAAATTATGTTTATTTTTAGGTTAAATTTTAGCTGCAAGACCATGTGTTTTCTTTATGGACAAAAAGGAAAGAAATGCATAATAACATTGAATATGTAAGGGAAATGCAATATATATAAGTGTGTGTGTATATATTAAAAACTATTTGAAATTCAAATAAATATATGTGCTCCCCAGGTTCATCTACAGGGAAGATGATGATAATTTTATATAACCATGTCCCACTCTTATGAGGCTTTTTCAAGACATTTACTTTTCTCTCACCATAATAAATAAACTCTAAAGTTGGAAGGATATTGGGAAGAGACAGTAGCTGAATAAAAAAATCCCAGACAAACATAGATGGGCTACAATAATAGACATAGGTGCCTGCTTGAATTTTTACTTCAGTAGGAAAGGATTCAGCACAAGAATTCCCAAAATGCATCTTTGAACACCATCAGACAATCATACAAGTATCAAAGTGGTAAATCCTGTGGTGAACAGACAGGAAAGTTCCCCTATTTCTGTTAAAAGCGAGTAAAAAATAAATCCTGAACAAGGAAGTGAAGTTGTTCATTCCAGTGAGGTTGCCAATTCATCTCTGACTCTTAGTGCAACTCTAGATTTTTAGAAATTGAGGTGGAGTACTGGGGAGAGCCCCAAGGTTGCCAGGATTATCAAGAAATATTTGTGTAGCTGATCCCTGTTGCAAACTCTCCGGGACAAGTCAAACTGCATTCACAAGCAATGCCACTATCGTGAACATCTTAAACAGGTCATGAACAGGCAAAACAAACAGAAAATATCTTTTCCTTTCTTCTTTTCTTAGTATAATTCCACTGTATATCTTCTTAAATTTGGGAAAACGCAAATCAGTTGTAATAAAATGATATTATCATTTATAAATAATTCTACATAATATTATAATTTATAAATAATTTATAAAAGAAAGTTGATGGACCAGTGAATTACACAGGGGAAAAATTACGTATATCATGCTTAAAAAGTCTAATTCTCTATTTTTTCTTTTTTTTTTCCCCCTGGGAAGCCAGTTATAGAAAAATGTAACAGCTGCTAATGGAGAAAAAAACCAATGAAACTTCACCTGAATTACACAAGGACTTCAAGGGCACTCCTACACATAAATCTCACAGGCAGCATACTGTGTCTTCTAAGGATATCTGGCATAAAGATTCAGTGTGGGCAACTCCTTTAGTGTGAGATCCTGGTCCCAAGTCTTGAGTCAATAAGGAAACCTTTGGCCTGAATAATCAGGGCTTGTGACTGCAAATGCCTCCTGTGTTCCAAAAGAACAAAACAATATTCTGGGGATGATAAAAGGATGCAAGAGACTTAGAACAGATTCTAGATTCCTTCTGTATTTTTGCCAGAGCTAGTGAGCTGCGGATCAGATCTTTACCACAACAGAAGGTTGAATATCACTATAAATGAAGACTTAGGAACACCCCTAGTCCTGAAAAAAACAACAGACTATTGAGGAACAATGACAGGAGATATAAGTATTCCTGTGAACTATTTGCAGAGCAATTTCAGTGTCTGGCTATTGTTAGTAATTATTTTTACTGGGATTGGCAAAAAAAATTAAAGAAAAAAATCATGTAAGGGATTAAGTTTATGAAGATTAATTCAGTAATGCCTTTGGTTCTTATTTTCAAGTTTCATGCTTGTGTGAGACTGTGGAAACAAGGAAAGTATTCTTCTACTATTACTCATTCAAACACTTTTTATAACAGGAACAGTTGTTTTCCTTTGCTGTGTTCTTTTCCCTTACTTCAGGGAGATGATTTGGGTGAGAAGAAGATTAATTAGATTTCTTTTGCTGTTTATTTAACTTCTCCATGTTCCCTGCCAGAGGAACCAAAGCTACTTCAGATACCGAGAGGAAAATCAGAGGGTTTTGGAAGACTCAAGGCAAATTACTTATTCATCTTAACCAAATTTCAGTGGTATGTTATGTAGTGAAGAGATTTTTTGTCTGAAAATCTCTTATAGAAGTATGTGCATATGCATGTGTCTCTCTGTTACGGATATGTAGAGGAATTAAAACTTAGAGCAATTTAAAATCAGGATTAAGAACAAAAAGCAGTCTCTGCACCTCTCAACAAACCAATTAGATTGCAACTCCTTAGCAGAATAACACAATGTTTGAAATGAACAGCTTTCTAAAGAAGTGCAAATATTATTCGTTCTGATTATAGACATTGTAGCTGAGTGGGGATAAGAGATGTTGTAAATCCATTAGTGAAGTGCTGCTTGCCTTCATTTCAGTTTAATATTTTTTAAGCTATAAAATTGTATTATGTTAATGTAATGTACAGTCCAAGTGATAAAGGCAGCTAATGTGATTACTACTCACTGTGCTATAAACCTTTCAGCAAAGCTGCAGATGAATTGGTATTCAACTGTTTCTCATGATGACAGTGTTATACAGAGCAGATCACATGTTTAAAGTGTCATCTGGTTGTTAGGAGGTTTTTGCATACTAGAATGCTTATGCAGATACTAGAACTGACCTTCAAAGCAGTACCTCACATATTTGGTGGTAGGCAAGGCCTAAGTGAACCAGAGGTCCTTATTTAAATTATGTATGCAAAGGACAAACCTAGTGTGATGCCACTATTGTGATTATTCACTTGCAGAAAAATTGTCACACATCATATCACAGAAACTTCAGTTTTGCTGGTGTTAGTACTCTCCTCTTCATCTTCATCTTGATTTCAAAATAAGCAGCAGTTTACTGAAAATTATGAAGAATCTTCCTCAGTTTTATTATGATTACGTAACAGCCATTCTTTTCAGTTACTCACCTCACACATTTTGAAGTGACAGTTTTACCTCACTGTGTATGTTTACATTATAATTCATTGGGCAACTCACAATAAAATAAAAACAAAAAAGCAGAAATATTAAGTTGAGAGTAGTTAGAACAAAAGTCTGAATCTGTGCTCAAGGCATTAACTATTTCACTGAAGTTTGGAATTCAAAGACGTATCTTTTCTGCTAGGACATATTTGTACATTTCCTTCAAGGAAATTGGAACTAGATAAGAAGCGACAGAAAAATTACATTCAGAAGACAAATAGCCAAACAGTCCTCCATCTGACATGGCCTTTCCCTGTCATACATCTGTCGCAATATGTAGTGCAGCCACTGACCACGTGTTTACCAATAGCTATTAATTCTTCTTTCGAGCGCTTCTGAAAGAAGAAACAATGCTTTTGTATTCAAAAATACAGTATTACATAAGCACTGACTTCCCTTTTGCTTACTTCTAAATATCTGTACTTCGATGTTTAGAAGTAGCTCATTCTACATGAGAATATCAGCAGAACCAGACTAGGCAAATTACTGCACATGCTTATACCCAGTCACACACTGTCTTTGTTCCTCAGAATGGAATCCATTTCGGGAGACACTCATCCTGTTTTTCTGAAGCTTTCCTAAGCTTAATGGCCAAAAGCAGTAACTGAGGAAGAGTAAACTGGTTAAAGCATGATGATAAAGTAGAGGAGTCGGATTTGTTCAGCCCAGGGAAGGGAAGATGTCAGGTGGCAATTAACAGCCTGGCGATACCTGTGAGGCGATTATCACAAAACCTGAGTCAGTCTCTTCACATCAGTTTATGGCAGGAGTACAAATGGATTTAAGGGAATTATTTCTTCATCAGGACTCTCAAGCAGTGTACCGGATTGCCCATAGCAATGTCTGGTCTTGAATGTTTTCAAGACATGTTGTTTAAATTGCTGAGAAACTTTGTCTGACCTTGTGACTGCTTTAACTTTTGCAGCACCTAGTTAAGGTCCATCCCAGGTTGTCTTATTCTGAATTATTGTGATTTTATTTTTCAATAGGTTACAGTATTATCTACTACTGTGATGTCAGAGAATAGCCGGGGGGTGGCAGTGATAAAAAATTAGAGGGACATAAATAGCTATGATCAATTTATTATTAAACCAATTCTCCAGAATTTAAATTGTTAGAAACTTACATTTTGCTATCCTCTGATAGGCAAAGGTACCTTGACTAAGAATTTACGAAACATCATTAACTTGAATTGGTAACTGGAAACAAAACCTGTGGAGACACTTCATGAAATAATCCTGATAAGCCTCTTTTTTTTACTTATGTAAGAAGCACATATTATTCATGTTTGTCTCCATCCTTAAGTCCTGCCCACTGTAACCTTTAACCTGAACCAGAGTGCATGTGTCCAAACAACCTTATGCAGATATAACTCCTTTCTGGCCTCTGACACAAGAGAGTGGGTAAAACCTATGAGAAAACATACTAATTAAAAGCATTAAGAACTCAAAAGGGCCTACATAATAAGTGTCACTTTAAAAGAGAAATGAGAGCAAAATTCCCCAGTCTAGTTACAGATGCAGACACCTCCCAATATTTCCCAAATCCTTGCATCTAGGGGCTTAACGATGGATTCCTGTCTGATGTCATACAACCTAGCAGTATACTAAAGATTAAAGGGCAAAACATCATCTTTCTAATAATGATTAATTCCTTTTGTATCCATTTGAGTAACATTAATTAGAATTAATTCATTTAACACGGATGTGGATAGGCATTTAATTTCTGCTGCATTTTCAGGAGAAACTATTAAAATGAATATTTGTACAAAAATGAATAGCAAAGAGAAAGGAACTGAAAGTTTCCATGCCAGACATAAATTCTACAATAAATAACATAAATCCATGAATATTTACTTTTTTCACCTTTAATAATTATCATGCTCACTTCATGTACATATGGTATAGGAAATAGTCCTGTGCCGTGGGGAAGATACAACATGAAGTTAGTTTATATCTTGACACATGCTATTGTATTATTTCAGTGGTGACAGTCAATGAGCTTTAAAGAAACATCTTAAAAAAAACCTTTTAAATCAGCCATTTTTTTTGCTTTAAATAAGGAGTTACCCTTTTTCCACAATCATGCAGCAACAATTATGTAAGAAAATCTCAGTATTTTATAACCTTCCATGACAGAGTTCTTCGGAGAATATTTTTCTGACTATCCAAACTTTAGAAATTACTGCCTTCTTTCCCTTGTCTGTATTTTTTCCCCACAGAGACTTTGTGAGATCACCTAATGTTGACCAACATCTGAGATACTGTCACCATTTACTTTCAAGCAAAAATACCTTATTTTTTAAGTAGATCTCCCTGAGGTAACTTGGACCACTTTTCAAGCTGTTAGTTGGCGCTGTAAAATTATGAGACTTAACCCTTTGTAAACCACATCCCCATGTGGATGTTTAGTATTACGTGGGAGTCAATGACTCAGTCACAGATTAACCAGCTCCCTAAAGCTTCAAACTATAGCTCCTGAAAGTTTATGCCAAAATCCAAGCAGCCAGGTTTTACCAAGTGCTGAGTTCTTCATTTGTGGATTTATCTATGTGGTCAACTTGATTGTGCAGAAGCAGACTCACATCTGTAATGTGAATAAATGATTAGGAAATCTGGTCCCTAAAACTAATGAAAAAGAATAAAATGTATTTTGGTATGGAATTTCTTACATTGTAAAAAAATATAAACTGGGTCTTACATGGCAAAAAAATATAAACTTGGTGGATTTACCCTCACCTAGTTACACATGACTAATGACCAAATTCCTCATCTTCCCCAGAAATGATAAGCAACAGATACCATGTAGAATACATTCTTCTCTCTATTGACAAAAAGGCAAAAAGTTTTCATGTGCATTAACACTTTAATTTCACCTTGAAATGTTATTCAATAACTGCAACCATGTTAGGGATTCCCAAATTTTCATCCTAATCACATTTTAAGATTTATTTTCTTATTACTGAAATTGTATCATTTTTTTTTCCCCCTTCAGCTATGGAGGACCATCCACATCATCCATATTCTAGATCCTGTAAATTCTTTCAATAGATTCAGGACTAAGAAAAAAACAGTCAGATTAAGACTTATCTTAAGGCATATATTTTATCTATGTTTCTGCAGTTTTTAACGTAGGAAAGTTTAAAAAAACTCAAATATTGTGACAACCTTCCAGATTTAAAAAGAACTTTAGTAATTCATGACAGCTTCTAACAAGTCACTCCAAATCTCTGCAGATTTGGAAGTGTAACGTTTATATTGTTGAACACTTCAACATACTGCATATATCAATTTCTTAGATTTGGTTTTCATTGTGATAGATTGCAAACTTAAAGATGTCATTAGTTCAGTTTTACATGTGTTTAGACAAAAAAAATCATATGGATTTGTAAGAAAAATATCTCTGTGAACTTGAGTCAAAATCTCACATTTTAGTGAACGAAAATGAAGAGATTTAATGAACTGTGAACAGAAAACTTGACCTTCTCTATGAAACACATACCTTAGGAAAGACTAAAAGCTATATAATGCAATGCATTTAATTGCATATATTTTGCAGTGCTGATGCCTTACTACAAATCTAACTTTTTTATGTAGTCAGAATACTGAATAGTAAAGAAAAATCCTAATGCACTTTATTTCCTGCTCTTGCTGGTGACACAAGGATGTGTTTAGTACACTATGGAAAGAGAATAGCATCAGCAGCTATTTTACCTGGGAAAAAAAGCTTGGTGTGCAGGGAAATCCTTGAAGCATATGTTACACTCAAATGATAACAAGAAACTGGCAATGTTCATTACTGATATACCCAACTCCTTATCAGCACATCTTGTAGATTACTCTCTCATGCAGTTTACAAATTCTTAATAATCTGACAAGGGCTGATTTCAGATGTGGTTACCAGAGTCTTGTAAATAATCTTAGTGGGATGTGAGAGGGAAGGAAAGGGAAATTAAGACTCTGAAGGGCAGTTTCTCAGATTGCAACTCGCAATGACAGTTTGACAGTTTCTGGTGTTGTGGAAGAATAATATGCAATAACTATATTAATTTCTCACTTTCCTCCAAGGATTACATATTTTTGATGTCACAAATACAAAGATGTGGGAAACATTACTAGGTAGAAAAAAATAAAATTCTATTTTATGTCCCTTGCAACTCATTTTCATAATGTAATCTGGAGGGTAGTGTTTGTCAGTACTGAGAAGACAGTTTAAACAAATGTTCAACACACATATACCATCCATAGCAAAAGGTCATGGTCTTAGCAGGCAGCTAAAAAGGTAAACAAAGGCCATCATGTCTGCATTCTCCCTGTATCATACTGACAGCAAATAATAGCTCCCTAACAGAATATCTGTCCACTTGGAAACATTTACTGAGCATTTTGTTCTGGCTGATATAGACTGTTCAAGTAAGTCATTATACTGGGAGGCAGCTACTGCCATTTCAAAAAGTATCTTGAGACTGCAGCAATTTCATATCACTGTAATTCAACAGCAACTGACTACTAACTAGCTAAGTGCCACAGACTCCATCCAGTATGACTGTTTCCATGGTAATTGGATACCCGGGCATTTTATCGAAACCTGTTTGCCAGACATTGTTAAGGACTAGGAAGGAAATTCTCAGACTTTTCCTTTCTACAGACTGACTGGTAGGCACACTGAATAACGAATTTTCATTATTTCCAGTTTCATATTATACAACTCTGACTATTCACATCACAGAAGTGCATTGATAACTTGTATTCTGGTTCCCTTTGTTCCTTTCATTCAGTGTCTACTGAAACATTCTAAGCTAAACCCCTCACCTCCTTGCACTGACCTACATCAGTAAAAAAAAGTTCCTGTTTGACTCAAAACAAGCAGGGTCTCATACAGGGAGTTATTCCACCTCTGATAGTGGCCAATGCATCTATTCATTAATTTTATGAAGAATTTCAAATCCAGTGTCTTCCCACAAAAAGGCTTATTTAAAAGTTGTGTTATCTTTCGTCAACTCACCACAATTTCTGGATGTAAAACAACTTTCGTCATGAGAACAGTTACAAAATAGGCTATAAGCATATTGAGGGTGAAACTGGGAACAGAACAAGGGAAGGAAGAAATTAAGTGTCCACTGTCTTTGATAAACTGATAACAAGTGTTAGGGCAATTATTTTCTTTGCCTGTTCTTACTAAGTCTCTCTTCTAAATTATCTGCTTATGTGCCCGTAAGCAAAAATCAGCTCCTGTTTTAAATCTCATATTCCATCTGCTTCTGGAATTACTGCAAAGGGCAGGTGGCAAATGAGTTCTTCCTAATTTTCCAGTCTTCTCCATGGGACAAATTCTGCCTCTTTGTTCAGGCTGCGTACTTCTTTACCAGCCCTTGGCATAGAGTAAGGAATAGCTGGACACATGTGACAGAACCTGCATCAGTATGAAATGAGGGCACACGCAGTTTAATGCTACATATGTGATGTGCAGAATTTATTATGAGACGATGATTTCTGAGTTGGCAGGTTTCAGTACAATAAACAAGGGCATGACATAAAGGCATAGGTTTTTTACATACAATCGTTTCTGTTAATACAATAGTGTTTTGCTGAATATAATTCTTTGGAAGAATTTGAAGAATGATTTATTTTATCACAGCGTCAAGTTCTAATCAAGGAAAGAAGTGACCAGTAGTTATATAAAAAAGTGATAAGTCAAGGCCTATATCCATCAGTCTAATTTGTGAATGTCAAGATTTTTACAGTCAGTTCAAAGAAAATCAAAATCAAGTGTATATATGATGAATTCTTACATCTTGAGATACACATCAATACACATACATTGGTATAACATTGGTATATATACCTATACATAGATATTCATGCATATAACCATGATGTAAGTGCATATAAATTCTCTGACAAAGAGGAAGCACGGGATTTTCTAGAGACTTATTTGACATAATAATAATTCATTGATCTCTCTGCCTTATTGGGGGCTGATAATAGAATAGCCCAAGGGGAAGAATTCATGCCAGAATCCTGGATCAAAGAATTTACCTCTTTGCTCACATAGGTGCTGAATCCATGGCTTATTTCCAAGTAAAAGTGCCTGCAGCAACATTTGCTAATTACAGGTTGTGTTCTACTGTTTCCAAACAGGGTGAAAGTGACAGAAGTTTAACAGTAATAATTACACACTTGAGTAAGTATGTGATTAGCCGTATTTGTTGTGGTTGGGACTAGAGTGACAGGACAAGAATGGAGTGATTGCATTATTTACAGCTTAATTGTAGACAAGTAATTACTTACGTAAGCTGGTGTTGTGGGGTCAGGGAATGCATGCCTGAGAATACCTAGGGGTTGAATGGAAACTTCAGACAGTGAGTTTCCAAATGGTGTAGCAGAAGTGCAAATTCTGTGCATTTATCTAATTATGAAGGGAGGTCCTTGAATTAAATGCTTTGGAATGTTAAATGTCTTGTTCTCTTGAAACCAAGGATTAGATGTAATATTTTAACCAGTACTTCCAGCCTAATAAATCACAAATGCCACCTAGTGGCTCTTGCTATCTAGTGAATCATTACATATTAAAAAAAAAAAAAAAAAAAAAAAAAAAAAAAAAAAAAAAAGTGGTAACCCCCCCACCCCCGAATCCCATCTTATTTCCATGAATGTGCATATGGTTGATGAGATTATCTGTGAACACATTTTTCCACCTAGTTCCCAGCCACGTGTTATTTGCATTGGATCCGTTTGTGAAAATCTTACTCATATTGGCAAGTAGCAGTGAATAATCCCATTAAAATGTAGTTGAACTCCCTGCTTTGGAACTCTATTTTAACTACGTGCTCTCCTTGCCAAGTAAAAAAAAATGTTCTGATTTACAAAAGATGTTACAATACTAATAAGGTTAGATAACTTAGTTAAATTAACTGAACATGTCAGTAATTACCCTAATTCTAAGTCTGTCCATCCAACTAAATAGACACTTCAATTTTAACCTGTGTGCTCCTTTTCCAAAATGACAAATTATTTCAGAATCAAGGACCAGAAAGAAAGAAAGAAGGAAAGAAAGAGAGAGAGAAAGAGAGAGAGAACAAGAAAAGGACCAAGCTGATTATTTTTAAGGAGAATAATTGCAGTACAATGAACCACTTATTCGAGCCATCTATATGTTGTTAGATTCATTTAAAAATCATGAAAAGACACTTACAGGATCAGAACAAAAAATTATTAATAATAATTATGGTATCTTGTGAGCTGCTAAGTTGCTATGTTTCCACATCTTTGCAAACAACTGCATATGTTGAGCTTATGATGGATATTCACATGTGAAAAATATTTTGCAAGTGTTGACTTTTTTTTTTCTGAGACAGCAACTGCTTGAAAATCCCAGAAGCACTAAAAATTGAGTCTTGTGATGAGTGCAAAAAATATTTTTCAGAAGTCTGTCATTTATATCCCAGTTCAGCAAAAAACTTAAAGTTGAAACATCAAAGTTTTGAAATTTGGCATGGTTGTTTTGGCACAACAACTAGAAATAAAAATGTTAGTGACTTTCAAAAACTTCTGAATAGTCAATCTGCTTTGACAAAATGTGATTAAAGTGCAACTGTCAAAAATTGTCAAAGACTGGGTAGGAGTGTTAAATCAATCAGGCCTTTATTATTATTATTATTTTCTCTGTTTGAAGATATATGCACTCTCTTGATTTCAGAACATGAAAATGATGCCATGGATATGTTGCAATTAAGTGATATAGGTATGCATAGGCAGATACATGAATGTTTTATGTTGTAAAACATTCAATGATACATAGTTAGGTAATTACTTCTAGGGATGCATGTGGCATATGAAGGTTTTGTGGTGCATAAATGCTCAAGGTGCTTTGACTCCCAAAACGGAGCTGAATCCACTCCGAGCTCTTTCTTCTGAAACATTAATTTATGATGGATGACAAATTTGCTTCTCCTTCAGACTGATTACAATTAACATCTATTTCTACAAATCCTCTATGGAATATTCACATTTCCTTTTGGCATGACCCTAAACTTTCATATGCCTCAATCCTCATATGCTTTTAATGTATGTTTATCTTCAAGCAGGAGAATAATTTCATTAAATTAACTTCATGGGATTAAGTCCAGTTGTTGAGGATATTTTTATATAACTAGAATTATTATATTTTTCAGTGTCAGGAAAAGTAAGCAGAGGTTCAGGAAATTTAAGTACATTCCTCTCCAAAGGTCATATAACAACTCAGTGAGAGAACAGATTGCAATATGTCACCTCTGTTCTTGATTATTTTCTTTGCAAGTGGTAAAGTGTCTTGTTTTTTTTTTTTTAAGAAAAATATCTGTAGTTATTGAATGGGATAACTAATGTATATGCTAGTAAAGGTGTTTACTTTCTTAAAATACTCAAAGCTCAAGGTACATTCAAATGTCTCAGTTCTATCCCTTCCTTTATTGTGACATGACAAAAAACCACCCACAAAGTATTCCAAAACCTTGCTTAGGTCATAAATCTTTTTAAAATTAAGAGAAGTAACCGTTTGGATCTAAATAATTCCTCATTGATATATTTGCTTTTATGTTTCTTTAATTTTGCTATTCTTGTGGAAACACTGCATGGTCCTGTATAACTTATCACTGGATAGAAAGAAATTACCCATTAGAATAAATGCTAAATTGCTACCAAGTGTTATAGCATAGCCTGTCCTTTAATCACATTCTTTGAAGTTCTTTTAAAGAACACATTATATAAGAAACCTCTTATTGTGTTTTAAAATTGAATCTGAGGTAGTATAATACAATTTGTAAAGTGTAAATTGTTTTACAGATTGCCTATATATCTTTGCAGAAAGAAAACAATTGATGACAACTTCTGGTTATATAATTCAGAAAACAAAACCAGTTTTTCTAGGTGAAGACAGTTACTTGTGGGATAAGGGAACATATTCCATGGCTACAGTAGGTTATTAATGACACTGCTAATAACAATAATTGGAATCTTTGTAATTTTTCTTGACCTACTCTTGCCTACTCATCCTTTTTCTTTCTTCCCCCTCTTGTTTTACCTCATTTATTCAAATTTGTCATGGAAAGAAAAACAAATCTGATAATAAACCTCCCGTGATATTAATTTTGTTTCTCACATATTTCTTTCTTTCTGCTTTATCATCTGGACTTTTTAAGAAATATATATCCCTGGTATTTATATATATATATGTGTATATATATATATATATACACATTTAATATATGTGTACATATATATATATATATATACACACACATTTGATATATGTGTATATATGTATATATATATACATTTAATATATGTTCTAATACAGTAGATAGATGTACATATATGTATGTGTGTATACTAAGAAGTCCTATATATCTAGGACTAAGATGTTTAAGATGTTTAGTAGTATCTCATCTAATAGTGGGTTCTTATCTTGGATTTTTCATGTGATCCAATGCAACCTTAGTGAAAGTCAATAGAATGGGTTCTGTGATTATTAATTCACATTGACCACATAGTCTAGTATCCCAATCCACACCTGTCTAGAGCACACCATATTTTCCAACTATCCAGGAAGTTTAATTTTTATATCATGAGAAGGAATCCATGACTGCATTTCTCTTTAAAATGGCACATCAGAGAATGCATCACCATTGTCCTTCAGACCTGGTAACAGGACATAGGCCTCCAAGATAGAGAACACTAGGCTTTGAGAGCTCTTAAGCCCTGAGCTACTTAGGGTTAGTACTTAGGTTAGACAGTACAGTCTTCAGGAATCTGCCTTGTTTCCATTCACACACAGTAGAGAGAAGAAATAAGGCATGGGAGTGTTGAAAATTAAAACAGGAAGATACTGTGGAAGTGGTGGACTGGAAGACTGACAACAGTGGCTGAATGACTTCTAAAGGCACTGCAAGAGGGCACAGGTTAGGGTCAACCTCTAACCCAGATGCTGGACACAGGTTCTAGCTTTGGGTGGAACAATTGCCTGAAACTGGTAAAAGAGTTTTTAAGGCAAGTGGTTGGTATAATTTTTGTTGAGGGAGATGTTAAACATGCCCCTATATGTTGTAATACATATTTAATCTTACTTTTAAAATTTCTGGGTTCTGAAAATGTTTATAATGTTCCTAAAAATATGCCTTGAAACAAAGCAATTAATAGCTGAGCAAATCTCCAATATATAAGAATTCTTCACTCGTTTATTTTTTTGTAGTTTGAAAACAGAGCTAATCACTGGTTTAATCACCTAATAATATCAAAAGAATTTGAGCCACTCCTTGAAAGTCTTGCCTTTGAGGCCGTTCACCAAAGGACACATTCAAATAGTTTGATTTTCTTCTTATATTGAGGTACCCAAAACTGCACACAATAACTAAGGTGGTACCACATCAGTGCAGAGCAGAGAACATTCCCCTCCCTTGCCTGGCTGGTGATGCTATGCCTGATGCACCCCAGGACAAGACTGGCCATCCTGGCTACCAGGGCACTGCTGATTCATTTGGGTTGGTATCACCAACCCAAAATTGAATAGATCAGTTCCTGCAGGGCTGCTCTCCAGCCTTTTATTCCCCAGTTTGTATGTATAACCTGGATTATCCTATCCCATGGTGATCTCTCTTTAAGGCCTCTCTGCTCTCAAGGGTGTCCACAGCTTCTCCTAATTAGTATCATTGGCAAGCTCATTCAAATTATTTCAACCAGAAAAAAAAAAAAAAAAAGTTTTCATACATGAGTAACAAAAATTTAGTGAGAGGTCAAAAATAGTAATGAAGTCTGTTTAAATACACATGATACCTGTTATTATTATGTTGATTATTGCAATGACTAGGAAATAAGAAGAAACTCCAGGTTTGCCTGGGCAGACATGGAGTAGTAGTACCTTGAAGAACATGCAGCATAAACATGCAGATGAAGTGTACACAATAATACAGTCAATCAGATCTACTGAACTGTGCTATCAGCAAATGTCTTTCCAGGTCTTTAGTGGAGGTAAGTGTCTCCGGTAGGGACACGAAAGAACCACACTCACTCAGGTTCAGAGGTGAGCAGAGAAAGAGAAAGTTTATTATTATTTGCGATTTAAAAAGGATTTGGAGTTTGGTCAAGAATTGGTAGATGAGAGGAACACCTTTCTGACCCTAGTGGTCAGTTCACCAGTCCATCACAGACTGGAATGAAAACAATCTACTTGTTTATGTTACATTTGTGAGAGACTTTACTAGAAATATGTAAATGGACATCAGAAGGCTAAAGAATCAGGGCAACAGGTAGGAGCTCAGGTAGGGGGCAAATAGGTTAATTAACTAGAAAGGAATATAAGTTCTGTGTCAGCAGCAGAGAGAGAAAGGGAAGTAAACAGATAAAGTGAGAAAGAGAGACTCAAAGTATGCTCTAGGCTTTTCCTTTCATTTGGTCAGACATTTCTCTTTGATGGATATTACACAGATCATAATTAATTCATGACACAATTGAAGCTGTCTTGCTGGCTTAAATTTAGATATTGGAGTTATTCACTGCTTTAAAAACACAGAAAAAATGCTACTTAATTGCTCCGGCAATTAATTAGTCCACTTACAATTCAGCCAATGATGAGAGTTTGCACTTCCTCTCAAAAGGGTATAAAACACCCTCAAACAGTCACAAAGTGATTAGCCACTACTTCTAGGTGGTATCCCAAACCACCATGTATTTTTGCATTCTTGTGAAAATGCACTTAAAAACTTCCACTCACAAGTACGTCTTTTGCCACATGAGAATATGCATACTTTCATATTTAAAACTTATATTTGCTTCTTCCTAATTCATGACACAACCCATTATTTTAGAAATAGTACGTTCTCTATATTCTGTGGATCTATTTGAGCTGAAGTCTTGGTATAATTTCTCCCTTTTTTCCTTGTTTTTTTTTTTTTTTTGTCTGTTGGCACAAATATCTATATAACCCTCTTTAATATTCAGTTTTGCACAATGGTACTACATATATTCAATTCAAATATGAAATTAAAAGCCTTTTCTACCATTCTAAAGACATAGTACCTCCCTACAAGAGTGAAATTGTAAGAGAATAATGCATACAGGCCAGGCATAGACGGATATAAGTTGAAAGTGAAGCGACAGTTGTCAATATGCTCATCGATAGTATCAGATGAGAAGGAATAAAAATGCAGTCATGGAGAAGGATCTACTTTAAGGCAGACAAATTCCTATTTTTTTACATGCCATAATGAAAACAGAACTGCAGGGATCTTATCAGGAGACTTCATTCTAAAAATAAACCACTTTAACCTCTTCCATAAAGGGGTTGTCACAGTATACAGCTAATATGTATTTTATATATATTATAATCTATTACATATATATATATATATATATAGTATATCCATTAATTGGGTGGAGAGCGAAATTTTACTCTTAAGAGCTAATTACAGATACCAAAGAATGACATCTAATTTTTTGGTTGGTTTTCTGAGAAAATTATCTTATAATGTAAGAGGCATCAGACTGGAAATTAGCTTTTTGCTGGTTGCCTAATGCCTTTCCCAGGTTGCCATCCTTCTCATGCTTGTGGCAGTGGTTATATATTCTCCTTGTTGCTTTTCAGTGCTAGCAGTGAATAAATGAAAATGCCTATTCCCTGGTCATTCCCCTAAAAGTGCTCACAGCCTTTGCTTATCTAGCATGTATAGGCAAGTTGACACTTTTCCCAGCATAAAGAGCATAGAAATGCTGGCAGCTATAGAGCTCTGGCACAAACATTCAAGCGGATTCTCACAAATGGACACACAAGTGCTTAGGTCTCTGTTACGGATTTTAAATCCCAGAAAGTAGGCCAAACAGCTGTTCTGCTATTGTCCCAACTTTGCCTTCACTGGGCAATAAAATGAATATTATTTGCCTTTTGTAATCACTATTTATTTCTGCTTTGCAGTTAATAAAAACATTGAAAATAGCTGGTCACAAAAGACCTCTTGATCCAGCTGCCAAATGACCACACGCGTACATCTGTGACACCTTGCAGATTAAGTCACCAGGCAAAATAAAGACACATATGGTGCTCAGGAACAGGACCTGGACCAAACATGACAGTTAATTGAATGAAGATTGCAAATATGGATTTGGGATGGCATTCAAAATGTATGAAAATATCCAATCAAACTCAGTGAAATCTCCACAGCTGAGGATGACTCAAGTGTTCTGAGCACTGGCATTAGGAAAAAACCCAACCCCCCCCCCCCAAAAAAAAAAAAAAACAAACCCAAAAAAAAGCCAAACAAAACCACAAACTAGCAAAACTTGTAGAAGTTATTATAGTTTCTGTCTTTTCCTGATGGCTCTGGGAAGCACATTACAAGTTATGTTTTCTTCACACGTTTATCATTTTCAGAGCTCTCTCCCCCCTTTATCAGGAAAGGTACTTGGTGAGCCTGAGTGAAGGGTAAGAAAGTTCTAACTAGGTTACTCACTGGACTGTTAAGATAGGTACCTTTTTTTTTTTTTTTTTTTTTTTGGCAGCATAAACTCACACAAATACATTATGGGCTTCGTAACTATATTTTCCCTACTAAACAGTTCTCTGTTCAGCTCTTAAATACTTTTCTGGTAATTTTTCAGATTTTGCTATTTAGGGGTACTTTAAAGAATCTACTTTTTCAGAGATGTCTGTCGACAGGATTTTACACAATATAATCATGCCCTTTATTTTAAAATTCGTTCTTTTTATTCCAGTTGTTGTTTTCTATATGTGTGTGATTTGTGGTACTTTGCTTTCTTTTTAATTGAACACATATCTCATTTCAGATTGTTCTGTTAGTTGTTTCTCAGGTAGTTGCCAAAATATTTTTATTCGACAGCTAGAAAATTCTATATAATACAGAACAAGTAAAGAACGACATGGTAAAATGTTAATCCAAGATTTTCAAAAGCCAAATTCCATTAACTCTTAGTTATAAATGTTCCCTATAATTTTATCTTACCCTGAGGTTAGCTCAGTTGCTTTGAGCACAGTGCTAATAACACCAAAGTTCTGAGTTTGACTCCTTTTAGGGTTGGACTTGATGATTCTTGTGGGTCACTTCCAACCCAGAATATTCTGTGACTCTGTAATCTGCAGCAATAAAATAATTAAAAACAAACAAACAAAACTAAAAACAACAAAACCCCCTCAAAAAAACCGAAAACAAAACCAAAAACCACTCAACCAAAACCACAGAAAGATTTCTATATTATGTGGGTGCCCCCATTACTAAACTAAGCTGATCCTGACATCTTTATGGTGGTATCTGAGTCTGCTGGTGGTGAAGCTTACCTGGGCCCCAGGGCTCATACCTTTAGACTGCATGTCAGACTTGCCAGTTGCCCAAGAAGGATCATCAGAAGTGATCTTCTTATAGCTGCAACACCAGGACAACTTGATCCTGGTTTTTAAAGGAGCACTCACACATAGGGGACAAATATGTGGCAGAGGGGAAGCCAATGTGTAATCCTCACTGCAGCCTGTCAGTTTTACTTTTCATGATGTTAGAAATCTGCTTTGAAATTCCAGGTCAGTTTTAAGTAGATCAGCTGGTCAATTTTCCTTCATCTCCCCTTTCGATCTTATTTTCACCATATCTAAATGTAATTCAAAACTGGAAGCTTTCTGTCCTACTGCATAATTGCTTACTCAATTCTGCAAGAACTGCAAAAATTCTACTTTCCTTGAAACAGAGGCTTTGTGGGATTTTTCATAATTAAGGACATTCGATCTATGATTTTTTTCATGACCCTTAAATAAAGAAAGTATAATACAGGTAATAGGGGGAAGAGGTGGTTTGTTTGCTTATTTTTTTTTCCCAAAGGAAACTATTTATTTCAACTCATACTTTCATCCTGAATTAGAATGACATGGCAAAGCATCAAATTATTCCTGAAATGGAAACTTAAAAACCTTTTATTTAACCATTATTCTAATTTTAGTTTTTGTAATCATGCCTGCTAACATATTGCAACTAAATAACTGCGGGCCAACAGTTTGGAATACTCTGGACAGAAGGATGCTGTGTGCACATAATCTGAGGTGCACAGGGCTAACCACTGTTGGTCTGGGATATCCAGCTCTCCAGCAGCTCAGTCTTAGTAACTGTCATTGCTCCATCAGGGAGGGATCTGCTTGGGGACAGTGGGGTAGGAAGGAGGATTCATGGATATGACTCTTGTTGTTACAGTTCTTTCCTTTAATTCATCAGGCTACTGTTGGATGCTTGCTTTTTTCTCAGTTTAATACAAACCTGAATACCACAGGGATTTATTATAATTCCATATGCACTATGAACTTCAAATGTGGGGTAACCTAAATCATAGTATAATCTGCCCTAGGAGCTTTAGTCATGCATTCAGAAGGGAAACTGAATTATTTTATGGGAGATGTAATTAAATCAGTGATTCCTCTCTGTAGAAAAGCTCTATGAACCATCCTAACAAATGCTGTTACATGCTTCCTTAGGGACTAACACAGAGGAAAACAAATATTGAAACAGTTTTTGATTTGATTTTGCAAATGAAAATGTCAAGAATCAGATCTACTTGCCCCAATAAGAAATATTTAAAATTACCTGAAACAAATTTGAATGTCGTGGTGAAACTGAAATTTTAACAGACAAATTTTTCATTAGTAAGATTTTGAGCAGACATTGTCCAAAAATTCCACAAGTTTGTTAGGACATTTCAAATCACTATAAGCTATCAATGTTTTTAGTGAACTACTCTGGTAGTAGCAATGTCAGAAAGAGTATATTAACAGATAAACTACTCCTAGGTTCCATTCTGTTCTTCATGAAATTAATGAAGTGTTACTGAAACTCCCGGAGGTCTGAGCCCAGACAATCAGAACCCTTTGAGTTTCCTCGAGACTCTGCCCCAATGGCGACTTGATAGAAAGAGGCAGCCTTGATCCAATTGTCCAGAAATTGAATTTTAATAATTCAAAAATAACAAAAAAGAGGGCATACACTATATTTGGAGCAAACAGGAGCAAGGCAGTAACAAGGGGCAAAAGGCACAGAGCCAGGGTCAGACAGGAGTAGTTATACATTCCAGTGTGGGGAGGAGTTAAGGCAGGGTCTGAGGGAAGGGTCCAATAGGGGAGAACAATCAGAAATATCAAAATTTCTGCACCAAAAATCAACCTATGCTGACACAAAGAATGGGGAATCTTCTAGGAACAATTTGCATGCTTGAACTGAGGGAGCATGTGAGTAATGTCCTTAGAAAGGGGGTTGCCAGGGCATAAGTCCCGGTTTTTCCTCTTCTTCAGGGAGACCACTCTACGTGCTACTAATGATTTTCTCCATTTTCTCCGCTTACATTGTTCCTCAAATTGTCTTAGCTTAGAGAAAGGCACTTCTCATATTGTATCTCCTTGGTGGCATAAACTGGCAGAAGAGGTAGCAGCATGACTTAACCATGTTGCTGTTAAATACCCAAATCTTTGGCTGCAAATTAGTCAGAGTTGATATGAACATCATGGAAATCACCTGTCTTTAGAATTCCACTGTATTATGTTGAGTTAAGATATTTGCATGTAGATACTCTGACTAAGGAATGGTTCTTTACACTGTGTCATGATATTCCTATTATTTTTCTGAAATTATATCCGTATGGTCTCTATTGCCATTCTGCAACTGTCATACTATACTTCTACAAGAAGCATATAGCAAGTAGCAATTGCTGAAAAGTAAAGTAATTGTGCTTGAAATTCAAGAAGAGGGACTGTATTATGAGAATCGATGGAAAAGGACTACAAATGAAAATGCTGGTAAAGTGCATTAACAATTAATGGACACAGTGAAAATGGAATCTACTCATATGAAACAACACACAAATCTGTCCCAGCAGTGTCTCCAAGCATTCAGAGTCAGGCAACACAGTGGAAAGAAGGGAATTGGATTAGAAAACAAAGAGGCAAAGAAGAGGGAGGTATGACTGTTGAAATAGGTGAGACCTCTGTTAGAGGAAAGTCAGCAGTAGGATGTGAAGTAATAAGTAGGTTTTTCATTGAGGAAAAAATTAGTTAATGAAGGGGAGATGGCTGCAGAGGGCAGAATCATCAAATTCCTTACAATTCAAGAATATTTAATATTTCAAACTTTATTACTTTCCTCAATTTTTAAATTCTACACCTGCTTTCAATTCCTTTCACATTGCTGCTCATATTCTGAATAACAAGGCATTTTTATCCTTTTAAAAACATAAGACTCTACTTTTTGTTGCACAGTACAGAAGATATAATTGTGTCAGGATTATGATAAGGGGCTGATTTGCGTAAAAATTATGTGAGGGTTTTTTACCCCAAGAAAGCACTTGAGAGAAACATATAGATGAGGACCCAGAGTCAGCAAGATAATGAACTAATTTCTATGAGTCTTTGGCAGTTTGAGGTAGACACTGCAGAAATGATTATTCATGCACAATTCTTTAAAATTCTTTGTACCTTGTACCATCTGCCCTAGAGTTCTATTTCTAGATCACTTTTTGATCTTTACAAAACATCTGGTAGTATCACTCTATTTTTGTAAATAGTTCATTTCAATTCATTCTTTTTCAACAGAGAGAGCTGATTACAAGAATATGTATACTCACATATAGCTATTTCCTTTTAGTAGCCTCCACACCATTTGTTAATTGATGCTGTAAAGAAGTGGCACTTAAAGCACATGCATGAGATAAGCATAGATATCTCTGTCCTTAGCTTTTCTTCACAGTTATTACCAAGACCAACCAAGTTAAACTGCAGGACATGGTGGTTTTACACTTTCTAATTTATTAACTGATGGCCTTCAAGATTTTTTTAAGCTTCTCAGCAAAATAAGTAAGGGAGAAGCATTTAGTTTGTCCCTGCATTACTCGGTGATTACTCTGCGATGGAATGTCTCTGATATTTAGCCAGATGGGAGCTACATATGATGACTCAGAGTTTCTTGCTGAGCACACTAGGGGCATTGGACAAAATCATCAGGCACCAGCCCAGGAAAAATGAAATGTACATTTTGCATAATGCTTAACTAAACTGTGGAAATCATAAGTACAGACTGTTGCAAATGATGTATCATAAGGATTCAAAAGTCATTAGATGTTCCCATAGAAAATGACTTACACAAAGTCCTGGATATTTTAAAGAAACAAACTTGCCCTTGATAACTCTCCTCCGCCAAATGTCTACTATTAGCCATTTTGGAGTCAGGAGAGAGGGCTAAGAGCATTTTTTACAACATCATGGTCATTCCTATGACAGGTTCCATGCTCATAAATTGATGTACAGAATAAATTCTTCCACTTTCTAATGGGTGTGATCTCTTAATGACCATGCTGAACAGAATGGATTTTGGGGCAGCTTATAAATCATTTGAGTAATCCCAGTTTTCTCAGGTTGCACCATTACCTTATTTACTCCTAATATTAAAATCTGCATTCTACTAAAGTTTCAGACACAGTTGTTTTTCATATGGAGTATTTTGCCTTTTTCTTTTCTTCTGAAAAGCCAGCTGTCTATCAGTTTCAGACAAACCCTTTAAGTATACCAAGAAATATTATTAGACTTTGAAGACTTGAAGGAACTGCTTGTTGCTGTCCTATAAAAACCTGATCATTTCAGTACACTGGCATAGGACTCTTTTGCCACACATAATTTTGCACTTAATATTTGTATCATTAAATCTTAGCATTCATTCAAATACATAATTTAATGCAAGTTTTTTCATGTGTAACATTTCTATTTGACTCAAAGAAATTTTAGACTTCAGAAGCAGAATGAACAGAACTCCTTTGTGGTTCAGATCCAGGAGAACTTGATGCAATTTTTTTGCAGGACTTTGCACTTGCCCCCTGTTGAACTTCAAAGGCTCTTCTCAGCCTGTTTTTCCAGACCATGCAAGCCCTTTCTGGATGGCAGCATGACCCTCTGAGGTCTCAGACACACCACCTAATTTTGTATCATTGGCAAACTTGCTGAGGGTGCACACTGACCCATTAGTCAGATTGTTAATGAAAATACTAACCAGAATTTGTCTCAGAATTGACCCCTGAAGTAAACTGCAAGTTATTGGCCTCCAATAAGACTTCAAGACACTCATCACTACCCTCTGAGTCTGGCCATTCAGCCAGTTTTTAATCCAGCACATTGTCTCCCCAGACTAAAGACTAAACTTCCTTAGCTTCTTCACAAGGATCTTAGAAGAAACAGTCTTGGAAATCTTACTGAAGTTCTACTCTCTCCTCACTCACCAAGCCAGTAACTCAGTCATAGAAGGTTATCAAATTGGCCAAGCATGGCATTCCCTTGGTGAATCCATGATGAAGACTCCTACTGATTTTCTTGTCATTCATATGTCTGGACATGACTTTCAGGATTAGCTTCCCCACCACCTTCCCAGGGATCTAGGTGAAGCTGACATATTTGTTCTCCTTGGCCTCGAAAGTAGGAGCGTTACTTCTTTTCCTTCAGGAAAAGGACACTTCTCCCAGTTACCATTATTTCAGTCAAATATTTTCAAGAAGGACCTTACAATGACAACTGCCAATGACTTCAGCACTGGTAGGCATGTTCTGTTAAGGGCTTATGGAAAGTCCAGGCTGCTTAAGTATTCCATGACATGGGAGGAGGCTGTCTGTCAATGATTTTCACCAATGTTATATCATTCTTGCTCCTGCCTTTCCCTCAGGTTTCTGTGACCTGAGATGCCAGAAGGATGGTCCTGTCAGTAGAGATTGAGGCAAAGAAGGCACTCTGCTACAGCTTTTTCTATATCCCAAAGGAGTGTCCTGCCTCATTTAGCACCAGGTACACTTTTTGCCTAGCCTTCTTATTTTTACCTAAGGACATATAGAAACCCTTGTTTTCTTTGACATCTCTAGTCAGATTAAATTCCAGTTGGGATTTGGCTTTCCTAGTATCATCCCACAATGTCTCTGTTTTGTTCCTAAATTACCTGCCAGGCATTTTTGTCTGACTTCTTAATTGGAATGGAACTCTTTTCAGATTGAAGGAGGTGATCCTTGAATGTTAACTAACTTTCTTGCACACCACTTATTTCCAGGACTCTATTCTACCAAATAGATCCTTGTAAAGACCAAAATCTGATCTCCTAAAATCTAAGGTTGGAAGATTGCTTTTCCCTTCCACACTCCCCTCATGAGCCGGAATTCCACTGTCTCATGCTTATTGCTACCAAGGTTACCTTTGACCTTCCCATCCCAAATGAGCCCTTCATTACTTCTGGGTTTGAGGCCCAGATGTGCACCTCTTCTTGTTGGTTTCTCTGTCATCTGGGTGAGGAAGTCATCATTGACACACTCCAGGAGCCTCCTGGTTTACTTATGCTCTGTGTGACAGTCCATCCCAGGAAACAGACAAGGGTAATCCAGCTTCTTGTTAAGAGATCCCTAGAGGATGATTTGAGTGAAATGGCACTGAATAATCAGTGTTTGTAAATATATGTACATAGCGTTTATTTTAAAACAATTTGGTTGCAAAGAAAAGTATGCAAACATTTTGCTTATTATTGTCTATATTTATACAATAACATGAAAGGATTGCACTATGAAAGGGCAAAAATATCATTCTGGGACATGTATAAGGGAAAATAGAGAGAGAAAGCATAAGAGTGTGAAAATCTCACCACCTGTGAACCTGTGAAGAGTTGTCCCTTGGTCTCAATTTGGCAGAAGTGGGAGAAACCACAGAGTGGCCGCTAAACACGGAGTACGATGGGCTGTGATACACTTGGGTTAGGTGGGAATGCCCAGGTACCTCCCCTGTGGAGGAGCTTTTAGTTCTCTGGTGGAAGGACTCATATCTGAACCTGGAGGCACATCAGGAGTCTGTGATGGTTTATGACATCTTCTGAGACCTGGCAGTTTTCTCCTCTCATGTCAGCATGGTAGGGCTAGGAATGCCCCATCAGACCTTCCCTAGGGGATGGGAGAACAGGGAGTTTTACAACCTAGTGGTTTGTGTAAGGAAGGACAATTTAGCCTAACAAGAGGCACTATCCTATCCCCATAGGGTTTGTCTCTTATCCCACTCATAGCCCATCATTCACCCTGTGCCTTACCATATCACAGGTTAGCCATTACACACCCAAAAGCACCCCTCCTCCACCTCCAAACCTGGCTTCAACAAAGCACCCTGGTGCCTCCACAAGTGGGTAATGTTTTGAGTCATTATCACATAACAGTCCAGTCTCTTACACCCTGTGTTTTCCCTTTAGCAAATAACAGGTTGATTGAAGACCCCTATGAGGACAAGAACCTGCAAACGTGAGAATTCTCCTATCTCCTATTTATAGGGTGTATATATCCACTTGATCCTTCTGGCCAGGCAGCCTGTGTCAGACATCCACTGCTCTCTGATGTTTACCCATCAATCCTTAGCTCGCTCTTCATCATCCCCAGGCAGAGCTCCAAATATTCTGTCTCATATAAGGAAGGAGCTGCTCCACCTTGTCTTCCCAGCCTGTCCTTCCTAAAAAACCTGTATCTCTCCATTGCAACCAGTCAAGGGATCCATGGCACATGTCTTTGTGATCCCAACAGGATCATAGTCCTGGAACTGTACACAGATCTCTAATTTATGTTCATGCCTCATGTTGTAAACATAAGTGTATGTGCCCATCCAGATGTTACAAGGAAACATCCATTGTACCAAATATTCCTACTGATAAAGGTCCAGCTACTTTCACAGTAAACAAATTAAACTAATGCTTGATTTTTACTGGTGTTGCTGAAACACCATTTCTTGGACCTAGTAGTGGTTTACACTTTAATCTAATTTTGTTGATGAATACATCCAGTGCAGGTAGCTTGGTTTGAAAGCTGCAGTGTGAGCTGCAGGTTGATCTCTGGGTGACAAGAGCCTGAGGCAAGAGGCCATGACCTGCCAACCTTTCCCACAACAGAGAGCACAGGTACCTGTGGCCCAGCCAGGGGACCAGACATGGCAGGAGCCCAGACTCTCTCTCTCACACAGACTGTGATGGCACAAAAGTCCAAGGGTTTCCTTGTTCTGGGTCCCTCCTTGGAAGTACCAGCTCAAGCTTAGTTTTGTTATCTGATTATAGCACCATGATTAAATTATTTGAAGGATCTGGATGTCTGAGACTACAATGGGAAACCTGAGGTCGAGCAGGTGAGGAAACCTGGTATGACTGAGAGTGAGGGGGGTGTATCTGTGAAGGAGCCTCAGTCCCAGCTCAGGTGAGAGAGTGACTGTGCCAGAAGGCCCCTGGATGGTCATACAGGAAGTTTCTTTAAAAGTTTTATCTTTACCCATAAATAATTTCTGTTCTAAGCTGTTGCTAACCTGTTTTTGCATTCCTTTCCCATGAAAAGGTGCTTAAGTTTAAGTAGAGTGCAGCAAAGAAGAACCCACTCTAGTACCAAGACAACTTTAAAAGGTAAGATGTTACCAAGGACTCAGAGATTTTAAAACTGTTTGCTACCATCTTAAAAAATTCTTCAATTTTACCTGTAAAAAGAAAAGTAAATGGATTGTCTCCACCTTTTATCACTGAAAACTGTCAGATATATGTCAATAGAAAAAAACAGAGTTTTCTTAGGCCTCTAATATTTTGATAGTATAAAGCAGAGGATGATCTTATTTGCACCAAATGCTTTTTTAGTAATTTTTCTTTCTAATACTTTTCAGTTGAAAGCATCTATGCTGCTCATAGACTAATCTGAATGTTCAGGTATGAAGTGATACAAATAAGAACAAAGTTTTATTTACTATTATTCTCATTCCTGTGCAGTCCTTTAAAAAGACTGAACCTTCTGGGAAGGATGTTGAGACATTTCCTTTCTTCATAACTGAACAATTTCCTTGAAAGTTTTCTCCCCAAAAATCTCAGCATCAAGTTTCCTCGCAGCCCTTGTTGTTCTGAATACTATGAGGTATGGTTTTACATGGAAATCTCCATTATTATTAGGTGAGAAGGCTCCACCCCTTTCCCTGACTTTAGGTGTTGTGGTATCATATTGCTCATTTATTAATAATTAGGCATATTGTTATAGATGACTTTATGACGGCATAAAAGCAGTTTTGACAAAGCAAAAAAATTTGTTCCACGCATGGCAGTCAGCCTTAGCAACGAAGTCTGGAATCACATTTCTTCTCATTTTGAAGTCACATTGGGAGATTTTTCAGGTATTAGAACTGCACTTTCAGACTTCTCTGTGCTCTAATTTAAGATGTCTCCTGTCTTGTGAAATCCTGACTTCTGACAACAGGTACATTCAAATGGAAAAGAAAATTCATCTGCTTCAGGAATAAATCCCATATGTATTCAAAAGATAGTTTTCTCTGAGCCTATCAATCAGCAGATCATGTAGGAAAGAATTCATACATCACTAAATAAACATGATGACTTGCGCTGTGCTGAAAATATTGATGTTGAATATTCAATATATAATGACGTTAGAGAAAAATATTTGTTGGGTCTGATTTATACACATGTAACCAGGATCTCTCTCAGAAAGAAAAGTGAGCTACATATTGTTTTATAGTGACACTTAGATATAACAAATGTATATGTCTTTTGGAAACATCCTCAAGAGCAGAGGAATTGTGGGAAAGTGAGAAACAAGCCTTGTATTGCTTCCTTCCAATGCTAGGCTCAGAACAAATCATGGCAAAGAACTGTAGACAGCCAGTGCACCTTCATTTAAAGCAGTTGAATTTTCCCCCCTGCCTCAGCTTTGTGAGGTTTCATGTTTCATGGTGGAGAAGGGGGTGGTTCTTCATCAGGTTGAAAGAAAGAATAGTACCACCAAGAGTTCATAGGAACTTCAATTTCAGAAAATCATCTAAAGTAACCCCTCTTGCATAATATGGTTTTTACTGATATTTCTGTTTCCTTCATCTTCTAGGAGGGCATTTTGTTTCTCACTGGCTTACACACTGTTCTGAAAAGAAGACAGAAGGCCAAAAGACCACCGAAATATTTCTCCTTGTAAAAGAAACCAGCTGATCTGGAGTATCAAACGTGCATAAGATAATGCAGATCACCAATGTCTAGATCAGAAAAAAAAATGTGTATGTGTGCATGAGTGCAGTGATATTACATCTAATAGAAACATAAAGAACAGAGCTGATTAATTTGTAGATTAAAGAGAATAGGATCATTTTCCTGAGGTTTGTGTCTTAGAGAGAATAAAAAATGGAAAAATAAAAAGTATCCTAAATAATAAGTAACCTAAAACTTTTTGTTTAAGATAATATTTTGCCACTAAAAAATGTGGATGGCAGTCATTTGACAGCTTTATTGACTCATGACCATATGTCCAGTGGACTACAGCCATGCTAACACAGTGTACCATCTATCCAAGAAGAACAGGATACTGGAAAAAAACACATTCTTGAATTTGAGTGAGAGCATCTGAGTTCCAGTGGTGGAGAACTAGATTGACCTTGACTCTATGGTATTGTCAAAGGATAATTTTAAGCCAGGGACCACATCTAGTGCCAAAAAATAGTTCTGTACAGAACCTTTTATGTTGTAGATAAAATCAGCTCTTACTCTGAATTTACTTGACTTTGTTTCCTTTAACCACTGAGAGAAATGGACCCATACTTACAAACCAGTTAGCTCCTGTGGGAGAGGTATGAGAAACACAAAGAAAAGTTCTCTGACTAAATGTCAACACCTGAATTAAATTGCTTAGAAAAAATTAGTCAGTTCTGTCAGAGGTTTTTTTGTTGTTTTTTTTTTTTTTTTTTAGGAAAGAGTTAAAGTGATTCCCTTTAGAGAAGGAATGAGGTTAAGGAAGTCTTTGCTTACCCATCGTGGATGTAAACGGTGAGCATTTGGCTGAACGTCAGTGACCCAAGAACCTAACTCCCAAGATTCAGACCTTTGAGCAGTCCTCCCTTCCATTGTCCACAGAGGAATATTTTATTTGCCTATATCATGTTACAGACATTGCATATGGCAGAGTGACTGATGTATGGATGATACCCCCAATGTTCTACTAAATGATGAAACTACTCCACATAAGAGACCTGTAGATTTTGGCTACACAGCTGGCCAAGCTGTAGCAGAAAAAATTCAATTGAGGAAGCAGAAGTGACAGAACCAGAGGAAGCCTGGTTTTTAACCAGAGGTAAGCATCACAGCCTTGTGATATAATATCCTACAAGGTATCTAAGTTGTCAAAGTCATAATTGAATCTTCTACTACCCTGACATCTAGGGTCCAATTTTTTTTATTTTTTTATTTTTTTTTAACTGAGAGAATAATTACAAAATCCTGTTAGAACACATATCTAATACAAGGACCTTCAATTTCTTTGCTCCTTTTTCTTATTTACAGGGTTACATGTGTCTACAATTCTGGATAGCTGCTAGTTATTCCAAGCATTTTTGGACAGAATAATAGTGAAGTAAGGAGAAAAAGTGCACAGATAAGCAAGTCAGAATTCAACTTCTACTGAATGTTTTGAGAAAGGTTTTTTATAAATTCGTTGGGTTTTTTGTTTGGTTCTTTTGATGCTTTATTTTTGCATGTAATACTATGAAAATGGTGAGGGTTTTGCTGCTGAAATGACCTTGATTGTATACAAATAGAACATTTATTAAATGCTTATGTTTTCCATAACAAAACCTCAACTAAGTACTAAATATATTTATAGTGGATGAAATGTATAGAAATATTTTAAAATTATATAATATTGCATTTAATATTTTAATAATATATATAATATTAATAAGGTTTCCTTTGAATATGCCATACATTTAAAGCTGTTAATGTTCTCAAAATCTATTTTATTGTAATAAAAATACATTATAATGTAACCCTTTGTCCCATGGTTTTTACATCTCAAGAATGTTTAAAAAATAACCTTCTTTCCATAAGTTATCTATAGAATCATCAGATAATGTTTGCTATAAAACAAATTCCTTTTAAGACTATGCAATGCAGAAAGCCTGTGTGCCGTTGTTGAAGTGGGTTTAACCCCATAAAACTTGTATAAAGGGAGACACAAGAGTTCAGGAACAATCTCATAGGAGCTGGTACAGACTGAATTTGAATATTTTTAAACCCTAAAGCAATCCTATCATATACTTGGAGGGAAAACTTAATTTCTGCAGAGTTCTTTAATTATTTTAATGAGTGCACTCAACAGATAGAAAGATACAAATTTCAAAGGGAAAAGAGAAAGTTGGCAAAAAGGAAAATTCCCTCACTTTCAAATACAAATATACCAGCTTTTGGCAATATGTTTCTGCCATGTTGAAGATTTTTTTTTTTATTATTACATATGGATATATGGAGATCAGGGAGTTCACACAACAAAGGTGTTCCTTTAGGTTGCTAAAGAATCATAGAATAAAATTATTTTATGTTGGCTTTATTACTTAGGGGGGGGAATAGTTTCCTCTAGAGCTTTACATCGTGGCTTCTGCTTGTTTTGTGCTTTTCACATACATCTCTTGCAAAGATAGATTGTTTTGACCAGCACTCACCTGAACGAGGGTGTAAGTTCCTTGCTCATGGCACACTGCATTTAGTTCAAAGCATAAACTTATTTTTGCAGAAAAGATTAAACATACATACTGTGCCATATATGTGTATTAAATTAATAATAATGTAAACATAGTATTTAGTGGATGTTAACATTAGTTCTCTTTAAGTAGAATGAAAGTGACCATGGTATTATTCTTGATATCAAAATGCAGGTAAATAATGTTCAAAATTATTTTGAATCCCACTGATCTTTGGCACCAATGACTGCTCACTAGTGAGACGGTAGTATTTAGGTGTCAGCTGCTACACAAAAACAAAAAAATAAAAAACCCCTAAATCTCAAATATTTTAATATCTTTTCTTTAAAAAATTTAAAATTTCATTTTGAAAGAAATGGTGGTAGCTCATAGAGTTTTCACTCCTTGGCACATCCAATAATTTGGTTTCTATCTTTTCCTTGTTACACAAAATATGATTGACTCTATGGCCAGCTTTGAGATGCTGCCAATAACATTGCATTTCATAGTTTTCTCTGCTAGGTCAAGACAAAGACAATGGTCATGTTGATATTCAAAAATAAATCAGAGTCAGTGTGTGCTATTTGTGGTATAAGGAGAAAGTCTTTGAATAATAATAGTGGATTTTTTTGATTATGTTTTAAACAAACTAAGCTTGAGTGGAAGATCCCTTAAGATCAGTTTTCATGTTAGTGCAAAGAATTGCAGTAAAAAGAACATGAATCCACTTGTAGTCTCTCCAGATATCTCCACTGCCCAACCATCAAAGTTAGACTTGCATTTTCAAGGCAGCCTTACTGTGGCATCCTCTGGCTTTTATTCACCAGACCTTTGTTAACATTTTCAGGAGTTTTCCTATTTATTTTGACTGTGAGTGGATGCATTATTGAATTATTAATATGTTGCTCTTTTCTGAAGAGCAAGTTCTTGTTCGCTTTAGGTTAACATTACCCCAAGAGTAATAGTGCAAAAGTAATTATTAGGCTATTAATTTAACAAGTCTTTTTTTTTTAATAAAATGGAATTCAATTTTGAGTATAAAGCCATAGATTTCATACTTAATTTTACCATAGGAAAAAAACCACCAACAAACCTCTTATAAATCACAGATAGTGTAAATGCCAGTAACTTTATAAGAGCTAAGATTTTATTGTTACTAACATTTCTAGTTAAGAAAAAGTTTACAGATCAGTATGACTTCATCATGAACTTTATAAAGTTTTCTATATGATTCATAGCCCTATCTACAGGTGTGATAGACTGCAGTTCAGGCACGCTGGTTATTTGCAGTAGAAATTGAGAGAGGGATCCGTGGATGGATTTATTCAGGGCTCCATGCTGTGTCTTATACATTAATCATGAAGCATCATGCTTATGCAAATGTGCAGCAGCCTAATTAGGCATACAGAGCAGAACATTTGGAATAATGTTATGAGCTATTGGGCTTTTGAAATATGTTTCTCAGCCAAATTCTCAAAAGAAAAGCAGATCTGTGATGCCTTTTTACTTTTGAAAACAGGTGTACAATTGTCTTAGTGCTTATTTCATGCCTTCAACTTTAAAATAATGCTTGATCCCAGTTGGCATGACATTTTCCTTGTCACTGGAAAGTAGCTGTGGATATTCTGAATCACTGACAAGAAAACAAAATGTTCATTCAGAGCTCAGACATGCTGAGAATTTTGAGAATCCTACAATACTTTGAGAATCTTTGTTGTCTGTTTTGAGCATCCTGTCTTCTGAAAATATTGAGGTTGAATTTGGCACTTCCTTTCTTCTTGCCACAATATATGATTAATCAAAATATTCTGATTCACATTCTGAGAATTCAATATCTTAATGTAAATATGAAGAACATTAGCCATTTCACTTTAGAATACAAAATTTTATTACACAAATTAACTTATACTCTTATCCAAAAATTACTCTTAAACAAAATTACTAGCATGTTTCCTACTTCCATGAATGTTTGTTACGTTTTCTTCACATCTATTAAAAAGTTTAGCAGCAATTTTTTCACTCTTTGGTAGCTGCTGTAGAGAGAAAGAAATTAGTACTTACAAAGCAGGTTACTTAGTGTTACAGTAGACACAGCACAGCACTAAACAATCCTAAAATAATAATACCATTCACAAAATAAGCTAACCTTTTTTTTGCTGGGATTTTAGCATTTAATCTATACATTCTTCATTTGTTCACAGGTTAGTATATAGATCAAATTCCATCTATATGTAATAGCAAAGACACTGTGCTACCTGACAGCGATAACTGTGCCTGACAACAAAAGCAAATGCCTGAAGACTGCCACAGAAAGAGGAAATGATGACCTTTAAACTATGGTGCCAATATACTTAGAAATATCTGAAGGTGTTCCCTGCTCTGGTATCTCATGAAACATGTGTTCCAGGTGCAGCAGAGCATCAAATGGAAGTTAAACTGTTAAAATTTCAGGTGCTAAGCAAAAGAATTGTCCTTTTTAAAAGATATGAGAAAGAGAGGGAGTATGAGAGTTTGAGATTTTGTGGTTTTTAAAATGCAGAGGATATATCATCATCTGAATTTCCCAAAACAGGATTATAAGGGGGCTGGTAGTCTTCCTCCTGTCCAGCAGAGGATTATTTGAGTCCCTCATAAGGAAAAGTATTATGTATTTTGTTACATTTTTGGACCATATGAGAACTATTCCTGAATAATCCTGTATTCTGGGAACAAAAAAAGAAAATTATAAGAAATTAATAATTTATATTTACTGTTGTTAATGATAAATATATGCATTTTATAGAAGGCCACAGCTCCACATGTCAGGTAGCTTCTGGATAGCAAGCTGAGAGAATGAAGACCTTGAAAACTAAACAGTCTTCCTCCATCCCATCAAAATTAGTAAAACGGAAAGGGTGAAATTACAGAATTTTGAAATCTAGGGAACAATTTCTATAAACTTAATTCTTTAACTTAGCTGTTCAATGAGCTAAAGCTACTATTTTTTTTTAATATATACCCCATATTTTATTTTATTTTGAAACCTTTGTCAGCATTTTTCAAGCATTTGTCAACATTTCAAATAGTACCTAAATAAATATGTCAAAAATTCAACCTTTCTGTTTTTTTCTTTTGTATGTCATTCACTCATCCTCTCTGGAAGATTAAAATTTAGAAATTTAAGAAATTTCAATTTAAGAAACACTGAAATCAGGGCACCCCCAGGTGCATAAATTCTCTCTCTCTATGATTTCACTTAGAGCCTGCATGTTTGATTTGGGGGAATAATTTAAGGAAAAAACTGAAAAAGCAAGGTTGCTGAATCTCAGTAAACTGTACTACACATCAAATATTGGCACAGAGAGATGTATTTTTCCAGAACATTTTTTAAATAAGAGAAAACATAGTGCTGCTCTGGCTGCTCACTTGAGAGAAATTGCAGATGAAGCAGGAACATACACAGTGTCTGCAGAGAGTAAAACAGAGATGTAACTTTTAAAAGGTCTTGTACAAGTACTCATCAGTCCCTTTTGAGAAATCTTAAAAAACTGTTAGTAAAAAAATATTATTCTTTGCCTTTTTTTTTTCAATTTTTAGTCCCAGTTTCATTTAAAAAAAAATCTTACTTAGGCAAGTGAGTATGGCCTGTGGCAAACAGCACTACTCCTTTTGGAAGAAAATCCTACTCATTTTTTTATTGAAAACACATGCCATCATTAGGCACCATAGTTTCTATAAATGGTCATCAATAGCGTGAAGATCTGAACCCATTTAATACTTCTAGTGCTTCATAAACTGTCTGAAATCTATTTTCTCATTTACATCTAGCTCAATCAGTATCTTCTCCTCTGACCGTTACTACAATCCCCAAAAGGCATCACTTCACATTTTCCCATTTTAAGTTTTCAGTGAAGTAAAATGTTCCTTGGTCTCCTCTAGGATCTGAGTGGTGTCAGTGAGTGGCAGTCAGGAGCTCTGGCTCTTGGGGCAGGTCTCTCTGTGATGAGAGGAGAACTTCCTGTACAGCCAGAGGGGACAATTTATGGTGCCATCTCTTAAATCCTAGGCCCAGGCTGCCTGGAGCAATGTGAGCTTTCAAGAGCAAGTAATGAGACAAAAAGGTGAGCTCCAGAAAGACAATCATCACCTGCAAATTAGCAGAGTTCTGTCTCAAATTTTCATTGTTTTAAGTAAATTGTACTTTCCTCTTGACTTTGCAAAGTGAACAATGTTGTATGTTGAAATTTTCCTTAATTACTCTTAGCAGCTCTAAAAACAGAACTAAATTTTAATTGAAAAACTGAAACAATGCAATAAGAAAATAAGGACTAATTACTGTGTTTTTAAAAGCCGACTATGGCCAATCCTATGCCTTCAAAACAGAGAATAAGGATATTCTGAATTCACAGACCTGTCAGTCACCTAATAAAGTTAAAATTGAGATTAAACTCCTATAACCTAAATAATAAAACAAAAATACTCAGTAAATGTCTTGGCTTTCCTGGGCAACAATATTTTAACAGAAAATAAATTGAAAATATGTTGCAAATGCCTGTTTGCTCCCCCAGAAAGTCTCTGAAAAATACAGTAGTGTTTTTGAAGGGGCATAATCATTACAAAATTTGATAAATTTGGTGTTGTGAACAAGGCAAGAATATTTAAAACAATTATCTCTTTTGAATCAATCAAATATATTTTATTTTACTGTTAAATTGAGAAACCCTCCTTTCTCCTTATCTTAGAAAAATGAATTTCAAATCATAAACACCATTCCAAACTGGAGAACGTCAGTGTAGGACTTTTGCAAGAAGGTTTAGTGCTGCTGTTTGGACTTAGAGTGTTTTACTTTTACATTATAAAGAGTTTTGCATGTTTCTTAATCTTCAGAGCAGCTTTTCTGAGATCTAGTTTCCTGCTAGCCTTTGTATACCTGTTGGGATAACTTCTTGGCTTCTCTGACTTGAAAGTGGACTGCAACACATTCCAGTAAGCTGTCTTGCATTTTGTCTGACACATGGGCTTCAATTTTCTCAAAAAACATATGCCAGTAGTAAGGGTATCTAAACTATGTCTCCTGACACCAAAGGAGTATTATGCTGACTGGAGACAGGATCAAAGTTCTCCAAACATTGGCACTTTGGAATTACTAGCTACGAATAGATTCATGTGAAGTCCACTTTATAAATATGTTCAAACTACTAGTGCAACAGTGAATAGAGCTGACATTTTAATTTATTTAGAGTATCACATACCATACTTGCTCATTTGTGACTAATATTTAAAATCTTGATGTACCACATTGGATGGGGCTTTGTTTGAGCAACCTGGCCTAGTGGAAGGTGTCCCTGTCAAGAGCAGAGGAGTTGGAACTAAATGATGTTATGATCTTTAAGGTTCTTATTGACACAAATCATCCTATGATACAAGACTCTGGTTGAGTAGCTTTTGCAGAAATCGGTTACTAATACTGCTTTTACTGTCTCATAGATCAAAAAGTCTCATAGATTTTTGTCTTAATGGGTTAAGATTATATTAAATTATTATATTCCTCTGTGTGTGAATATATATGTAGTTGCCAACCACCCTCAACTGGGAATTATGCTAGTGTATTGAGGGGAGATAATGTCAAAAGCCTTGCTGCAGTCCAGGTAAACAGCATCCAGTGCTTTTCCCCCATCTGTTCAGTCAGTTGTCCCATTACACAAGGCAATCAGGTTGCTCAAGCTTGATTTTTCTTTGGTGAATCCATGCTGACTCTACTTGATCATCTGCTCTTCTACATGCTTAGAGATAGTCTCCAGGTGAGCTGTTCCATCACCTCTACAGGCTGATAGGCCTTTAATTGCCTAGGTTCTCCTTCTTGCCTTTTCTGAAGACTGGAGTGATGTTTGCTTTCTTCCAGCCCTCAGGCGCCTCTCCTGACTGCCATGACTTTTCAAAGATGATTGAGAGTGACCAGCAATGACGTGTACCAATTGCCTCCATAACCAGTGGAAAATGATTCCTTTGAAATTATTTGCATTATACCAAGCTTTGTCTATATTAATAGAGGATATCATAACCCAGGTTATCCAATTAATTCGATATCATAATAATTTCACTAATTTTTTATGTGATTGAAGAAAAGTTTATTTTTGCTGCAGAGTCCAGGAGGAAAAGAACAAGGTTGAAGGTGCTGGCCAAGGTGTGACTTGGATCATCTGTGGAAAACTAGTGGCAAAGTTTACTGATTTATTTCTCAAGAGGCCTTAGACAATAACTCTGCTTAGGAGGGAAAGAGTGAAAGTTTTTGGTTCAGAACAGGGTCTGCTTTTCTTTCAAGAAATCATTCCCTCTTTCATACAGTTTCTCAACACCAAATCCATCAGTGCCCTTTACTCTCTAAGCTGTAAAGAAAGTTACTGCAGAGGGACAACCGGCTGCCTAGGGTTACAAATTACAGCAGAGACCCCCCACACTAGACAGAACACTCATCATAGCCCCTGACACTGCTGTTTCTGAGAGGTCATTCTGTTTCTGTATAGTGGCAAATGATTGTAACAGTGGATGTATCCTTTTATGCCTGCCTCACTGCGATGACATTTCTGGTTTTGTATATCTTCTATGCAGTTCCTTATATTGCTCCTGAGGACATCAGCCTCTTCTTTCCATCTGAAAATATTTGCATCCATATCTTACTCAAATAGGATTGTTGACTGTCACTTTGTTACTTTATTTTACTTTTTATAGCCAAGCCTTGAAGAGTTAAGTCAAATGATTCTTATCTGTGGCCAGAGTTTGATATTTTGTTTAAGTTACCCTGTGTCTTATCATCTCACTATCTTCTACTGTTGGCAGGAGAAAACCAAAGCTATAAAATCTCAATAAAAATTTTTGTCATATAAAGAATACAGTTTCACTTCAAGATGGACATATCTACCAAAATAGTGCAAGGATTCTTCTGTGCTTAAAATATTCCTGTCTGTCAGTGTCTGAAATAATTTCTATTTCTACTAAATTAATACAAAGATTAACAGTAAAGAATTTCTCACTATATTTGTAAAATATAATATAGTGTTTACCTTTTCTTTGAATGTATAATAACTACCCTTTGGTTTTAATTTTTTTTTTATAATGGCAGTAATACCGAGCATGGGGGAATTAAAGGCAAACACATTTTCATAACTAAGATATATATGGAAGATTTAGCAACATTCTTTTATAAGTGTTTTTCCATAGGTGTTATGCATTTTGAAGAACTTTTTTTGATAACTAGAGCAGTGCAAAATCTTCCCATGATCTTTCAGAGCTGCAACTTGCAATGCCCCTGATAGCCATTGCACGGTTACAAATCTCCTTTGCAATTATCATGTGATCTGTGTGCACAGTGCATTTGAACTGTTGTCACAACTACATCACAATTTTCTAGAGTGCCCATTAAACCAGAAATCTTCCACAGTTCTTCAGTTGTTACTTAGGTGTTGGTTTGGGGTTTTTTCCCTATAGTGCTTAATTAGTTGACTCTTAAAAAATTGATTTAAGCCCTTAGGGTTGCACACTGATCTAAGACATGCTTCTCGAAAACTGAATTATAGATAGGTTTTCCCCTATGCTGGAAGAGAATAACTTAGATGTTCAAAGAGAATTTGGTGACCTATCCATTTTAAAATTGAAAAATTTACTTAATTTAATTTAATTATTCCTAGAACTGCATAATACTTGAGGCACTCTAAGTTGGACAAAGTTGGCAACAAAAATATTTGAGCAGGCTGTTCTCTAAAGAATTCAAAATTGCCTTTCATACAAATTTGCATATAATTAGGGATAGTGATCTTGGCTCAAATCAGAAAACATACCTTGTATTTTATAAAACTGAACTGCCCGTCATGATAAAAGAATTTCTTTGTTCTAAATTTTCAGTTATTATAATTAATTTGAAAAACACTAATAGGAAAATCTAGGAGAATGCAGAAATGGAATTTTGCTAACATTCTGTTAATATTAAGTGTTTTGTTCATTTACAATGTATTTGAATGTAATTAGTGTATTTATTAATATTTTTCTAACAGTATTCAAAATCAAAATATATTCTGTTTAAGGTAAAAAACCTAAATTCTAGTACAAAATTATTGTATAGATAAGTGGAAAACATCTAGATGACACAGAAGTTATCACAGCTAGTTGTAACTTCCTTGTGGAATAAAAAGGACTGACACACTGCACTTCTTGTGTACATGCTGAATTTATGCGGTATTAGAAACAGAGAATTACTTCAAGTGATACAAAGTGAAGAATTCCATCCTTTGATGACAGAATAATGTTAAAGATAAGGAATACAGGAAGGAAAGCCACATAGGAAATAAAATTTGTGTACGAAGAAAGAAATCTCCTGTTTCCCAAAAGATATTAGCAGATATTCAAGCCCAAGACAACATATTGATTTTTGATCTATGAATTAGAATTTCAATTCATCTGAAATTGTCACAGACTTATAAGAACAGTTCCTCAGGTCATGCTAACTCCATGTCAAAATCCTAAAAATGAAGTAATTTATTTTACATTTTGCAAAAAATCCCCAAACTGTTATTATTTGAAGAGGTTTTACATCAAGATACAAACCCTGAGCATTAGATTGCATGGAGATAATCACTACATAAGAATAAATATATAATTGAGGTACATTTCTTCTCTAGTTTTCTTTTCTAGGCCAGATTTGCTGTATATTCTTGTATATCGTTGAGCCATAGTTCTTCAAGAGTAGAAGAATAAGCGTGGTTGTTTTTGTGCAAGAAAATATGTACTGGCAGGGACATCTGGAATCTTGTTCTTTTTTTTTTTTTTCCTTTAATCTGCAGTTTGAGATATGAATAAATCTACTGACAAATGAACAATCCCCGCAGAAGAGACAGAGAAGAGGGTGGTTCTGTCAATCTTAGCTTTTTCATGACCTCAAGGTTTAGACTACCAGTATGCTAATTTCAACACAGTTAATACACTGCATATATAAATATGTATATATATTAGTAGAGTTTATATACAACAAAGATAAATCTTAACTGACTGAGACCTATGAGAGGTGGTGGTACAGCCAGAAGCAGTCTAGCAAGCATTGAGGGACTACAGAGCCTCAGGAGAAGTGGTAAAGGGCTCAAGCTCATGTAGTTATTTTATCAGTCCTTCAGGCCAAAGAGGTGGAGCATGGGAGAGACTCTTCTTCAGGAGATTTAGTAATAGGACAGGGAGTAATGTGTACAAATTGAAAGAGGAGAAATTTAGGTTACATTAGAAAGAAATTCTTTATTGTGAGAGTGGTGAGATACTGGAACAGGTTGCCCAGGGTTGTTGTGGGTGCTCCAAACCTGGCTGTGTTCAAGAACAGGTTGGAGAATACCTTGGGCAACCTGGCCTAGAGGAAGGTGTCCCTGCCCCTGGCTGGGGAGGTTGGGGCTAGATGATCTTTAAGGTCACTTCAAACCTTTAACTTTCTATGACTCCATAACTAGATATGCAAATATGTGCAAATGGAAAATAATCTTGAAATTTTTTTGTAAGAAATGTATGAAGCAATGACACTGGACAGCCCTCATACAAAAGACTGCATAAATTGTATTTGCATGGTGTAACAATTCTTGTGTTTTATCCCATGTAAGAGGTAATGGTAAAGCAAACTATTAATCTGTGGCAAAGAAAGTGCAGAGATGTCTTAGCACTTAGACCAATTAGCTATGCAGAGGATAACCTATCCTTAGAAGGACCATGCTGTCACATCTATATTTTTTCTGGAACCCAACACTGACCAAGTAGTTCAGAGGGAAATGAGAATGTATGTTTTATTACCCAGTGTAGATATTAATTTATCCTGTTGCATTTACACATATTCCACTAGTGGACTGTGTGTAAAACTTTCAAACATCAGGCCACAATGCAAACATAAAAGGATTTATGCATGGTTTTGCAAGCAAACACGTAAAAGAGAACATGTGGAAATACAAAGTGTATTATGTCCACATACATCATGATGAATTTTAGTAGACAGGCTTTTCTTTCTGCAAGCATAAAAAAAAAATAAAGAAATTAACTTATGGGTAGCTGGGCAATAATATCTTTATCCTGTGGCTCTCATGACAAGGGCAGCATTCTGGATTCGTGCATTTTTCCAACTGATCTTTGATCACAGATTCATACTTCTGCTCATGATTTAAGGTAAAGCAATAGTGTTATTTAAATCACTTGCTGTATCATGTGTTGGACCTCTGGTCTAGAAATTAATGAGTACTTCTGAAAGGAAAATGCTCACAGACAGATCTGATAGGCTATTTTTTAAGCCATTTTAATAAATCAGGAAAAGGATCCAGTAACTGTGCATGTTTTATCTATACAAAAAAAGCTCATAAACTTTTCTCATATATATTGGATTTATCATATTTCTCCAAAGCAATTTGAAAAGCACTGAAATATATTCCCTTTCAGGTTCCAAAAGAACTTTAGTAATAAAAGGGGAAAGTAGTTGCTGAAATTAATTTTCTTATAGATTTATAGGAAAACTAAAAATTACTTTGATGTCTTTTGCATTCCCTTGCCAATTTAAAAAAATAAAAAAAAAAAGTAAAAAAAAAAAGATAAAAGAACTTCTATTAAATTTAAAAACACTCTTCTCCTCTCTCCTCACTTCAAAACTCATTTATATTTTATGAGTTCTGGGCATCTTGCCATAATAAAACTGTGCATAATACTGGAGTTCTATAATAATTTTGTGGTTTTTTCAGTTTTTTACCCTAACTATTCACTGTGGCACTGACCCTGCCATTTAAGAATTTGGGTTGAATGGGCCGAAACTTTACACACTGCAGCATGTAGTTCAATATTCAAAGCACTGAACTTGGGCAATTAAGGTACCAAATTTTCAGAGGGATTCCTAGCTCCACTTGCTGCTAACATCATTCTATGCAGCTTAACACTGCCTAAAAATAGTCACTGGGATATCCATCTTTTCAGGGGTTGTGGGAAGAAGAGAAAATATTAACATATATTAGAAAATGTATAAACATGTTACACATCCTTGAATCCAATTGATTATTTTTTCTATTGATTTCCATTGGGTGGTTTTCTGGAACAAAGTCATTAACTTCTAGTGAATCAAAGAACTTCTGATTGTATCTATCTCAATGAAGGTCTTATTTTTTCAGTTTTCTGAAAATATAGACCTTCTTTACCATCTAATCTTATTTTCTGTTTATTTAAAAGTATTATGTTTTCTTTGAAAAGTAGATCCAATGAAGACAAGGACAAAATTGTAGTTGATTTTGATTAAGTTGACGCAATTTATTAAAGGGGAGTGTTTTGTTCAGATTTTCTTTTAATAGAGATGTCTGTAATGAAAAGACCCGCATTAGTGTATCTGTCCAGACTTGTTTTAAAAAAAAACTGGAGAAAAACCAGCCATTTGAAGTGGATGATTCTAATCTAATGAAGGAAATTATTTCCAGTGAACATTTCCTTGAAATTTCTTTTTTTTTTCTTTTTTCCTGTGACTATACCTGGAAGTAGGTTTCTATACCTGCACAATGTTTAATCTTAGATGTCAGAAAATCCTCCCATATTGCCAGCTTCACTTTAAAACAAATGACAGATTTTTGTCAGTCATTTCAACTGAATTACAGTATGAATTGTTAAAACATTTGTAAGCAACATAAAAATCTGTATTCCAGACTGAAATATAAGTGTAGGTTATAATTGTGTGCATACTGCTCTAACGTTATTCCTTTGCTCAAAAGCAAAGAAAGCAAGAGCAACATCTGAAGGACATTGTGGATATTGTCTTGAGAATTTTGAGCTTTAAATGTGACCAGTAACCCAGTATTGAACTCCTGCATTGATCAACTGAAGCCATGAAGCAGAGTTGGAAAACATGAAACCCCCCCCACCCCCACCCCGCCAGTTTTCAGCAGGAAAACTGATACACATTTCTCTTGAATATGTTGCACTTATAGTTTTGAAGGTACAGTAAAGACAGTGGCTGGCAGGGTTAGCCTCCATTACCTACTTCCTATCGAACTTCCTATTGAACAAGTGGATAGGGAAAAGGCTAGATTGGAGATTGCAAACAAGGTAGAGTTTGGTATTTAAGATCACAGAGATGGAGAAGATGCAAGGTAACAAGGCTTTGGAAGGGAGTCACATCTGTGTAGACTTCTTCAAAATATTACTCTCTGAAGAAATCACCATCTATGCTCTAATCTTTGAGCCTTGGTTTTCTGAGTCCCACCATCAACAAACACAATTAACGTGTTAATTGATGTCATGTAACTCAATACCAATATTGATAGAAAACCTACCTAAGAATTCTATGCCATTTTTGTAATGTGAGGTCTTTTTGAAACCTCTTCAGTGTTTTATTTCCAGTGTTCCTAAAGTCTCTGTTTTAAAACTGTGGAAGTGTAATCAATTAATTACAGACTGCAGTGTAACAGATAATGAAAGAGATATGAGATTTGATATCAATCTTATTTTTTCTGTCAAAGATAGTTGTAACAGGTGTTCATCACTGAAAATATTACTTTATTATAAATTATAAAAGAGATGTCATTCATGAGTTTCTGGCCTTTTTTTGGAAGGAAGTGAAATAATTCTTTTTTCAACAATAGAAAACAGATGACTGAAAAAAGAAGAAATTCGAGGCCAAGTTCTCAGCCAAGTCTGTCAAAATGAAGTGTTGGTGATTTCTAGAAAGAGGAAAATTTCAATACATCAGCCTGTGAATTGAAACTAGAAAAAAAAACAGGGGTTTGGTTTGGTTTGGTGGGAGTTTTGTTTGTTTGTATCTTTGTTCCTTTGTTTGTTTTAACAAGAGTCTTGTGAAATTTATTGGTATTCTCTGAGCTTAGGGTTGCTTGTATTTGCATTGTAAAGTTGTCAAGTCAATTGTACCTTTTTCAGGTTGGGGAAATTCTTTCTACCAGAGGGCCGCCTTTAAGATTAAAATGTCTCTTGTATGGCTAGGAAATCTTCTCTGGACAGCCAATTTGTCAAGGTAGAATAGTTAGAAAAAGCTTCAAGAGTAAAAGAAGGCTAGCATTTGTCTCCTCTGCTGAGGAACACGTAAGTTTGATAGGTAGTGGTTAGATTTATTGTAGGAAAGAATGAATTGGGAAAATACCAGCTTTAGGATGTTTGGAGTATTTTCTATCCAAGATGACACACTGCAGTTTTTCAGTAAAATGATGTCATTCAAGGGTGAGATGTTCAGTTGTGGCACAGGTCCATGACTTCAAGTGGTCCCACAGAGAGGGTAGGCCTTTCAAACCCAAACTGAAAAATGTGAAGCCTGAATTCTGAGTAGAAAAAGATTTGTGTGTTTTGATTTTTATCTATGAGAAAAGAAACCAAAATCAACAAACCAAACAACTTCTCCTTCTCCTTCTCCTTCTCCTCTTTCTCCTTCTCCTTCTCCTTCTCCTCCTTCTCCTTCTCCTCCTTCTCCTTCTCCTCCTTCTCCTTCTCCTTCTCCTTCTCCTTCTCCTTCTCCTTCTCCTTCTCCTTCTCCTTCTCCTTCTCCTTCTCCTTCTCCTTCTCCTTCTCCTTCTCCTTCTCCTTCTCCTTCTCCTTCTCCTTCTCCTTCTCCTTCTCCTTCTCCTTCTCCTTCTCCTTCTTTTTTCCTTCTCCCTATTTCCTATTCCCTATTTTCTATTCCCTTTTGCATTTCCCCCTTCCTCTTCCTTTTCCCTTATGTGCTTATCTTGAAGGCATCTATTTAAAGAAATATCAAGTTCAGAACACACTAGAAAGTACTTGGATTATTATTTCAATTGCTCTTGAGTTGGTCTATTCCTCAGGAAACCTTCTTTTAATTCTCACTCTAATATGGTTTTTTAATTTCCAGGACTGACTTTAAATTATTTGTTTTCTATGAACATTACATAATGGTCATGAGGCTTCCAAATACGCATTTTTCAAATTATTTTCTGTATAATTATTAGAACAATCAAAATATTCCAAATTCTGTGTATCATTTATAATTTGTAATTTACCACTGCATCTCTGTGACTAAACAGTTGATTTCTTCAGTATGTATAATGCAATAAGATTTGGATTTTAATCCTTTGCAGTGTTGTCCATATAGTTGAGAAGGCTGGAAGTGTATTTCTGATTACCACATTTGAGTTTGTAACAAGGAAATTGTGATATAAAAATCTAAAATCAATGCAAAAAGAAATCCATAAGATGACATTTTTACACTGAAGCATCACAATCTGGAGAACACTGCTTCCTGCCCTGATCTGTGAGCCACTTATAACAGGTTGGATCCATTTAGGAGAGTGTTTAATATGGTCTTATACACCTCATATCTTTGTCCTTTAATGGGAAAGATAGCAACCTTCAAAACACTGAGGTTGATTCTTGAGGTAGATTATCCTTTTTCTATAAACAAGAATAAAGAGGATGTGAATAAGCTTTAAATTACCTGAGGCAGAAACTGATATTTCCATATGCATATATTTCCTCCTAATAGCTTTCTGCTTTGTATTAACCCAGCAGCTGGAATAAAACTTATTAGAACAAACTGTGGTCTCCCAGGAACCTACATGTTCTCAAGTCAGTGGATTAATGTTACATAAATAGCTAGATATTCTTATTTAGTGAGTTTCTCCATGTCAGTTTTCTGTACATATCATCTCTGGTCTAGTCTCCCTTCAGGCTAAACCCATTAATATATGCTGTATCTGGTTGTTGCTTGGATCCATTTTCATGTTTTGTATCTTTGTGCTATATCAATGCAAAGAAAATTAGGTGAGATACAGCACATATATTCCCAAAAGGTAAACAAGCAAAATGAGGAAACCTAAGTTTCCAGCCTTGCTGTATTACTGCCAGCATTAGTCACTCTGATGGAGAAAGAATATCCTGCTCCAGTATGGTAAACTTGATGAATCCCTTGGTAATCTTTATTTGTTTTTTTTCATTCCTGCGCTGTGAATATATTTTGCAGCCTATATATTTTTGTGCTGTAGAACAGAAGTGCTTCTCAGTTTCTCACTTCGTTACTAATCTTATTTTTTATAACTTCTTTAAATTTGAATCAGTTTATAAAATGCCTTTAGTTCATTTAGCATTCATTACATTTGTTAGTTAGGAATGATTGCAGTGCAAGATGGCATCAGCTATCTTTTCTGGCCCCCACTTGTCATGATAAGGGCTGAGGCAGCTCACAGTCAATGACAGTCATAGGAACTAAGATATTTGTCCATTATTTACAGGGAAAAAGTGTAAATTAGAGCAGCAAACCCCAAGTCTGCCGCAAACCCTCTGCTCCTGCAGCTATAAAACTTAAACTGCTTTTAGAATATTGACTTTGCTGCAGCTCTAGCATATTGCTTTCCTCTTCCTTGATACAACTCTTTTTGTCCCAAAATACAACAAAACATGGTAGAATCAGGAAAAAAAAGAATGTGTTCAAGGCTCCCAGGGCTTATTTGGTAAATATTTTGTGACCCTTTCTAGAAAACATGATAGATTTACTGCATATAGATTTATATAAGAAAGGCTATTTTAAGCAGGATGTCTTCTTTTGTATTGCAAGACCTTCTGCTTGTGTTGTTACTTCCTCTGCCATTCACATCCACAAGTAGCACCGCTGTATTTGTTAGCATATGAGTTAAAAATAATTAATGCTATGCAAACTGTGTTTTTAACAGAATTCTTAATTACATTAAAAAAAATCACAGCTAAACAGAATGGTGAGCTTCCAAGCAGCCACTCCCTAGTCTGCAACTCACAAGCGTAATAGAAGTCACCCACTACCCATCAGTGAGCCCTGAAGATCCAAACTTTTCTGAGGTTAGTGACGGAGGAATGATGCAATCATACAAGCTGCAATTCTTCCAAAGTGCCCACCTTCCTCTAACTGATATGAGTATTTTAATGAAACTACCACTGGGCTGAGGGCCATGGTCTCGGAAGCTAGTCTGTATACATCATAATAAGTATGGAAAGACACACAGACTTATATCTGTGACTGGGCTTTTCTGAACATGCTTGATCTCCAGGATCCCCCTCAAAACTGTTGTTTTTCTTGCCGATTATGTTGCAATTTTCAGTACTTTAGTTTCATGCTAATGCAAGGACACAGAGGGGTTTTTAGCACAGGTAAAAAGGCATACATGTTCAAATTCTACATGTGAGAGAGAACTTCTCTCAAGTCAATAATTTTTGAATCCATCCACTAATTTGGCAAAAAGATTTTACAGTCTCTGCAATATTTCCTATCATTTTTGTGGAAATAGGAAGCCAGATATGAGAGGGAGACTTTATTATGCCTTTACTAAGTGAGAATTCTTACACAGCTGAAATTATCAAGCTCCACTGGCTCATGGAACTACTTATTTAAAAATCTGGTTCTGAACCTCATAAGAATCTATCTCCTTACTCTTTGACAGATGTTTGGTGTTCCACATGAAGATGTATCCTAGAGAAATGAAACAATAACAATGTTTTCATTTCAGTTCTTTCAATTTTGATGCTTGTTTTCATTCTCATAAGCAAATGTTTTCCTCTTGTTCTTTCATAAACTGCCATGGGATAAAATAAAATAAATCTCTAAGAACAAAAAGAAAACAATAAACCTCTTAAGTGGCTATTTGGTTTTTGTTGAGACTCCTAACAGCTGCTTCATTCTTCTTCACTGCTTCCAGATTTAATAAGGCCATGTAAGACTTTAAGAAAACAGCAATTAAGAAATTCCTTCTTTTTTTTTTTTTTTTTGCTTAAATTGTTTTTTTTTCCACATTCTAATGTAAAATCATGTGCTCCAGTTTTTCTCAGACTATAATACCTGAATTTCTTATTTATTTCTTAACTTATTTTTTAAGAAAAATGTAAGTAACAAAGATTTATTTTCCTTGAATAACAGCTCAAACCTCCTGTTCTGCATATTGATGAGACTGAAATCAATGAAATAAATAAATCTTTATTTTGGTAAAATATCGGACTTTTGCAAACGAAAATGAATGAGATAGATCAAAATCTGTTTTATTCTGATCATGTGTGTCTCTATGTAAGCCGTATTGAAATGTTTGAGGAATTGTTGCTATAAAGGTTTTCATATGTTATCGCTTTCTTTAATAAAACTAAATGACTCACTCATTTCTTAGCTAAGAACTTTGCATTCGTTTCTAGGCTTTCCTTGGCTTTTACTTTATTAATTCAGCGCTAAGGATGCCACTCTACCCAACTTCTCTCAGTTTTGTATGCCCCAATCTTCCTTGGAGATTGCATTGTTCTTAACAAAGTTGATGTATTCTGGAGTTACACTTAATGAAGACTATCATAGAATCACATAAGATCCTGTGTTGGAAGGAACACATTAGGATCACCAAAGTATCATCAATAAGTATCTTGAAACTATCATCAGCAAGTGCTCTTGTTACAGTTGAGTTTATTTGTGTACTGGTGGATAGGGTTAATTTTCCTCACAATGGGTAGTAGGAGGCCACATTTTACATTTGTGGTGAAGAGACCATTGACAACTCAGTGATATTTTCGTTCCTGCTGTGAAGGGCTTGCACAAAGACCTCTTTACTCCTTGAACCACCCTACCAGCAAGGAGGCTGGGAGTGAGAAAGAAGTTGGGAGGGGACACACCTGGGACACCTGACCCCAGCTGATGAAATATATTCTGAACAATATAGTGTAATGGCATTGAAAGCTGGAGAAGGAGTAGGAAGGGATGCATGTTTGGTGTTTGTTTTCCCAAGTCTTTGTTAGCCATGTTGAAGCCCTATTTTACTGGGGATGGCTGAACACCTGCCTGCCCACGGGAAGTGGTGAATGAATTCCTTGTTTAACTTTGTTGGTATGCATGCTTTATCTGTTAAACCTTCTTCTTCTCAACCCAAGATTTTTCGCACTTTTTCTGCCCCATTCCACAAGGGGAGCAAGTCTGGGGCTCAGACACCTGAATGCATTTGAATGCACTTGAGGTGCCTTTTATTTTGTCCTAAGGTAGGTCATGGTCATGTCTGTCACTGTTTCTGGTAAGGTGTGGTAGTGTGTTAGGTGTTCACTGAAACAGGAAAAGAATCTACTTTATTTATGGACCCAAGAAGCTTTAAAGTCTTGTTTGCTTCTCTAGCAATTGACTTATTTCTGTCCTAATTACAACAACAGCAATGCTTCAATGTATGATCTGGCACCTGGAAAAGCCTTTGGAAAGTATTAGCATCCTACTACTAAATCTTTAATAACATTTATAATATCACCTGTCATCAGATAGAGTTTCAGTGGTAATTTATCTTTACTCCTCCCCTTTGCTCTTTGCTAGAAGCCAACAGGAATGAGATACACAGTTACTGAGGAAAACCTGTAGTGCCCCAAAGATGCATTCTCAATAGAGTAAATTATCTCAACCTGAAAATAAAATTAAACTTCAAATTGAATTTTAGACAGTAGTGATAAAATTTTAAAGAGGAAATTGATAGCTGAAAATCTTTTATTTTTAATGAAGTTTCACAGACTAGTCATTATATTTTTCCAACATTTGCAAGGCTGATTTGACATCTCCAATTGTTGTTTTAGTGTTATATTTTCTTTACAAAAAGAAAATGTGCAATTCTTCACTTATATCCCTTATAACAAAAACAAAAGCAAGTGAGAGAAATATTTGTATTGGGTAATGGATAACAGTACATAATCTTCACAAAAGCTTAGTCTGTTTTGATGGATTGTGAGGGTTTACTCCACAAAGTCACCAAGATGAAACTGTGTTAATTTTTGCTTTGATTAAAGCATCATTCAATTAATATGAAGAGAACAAGACTTTGAGTGAGAATGTGATTAATTTTGTGAACTAAAGGTACAGAAAATCTCCTTCTGTCTTTGAACTTTCAGTCAATTCTCAGGCACCTTAAGGACTGGGCTGCCAGACTTTTTGAACCACATAATAATCAAGGCTAGGAGAGACCTTCAAGTCCAATTCTAGTCAAATTTACACCTTAGCACCACTCAAATCACCCCTAAACCATATCCCCAAGTGCCACATCCAGGTGCTTCTTAAATACTTCCAGAGAGAGTGACCACCACCTCCAGGGGCAGCTTATTTGAATATCTAACCACTCTTTCAGTATTTTTTTTTTCTAATATCTAATCTGAACTTCCTCTACTGCAATTTAAGGACATTTCATCTCATCATTTCACTTGAGACATGGCAGAAGAGAGCTACCCCCACCTCACTACAATTTTCTTTCAGGAATTTCTCCTTTCCTGAAAAGAGCAATGAACTCCCCCTTGAACCTTCTTTTCTACAGAGTAAACAATCACTCTTGCCTCAGATACTCCGCATAAGATATATTTTCTAGACCATTCAACACCTTTGTCACCCTTATTTGGACATTCTCAGTTTGAAATAAAATCAAGATTGAGGCTTGAAGGAAAGTGTAATTCAGGAAAAATTAATATATGCAATAAAATCTGTAAAAATGAGAAATACTAAGGCCCAGATCTTTGACACTAAAACAATTTTGACTTCTCCTCTCAGCCCTGAAATGTTGCAGCATAGGCTATATATTTAGACCTGTGTTGAGCTGAATTAATGACATTCTTAAATTACTTAAATTGTCTTGGACATTTCTCTGAATTGCAAAATCAGAAAAATCAAATCTATTTTTGCAAAGGGATCTCTCGGCCTTTTAAATAAAAAATAGTGCCTGTATTCCACTTCGTTGACAGAGATTATCAAGATGCCATTGACCTCACATATTCTTTAGAGTAAAAGTCTTTTCCAAGAAGTCAAATCTACAAGGGTGGTAAATAGCTATTTCATATTCAAATCCACTTGGCTGCTTTATAATTTTCATCAAGCTCCAGGAATTTCTCATATAGAAATTACTTCATCAATAAAATTATGTATTACAGAATGGCATCTTAAAGTTTCTGACCATGGAAGTTGCCCTGTGTAGATGTCGTGTTTCAATACATCAATCTTTGATGCAGAATTCTTAGTTTCAGTAAAATATAATATGCATTTATAATGGCTAAATCTTGGCTTTGGGTTCCTCCTGTTAGAATGTGACTGTTATCTCTGAGTCATTTAAGTTTAAAGCTAATCCTGGTTATGTGGGCAATTTCACCTTGTAATGGGAAACATTTCTCAAGGGGAAATTAGAGAAGAATTAGCCTCTCTAAATATGACAATTTATGTCTGATAAGCATCCAAAATGTTTATTTTATTTTATTTTATTTTATTTTATTTTATTTTATTTTATTTTGGTATTAACTACATTTCTAGATATAAATGGGAGTTTACAAATTTTAAAAAAGATTAAATACAGAGTGCCATTCAGCAAAGTTTTGTTCTGGAATTCTGTATTTACTTCAAGATTGGGACTAAATTGTATAGACTATTAAAGTCTGTAACTAAAAGAAATAATGTTAGTTCTGCTATATAGCTAGTTTATGATGGTACGCTTAGGGAAACAATAAAATAAAAAGGAATTGCTTGTCAGGAATTTTCTGGCTGAAATAGTGGATATAAAACAGAAAAATGGTTTAGAATCTCTTCCAGGAAAAGTACTAACTTGGAAAAGTAGTAAAAGTTCACTATTTCTAGTCCAGGTCAACTTATATATATTTCAAAAAATCCTTTGAAGTTTTTCACTTTCTGTCTTAGTCTAAACAGCAAGTGAAAAATATACAGAAGAGAAATACGTTTGCTCTCTTTGTCTTTTAGGTTAAAACCAGTGACAAATGGATTTTCAAAAAACCAAACAAAATACGTAATTAAATGTTATACATTTACCCAGTGCTGTACAGAACTTCTTTTCTGGAGGCGACAAGTTCTCTACTGCTATGATATGAAATTTTCCTTTGGGAGTTTTATTGCTCTGTAAATGCTGGATCTGTGCTAGACTGACTCATCTGAGGTGAGATAATCATCAAAGGTGTCAGTCTGTCCACTTTCCACATGCAGAGAGATACCTGGGAAAGTTCCTGGGGAAGGGCCTATATGCACACCTCCTCCCTTCATGGTGGAGGTAGAATTACCCACTCAGCATTGTCCATACAAGGCTATTTTTTTATTGCCATTTATTATTTATTTTGCTCATTGTGTCGGGTGGGCTGATAGAAATAGATGATTGTTTCCATTTTCTATCAGTGGTTAATAGAAAAGTAGATTTTAGGAGATTTCAGGTCCTTTGATCTGAAGACCTGTCCCTCTTGGCAGCATCTTTCTCTTTAGTGCAGTCCAAAGTTCACTCTTTCACATTCCCATTTCATCCATCTTCAGATGTTTGGGCTTCACATCCTATTTTTTTACTGTGATGGATAAAGCAGAGTGTGGCATGATAAATCTGCCTGAGAATAGGTGCCATTTGATTCTCTCTGGGACACTACAGGTAGCAGTTGGGGGCTGGCAGCTGGGACACAGAGCTTGTTGAAGGCCCTTGCACTTCAGCAGTGGCAATGGAGTCCAGGTAGGACATTTCCTGGACCCTTTGTGGAATATTGAGGATCTATTTTTCAAACAAGAATTTTTCTGAAATAAGGATTGTTTTATTCAATTAGTCAAGGCTATGCTGCACTATCCACCTTGAGATTAGCACAAGATGTTTGCTATTTTGTGATTCTTTTTAATCCTAACAATTTCCATCTCAAACCATTCCAAAAAATTTCCCCAAAGATGGTCTAAATGTTTGATTGATCAATACACACAATATTAAGAAAAAGTTGTAATGAGTTCAGAAAGAAAAAATTATATTTCCACCGGTGCAAACCCAAGGACAGTCTTAAAAAATCTTTCAGAGATAGAGCACTACAAATAATATTCCTTTACAGGAGACGTGGCATAGTATAGAAACCTCTGTTCTCATTTTACCTTTGGTGGAACCCTCTCAGCCTCCTAAGACAGTTTTTAATTCTTAGCAACAAAAATCTGTTCCAGAGGCCAGAAAGTGTTGCATGGATGCAACGGGGTAGCTGCTTGTTAGAACTCAGGCATTTCAACACTGTAACAATGTTAGGTTCCTTTCTATCAGAACGTGGGATAAGATCATTTTAGCACTACTTGTTCCTTAACAAGCGGTAAGGCATTTTTTATAATTGATGATCCAAAATATAGACAACAAATTTTTAGATTAGATCAGTGTGCTACTATGAGTACAGAACAGAGAATGCTGGCTGAAATCTTTAAGCTTGTATTCTAAAAAATAAATAATTTGGTACTTCCGTTGCTGTTTCAAGTAGGTTTGGAATTTTTCATATGTGTTATATCAGTTTTTTAAGAGATACAATTCATTGTTGCCAAGATTCTCAAAACTAGGAAGTTTAAGTGTTTCGATGAACATCTGGTTTTAGTGCATGTCCTTTCTATAATTTCAAAAAATAACATCTGTCATTTCAGAAGAAATAAAATTATGTTTATCTTAGATGAAAGTAACGGGTGAAAGTTCCACTTCCACAAGGTATGAAAATTTAAGTAATGAAGAATAAAATAAATAATGTGCTGGAATATTCAGAATTTAATAAATTATTTTTTTCCATCCCAAGTGCAATACATCATATATTTGTATCCTGTAAACAGCCTCAGGGTTTTGAGTTGGCAAAGAAACTTCTCTTTTCGCCTGTAGCCATGTGCTTTCTCGTTTTCTTTCATCCAACAGTTTTATTTATCCCCTTTTGCTCCTGTCTTTTATTTTCTTCTGCATACTCACACTTTCTGATCCCTTGCCTTGTATTTCATCTTCTCAGCTCTTATCCCAGCAGATTTCTTTTGAAAATACATGCATAGCTCTGAGAAAATGGCTTGGGAAGGAGGAACCCTGGGGAGAAGGCCTCAGGAAATGAAACAGCTCATCTTAAACATAACAATGAGTTGATCACAGGCTTGGAATGAATGCAGTTAAGTGTGCTGAGTTCATATTGTTTGTTTCTAGAACAGTGGTAAATAATCATACTTCAAACATGCCTAAAAGCATTTTTTTTAAAATTAAGCCATATAAGAAAGGTAATTGAATTTTAGGTTAGTAAGTTTTTTATTTCACTCAGTAACACAGATCTATTTACTGATTGTTCGAGCAAGATTTCAACTAAGTTTTCAACCCCTAAAAATGTAGTCCTAAGGTATTAAAGCAGCACACGTTAACAGAAATGTTATGGATGACAGCTGGGTTGGCTGATGATTGCTAAAGAAAAACAAGTTTTGCTAGGTGGAAAGATTACTACTGAAGGACTCACAACAGTGAGATGGCAAAATCCAAGAGAGACTGTGTGCCTTTAGCTGTTGGCATTGCAATGTGCATGACTATGAAATCTGCATACACAAGCTCATGGTTGTTTGGCATTGCACTTTTTTACACACACTGTATATGAAAGAGAAATGGTATTTTGCTTTCCTGGAACCACACCATATAATTTCCAGGTGTTGAACTTGTCCATTTAGTCATTTTTTGATGTAAGATACAGTCTAGATGAAACAATGGCACAATTTTACATGAACTGTACTGACTCATCTGCACTAATTCTTAGAAATTGTTAAGATTTTAAAAATATAATCTTTATTTACCTGTCACCTGTAATATATTATTTCAAAGCATTATTTATTTTCCAGAATCTAAGGCATAAAAATTAGATTTTTGTATTATATACTGTTTTATGCTAGTGTAGAGAACTGAGTTCTAAACTACTACAGAACCACCAAAAACCAGATTCTGTAGTTCAACTTCAGAGTCTTGGATAATGTAGGTTTTTTCAGCCTTTAGCCAACACTTCATGGCACAGGCTATAAATTAGGAAGGAATTTGACTTTTAGTGGGTTCATATTAAATTCTATCAGGACAGTGTAGAAACAAGAGCTATTTCTATTAGCATAGTAATGAAACATTTTTTCCAAAGATAGAGAATGAAATCAACAAACTAATTAGATTTTATGTGTAATATTTGATGGTCAACGTTCGTCAAAATACAGCAAAATCTTCCACTTAATGCAGCCAATGTTCTTGTTTATATTGGACAAGGAGAAAGAACAAGAAGATAGCATAAGGCACTGTGAGAGTAGTGCTTTTCAGAATGAAATCCTGTGTGTCTCACCTTTACACTTCTACTACACTGAACGGAAAAGGAAAGAAATAGTTATCAACATAGCAAGATATTTGTCACTTAATTCAGAGGTCATGTACACGATAATAGAGATAGAACAGTCACATCAGCTATGACATACATACATTTAGGGAAGGAGTGCAATATTTTGTATCTAATCTTACAAATATACATGCTAGTTTGTTCATGATCCTTCTTCAAAAGGTAATGAAAAAACCTGAAATCTTGTGTCCTCTGGCATACTTGCTGAAACTCAGTTGTCCTGAGACACTGAGGTAGGTGAGGCCAATGGCACTGGTTTAGCAGAATTTGATTTCTAGCCACTTGGTTCAGACTGTCAGACCCAGTCCAATAGTAAGAACATGTAGCTAGAGAACATTAATATTCTTGCATCTTTATATAAACCAGGATAAAAGCAGTATTAAATCTTTTCCTAAGACCTATTACACAGTTCTTCTGTATTCATGGAAGCCAGGTTGATTAATTGTCCAGTAACATCTCAAATGCATCTCTGGAATTACTGAATAGCATATCTTTTTCCTTTCTATAAAATATGTATGAGTATTTCTAGTATAATTTCTTCCTTTCTACTTTTATATTCCTTTTCTTATCTGTATCGTTCTACCCCTCTATGTATCTACTACCTTTAGTAGCTTGTTCTGTTTCTCATGTACTTTTCATAATTCAGTTATAGATGTAGATTTTCCTTTCTGCTTGCAAAATTATTGCGTCATTTATTATTCAATTATAGGATATTCAGATAAATTTTATATTTTCAGATAAATGTTATATTTTTAGATAAATCCTATTTTTAGCATAATAAATTTCATAAAAATAATGCATAAGAGTGCATTTTATTCTATGAAGAATGAAAAGGATTGTTTCATTCATATAAGGTAACAAGGAGGGGTTGAAAAGGAAACATTCTTATAGCAGCAAGGTCTCTGATTATGCAGCAGTAGAAAGAAGGATAATTGAAATTTACTCACTCATATAGAGACTAAATTACTATTTTAATCATATCTCTTTTGCACAGTATTTAAAGTATGAGTGGAAATAGCTTTTGACAAATTACAAGAAACTCAGCAAATATATTAATAGTAATTTATGTGAATCACATATAATATAATTTATGCCAAGATTGCTGAAATTTTACCAGATCATCACTTTCTGAAAGTACAGAATCAGATATTGACCTCCCCAAGTTAAAAACTTTAAATACAGCTTACCTGGCATTTTTCTTTCTCATTATAAAATAAGCAGCTGTATTAACAGCTTACCAAAGATTCATAATATATTTCTCTTCTACTTTATTCAGCTCTTGAGTAGAAATTATTCCAAAACACAGACTTAGATGTAAACAATATCATACTGTTCATAATTCTGTTGTGTAAACAGACTTTCACCTACATAAACAGATAGAAACCGACAGCAAATACTCTGATCTTGTAGGGGATTGAACACTCTGAATTTCAATGTGTCATACCTTCAGTGCGCTCCTTGATGTAGGTGAATTGACTGAATTACATAAGTATTTTTCTGTTTGTGTGTGCACTTCATATGACTGTCTAAGACTTCCATAGCAGAGTCAATACCTACACAGAGAAAAGTGTCACAGCTACAGAAAAAAAATGCTTAATGTATGCAATGTTCTATTTAACTTAATATCTAAAATATGACAGACAATTTTGAAAGCTTCTTAATACAAAATGAAAAGCAAATCAAATATTTATCTGGAAAAAATCTTCATGATTTTTAAACCTTTTTCTTGTATAACTAATATTGTCCCGATTGTATTCCCCCTTGAACACTGGAAGACTTTGCTTCAATGACAATAAATTAAGTTTGGCATTTGATAGTTTTTATACTATGGGAAATAGGGAACAATCATTCCTATTTATTTTATCCATGATTTTGTGATTTTACAGACCTCTATCATATGCACTCTTTTATTTATGTTATTATTTATTTATCATTTTATATTTTCAAAACCGAAGAGAACCAAAGTTTCAGACCGCTCAGAAACCAGTCCCACAGTTCTGATAATCTTCATTGTCCCACACAGACTGTAACTGGTGATTTTTCCCACAACTCAGGGGAACAGTATCACCTTTATAGCCTGTGGGAAAGCCAGCACATTGCTTCACAGCTTCTATGAGGCTGTGGCCTTGGTAACAGAATTCCCTGTAACTATGGATTGTTTATTGGATTGGTCTGTATTTGCTGTCATGTATTTTTGCCACCAGAATGTGAAAGATCATGATTTGGGAGACAGAAAGGAAAGAATAGTAGAGGAACTCTCTCAACATTGGAATTGCTTCCACCTTATCTTTTTTTTCTCTCTCTCTTTTACCTGTGGGTAACACTGCCCTATGGCTTGTTACTACAGCTTGTACAGTATACTAATTTTCTCCAGGTTACTCTGTCTGGTCTTCAGAGGCCAATAATATGTAAGTAAGTAAAAAAAGTTTGTTTTCTCTACAGTGTTGTTTTGTTGGTTATCTGTTTGGTTGGGGTTTTTTGGTAGATTTTTTCATGTAGTCATTGCAAATGTTTAGAAAAATAGAGCTTGCAGTGATATTTGTCATCTATTCTCCCAGAGGTACTGTGTGAGATGCACCCCTTTAATTTAGGTCAGTGCAGATTTAGGTTGGATTGATGAGAAGAAATTGCTAATTAAAGTAAGCAGATTCCACCAGGGACCAGTGTATTTTGAGGACACAAAATGACATTTTCAAAGAGAGATGACTGCAATCTCAAAAGACTTTTCATTGACTTTTTGGTTTTTCCTCTTGCAATCTTCCATCACTTGTACTTCTCCCACCCCAGAGCAACAGCTGAACTAATAAAACAAACCCCTAAATTCTGCAGTGAAAAATTGTTTATTTCACTTTGAAATATAGTCGCATTACAAAACTAAACCAAACTAACACCCATGAGGTATAGTGAGAATATTATTCTTACACACAAAAAATGTGTTACAACTCCCAGTAAAGTTCCAAGCATGAATTTTCACTTCTTTTTGCTCAAAAGTGAGCCCTTCTACATCTGTACTGACTAGAGTACTGCAATTCTTTGTAGGGATAAAATTACATACCATTTGAGTCAGGATTATCTCACTATGGATCAAAGTAATGATTTAATATGGCAGATAGCACTGAAGTATCTCTCACTTACATTTGCTGCCAGCATCTTTAAAACAATTTCTAACAACTTCACCACTTCAAAACAAGAACTAACATTCAGTATGGATGAATTAACAGAGATTTTTTTCTGAATGTAATTCAGTGCTCTTTCTGTAATATGAAAGCCTGAAGCAGATGAAGTTAAATAATCAGTTTATTGTAGCTGAAATTGGAACTACAGAAAAAAACATGTCATGGACACATATTTCATAGACAAAAACATGTCATAGACACATATTTCATTTGTATTTGGTGGGGCTATGGATGTTTCTCAATATGTTCAATCTACTTGCAGTCTTTCTTCCAAGACCTGGATTGAATATTGGGCATTGAAAACTCAGTGGTTTTGAAATGGATTTAGAAAATGTTTTGCTTTACTGAACTCAAATGGCTTGAATTTGTGTTATCACCTGCCCTTATTTGCATTATTGACTTATTTAAGCTGTAATATTTTATCTGTCTTGAACTTTCTGTGTCAAATGTGGATTTTTTTTCACAACTGAAGCTTTCATCTGATTGATAGATTGAATGAAGCAGCATCTTCATAAAAGGCTGGACTTAAATTGTTGAAAATTGCCCTTGAAAAATTGTTATACAAAATCTTTCAAAAATTTTAACTCTTTCATTTGAACTGTGGTGGCATCAATTAAAGGGACCATTTCAGACCTTTATTGTTGTAACAAATGTTTATTGTCCTCTTTGCAAGATAATTCTATGAAAATGAAACAAGTTTCCTTGAACAAAAAAAATTTCAACTTGTTGAAGACAAGATACTGGTGCTTTTCGACTTCCTACTTATGCTCTTTGTATCTTGGACTAAAAATGTTTTGAATTTTATGATTTAAAGGCCTTTAGAAAAAGTATTACATCTAAAATTTCTACATAATAATGTGTATATTAAACTATGCTATGTCTTACTGTATTAAGTTTGCTTTAGCCCTATCTTTTAATTTTTGACTCTCATACCTCTGGCTTATAGTAGAATTTTCATGAACTTTATATCAAGTTCTGCACTACCCACTTACCATAGAAATTAAATATGATTGCTATTGTTGATGAAGCTCTTTGTGCAGCTGACCACAACTTCTGGAAAATGGTTTAAAATTTTTCAAGATCATGTCTACAATTGTGAAAGCTTATGTTTTTATTATATCTTTTGATAGAACCTATATTCTGAATCTGTGATATTTCCAGGCACTGTAAGGATCACATTTTGCCATCAAACCAAGTTATTGAATTAAGTGACTGTAATTCTCTGTGCTTAACAATCTCTCTTTAGCCAATTTAGGTTAGTGGTATCACAGAAAAGTCCTTTTCTGTTTGCATTGGGACTCTTTTGTTTGTTCCTTCTTCTAAATATATTGAAAATATCTTTGCCTCCCACATTTTCTGTGTTATTTTGAAGAACAAGAACAGCTCGTGATGATGCTAGCAAGCTCTGTATCATTCAAATTTGCTTCCAGAGCCCTTTTACACAAACAAGACAGGATACTCTAAGGCATTTCCAGACAGCCTGACCCAGCTGTGAGTCCAAATCCGCCATAAAAAGAAGGGCAATCTGGTAGACAAATTTCAACTAAGAAGGTTAGTGTTCCTCTTTCTGTGCTTAAAACACTTGCCACCTTGAAATTCACAGGGTTTTTAATTCTCTCATTACACAGGTAGTGTGTGCAGCTGTGAGCACTTCTGGCAAAGTGTGTGAGCTTTTTGCTCTGGTGATTTTGTTCAAGGACCTAAAATTCAAGGTAGTGTCATCCCATGGTCAGTAAGGGCTTCCTGGAAGAAGACTCAAAGTAAAAAGAAAACACAAAGTTTCCAAGTCTGTATAAGCTGAAACACTCCAGAAGGTAATACAGTGATGTCAGGAGAGCTCTTTTCATCATTCATTGAGCTTCTGCGGATAGCATTATGAGCTGTGTTATCTGAGGAGAAAACAAAACTTAATCTTGAATCTTCCCCTTGAACTGTTTGGTGCTGTGTTGTTCTTAATGCTTTGTTTCTTCACGGCTAAAATATTATCAAAATAATTGTCTGGCACCAGATAGGTTTTATGATCAAAGAATTCACTCAGCATTTGCCTCATGGCTGTCCACCCTTTCCCAGGATATTTCAGTGAATTTCAGTGAAATGTTCCTGATTTTCAGCCTGTTCCCTCTCTCCCTAATTGTGATCCAAGAATCTATGTACAGTTTAAAGAACAAGTATCTATGTTCTGCCTTGCAGTTGGAGTTCTATATTCTGTGTATTAATGGCAAACAGAAAAGCTGATGGATGGGGGATTCAGTTTCAAATATTTCTGTGAAAGCAAACAAACTAAATCTGCAGTGTATAATTTAGTCATCGTACTCACACTCTCCAGAATCTAAAAAGCTCTTCTCCTAAATGACTCACACATGGATTTTCCAATCTGCTCTCTAGGCTAGTACCTGCTAGGGGGAAATACCCTGGTAGGCTGAGTGGGGTGAAACTGATGCAGCTGCATGTCCTAGGTCCCATCAGCAGTGAAACTGAGCATGTATTCCCAGTAGGCACATGCACACAGAGAACAAATGCACACACACACACACACACATCCATGGTCATCCATACACATTGATAAAGACAGACAAGACACACAAAGCACTCCCATGTACAAAGTCAAAATCGATGGCCCCAACCTGCCCCCCATCTGACTAAGCAAGATTATACACACATGTACAACCTGGATCATTTCAACAGCCAGGCTCAGACACTCGATCTGCTCTACAGTGGCCCGGGATCCCAGACTCTCCATTTGCTGTCAGATGGAGGCATACAAGACTCAAGGCCATAACCTGACTTCAGTTCTGTTACAGACTCCTCAGACACATGGACACATTCACATATACAATCCTCAAACTGGCTGGGACACCTCTGATATCCTGTAGTCAATTCCCCCATAGCCTCACCCTTAGAGACACATAATGTCATCCTCCTTGGCCCCTCAGCCACTTTATCAATGACTTCCCAGGAAGTCTGGCTTGATCCTCACTGGAGCATGCAAGTAAGATTCTCATATGATCCATCTGCTGGCAGCCAGGCCTTTGAGCCTTGGTCCCAGTCCTGTGGCTAGCACTGAGTTTCGCTAGGGTCTCACCAGTCACCACTACCCGTGCACATGAATCCCTGACCCGTGGTCGGACTCCACTTTCTGGAACCCAGACCCCTCTACAGACAGACAGTAGAGAGAGAGCAACTCTTTTCTTGCCCTGGAAGTGTTAGAGAAGAATGTAGTGTGAAGATAAGATAAATTACATGTCAAACAGTTGTACCAATCAGACAACTATTTACACAATGTTCATTTTTATTTTTCTAATCCTATTTCCTCTCAAATCACCTAAATTTATCCCTTTCCCTGCTGTTGATCACTCCCCTGAATTTTTCACAAGAAGTCTTGTGAAATCCCCAAGTATTCTTCCCCTGGTTCCTGGCTGATCAACTGCCCACATGTATTGGTGCCTTGAGTTGCTCCTGCCCAGGTTCAGGACTTTGTGCTTCTCTTTGTAGAAGTGCACGCAGTTCCTATCAGCCATTCTTTAATCGGTTCCCAGTTTTCTGATTCAGACATAAATTTCAAAAAGTTACTCTTTTAATGAGGGTAACTGCTTTATAGCCCACTATGTGTTATTGTTGTGAAGAGAGATCAAAGGTACATCAGCCTGAAATGTCTTGGCACAGGGCAGCAACTGAAAATGTGAGTAATGAACAAAAACGTGCAAGGCCAATAAGAACAAGAGATAGCAATTTTTGAGTCAAGTCTGTTCAGTCACATCCATAAGATCTATGGAGTCTGATACAGAGACCAAGCTAAATCCTCCCTCCTTGTTCTCCTGTGCGTCCTGCCTTGCCTAGGAATTACAGATAGAGTATACATGCATGAGTTTAGAACTGTGGGGAGAGCTACATAGATAGTATTGCCATTGTAGCAGCATACACTTAGGCACAATGGCATATGCGGATTTTAGGTCTTTAGCAAACAAGAGGACATGAATAGGGAAGGACTTTCAGGATTATAGGTACAGAATCACAGAATAGTTAAAGTTGGAAGGGACCACTGTGGGTCATCTAGTCCAGTGTCCAAGCCAGGTGGTCCTAGAGAATATTGGGCAGAATTGCATCCAGAGTGCTCTTGAATGCCTCCAGGGAGGGAGCCTCCACACCCTCTCTTGACAATCTGTTCCAGTACTCAGTCACCTGCACAATAAAGAGGCTCTTCCTCAGATTCAGGTGGAAGTTCCTGTGCATCAATATCTGCCAGTTGCCTCTTGTATAAAGAAGCACAAACAAAACCCCAATAAAATAAGGAGAAATAATAAAATATAGTAATACAAAAGAAAAAAACAATCAGTCAAACAAAAAAACCCCAACAAAACAACAAACCAAACAACAACCAAATGAGAAAACAAACCTTAAAGAGAATATGCAATGAGATTAAAAAGAAATAATGTTACCTAGATGATTTGCATAACTATCAATCACCAAAATTCCAAAATGCATGACAGTTAAGTATGATTTCCAGAAGAGTACTCTGGGTGACTAAAACAAGTTTAAGTACTGAATTTTGGCACAATTATCCTTAAGTTTTTTACTGCAGGAGAACTCATCAGAAATGTAAGTTTATTTGGTGCCAAGGACGAGTCCTAAAAGTTGTCTTTGGGACACTAATTTTCCTAAGTAACTGTACATGCAATATATGTACTTCACTTTATTTCTTTAATTTTTTTTTCATCAATTTTTTTTTATATTTCAATTTTTATTATCTTTCAGGTATTTTATAGACTTTTTTTGAGTTCTAGTTTACTTTTTTTTTTGCAAATCCAACTGATCAAGATACCTTTATAAATCTGTCTCTAGCTGTATAAATCACTTAGACAATACAATTCTGTCTAGATTACTGAAATACCTCAAACATTTTATCTGAGGTCTTCAGAAGAGCTTAAACAAATCAGTGTCTGATAGAATCCTCGATGATTTTTATGTGGTAAAACTTAAGTTTGTATTCCATTTATCCACTTGAATATTTTGGCTCCTTATTTGACTCTATTAACATCACATTGATTACAAATTGTGATGCTATTCTAGAAGTTCGTTTTGTGGATGAAAAAGGTTGCCACAACAACATCGAACATAAATATGTTTAGGTTTATTTTTCTTTGAATGTGAGTATCCCCTCCAGGAGCCACAAACAAGCATTGATGTCATACTCTATAGCTATATTAGCAGAGCAAGTTATTCTATCTGGAAGTCAATTGCTCTGAGTGTTTATTTTCAGATCTTTACAAAGCAACAAGAAGGAAAGAAGGTAAGGCTTTGCTATAGCAACATGAAGGAAAAATTGCTCTTTTTTAGTACAAACATTCTGGATAACACCAAAAATGTGAATATATCAGTGTCATGCTAGAGGTTCTAATTTTTGACCAGTAAGACTTTGAATTTCTGTCTGTGAGCTTTCAGTGAAAGATCTCTAAAGACTTGATTTGAAACCTGGCTTTTCTCTGCAACTTCAATCTGTGTACACTGCAAGAGTTTCTTTTAGATTTGTAGCAGCCATCCTGGTACTGATGTCAGCACCCATTATTATAGACAAGAACCCTTTATACTGAAGGTTCCCAGAGCTTCAACCAGCTTTCTATGACGTGACTGTTCTATTGGCACACAATGCCTCTTGGGTCTGATATAATCTGATAACTTTCTGATATCATGTGCTTTCCAGGGGAACAAAGAATTTAGTTATCTCTGCTTCTTCATTAAAATCTATCTACATCCACAGTGCTAGATTTAGCCAATCCTTTTGTGATTAAATATAGCTGTATAAAAAATAGAAATAAAGGATAAGCATAATGTTATACACAGGTGAAAACATACTGCTATAAATATTGAATGCAGATAGGTTAAAAAACAGTGTAAACCTGTAAACATGCTTCACTGAAAACAGCATCCAGTTGTGAGGGTCTGGCCTTTTTCATATTGATGCTTCAGAGCATGTCACTTCATGAGCAGGCGTAGATCAGACCTTGGATTCCACTTGATCTACAATTCCTTGTACTTCGGTGGCAAGCACCAGATTTTCTGAGATGTTAGAGCAGCCTACCCACAGTTTCTTTCTGTTTCCAGACGTTGAGTACTTAATTTTTACTCTCAAACAGAAGAATCTGTTGCTTGGTTATCCCAATATCTAGCTTTTCCACAGCTTTGAGAAGTCTTGAGGGCTCTGGACAGCTCACTTATCTGTCTTAAAAGATGCCAAGTTGCAGTTTGGCTCTTGGCTAGTAATGAGACATTAATACATGCAGGTAATTTAAAGCACATTCACTACTAGAACACGTGTGTCTGTAAGCCAAGTTTGGCAAAACCAAAAATAAAATGAAAGGAACATAAATTTTCAACTGGGATAAATTATTATTGGAATAGCTAAAAGCATTATAGGTAAGTTCAAAATTATGACTCTTGGTAACACTGTTTTTTCTAAGTTATATCTCAAGTTCTGTAATTCAGAAGTGAAGTAGAAAATATATGGACAAGATAAAAAAATCAAGAGAAGTTCTGGAGAGTACCTAAACCTGCTAACCCCTAAAGATCAAAGGGAAATAAATGTGCAGTTCTGTATTTTTGCTTTATTTGACCTGCTGCTAAAAGCAATATATTTGCAGAAATACGTATAATTAGATGAGATGTCAAACCGGCTTTGGAAAAATTTTGCATCCATTCTGCCAACATTTTCTGGAGCAAAGACTTGAAACAAAAAGATCATTGTTATTGGTGGTTTTTATTATTATTATAGGATTATCTTGTCAAGTAGTTATTTCAATAGTAGTCAGCAGGAGAAAAAAAGCGTATTTTGATATAACATAATGTTCCAGATCCAGTGTAGTTAAAACTGATCAAGTGGAAGACACTCTTGTATCAATTGAAACTTTCTTGATATTATATCTAAATTTTCTGCACAGATTCAGGTACAGTATCATTTCCTGTGTTTGTAGTAATAGACTATGACCAATTTCATGGGTATAGGATGTTCTAATCTAATTGTTTACTTCTGTTGTTGAACCAACAGTTAAAGGCACTTCAGGAACAATTTTAATGTCCTTAGCATGTTGTGTATTTCACTGACAGCAAAGTGACAAGTCAGTGTTGAACAATGCAATACTCAGGTGCTTATTGCTGCAAAATACCTATAAATAAATAAATACATAATGTATAAATAAATACGAATAACTGAGTTGCAGTGCCAAGAAAAAGACTTAAACTATAGCTAGTCTAGAATCCAAATCATGACAATCTTGTATTCCTATATTATATTCCACAGAGAGTTTAGTATATATATTTTATAGATATACATACAGAGTTTATATATACTAAAAAGGACTCTCTCATCATCTTCCGTTATAGGTGTCGGCATTTCACTGCATGTCTATGTAGTGGTTTGAAAGCAAAACAAATGAGAGGCTCCAAGTCAGAGATACAATTTAATAGGAAAAAAAAGGAAAGAAAGTAAAATAAAATAGATGCAATAATGCAAAAGACCACTGACAGAGTCAGAATACAACCTGAGCAGAGTGATGGAAGCAGTCCAGATGAGGTGGTCTTCCTGAAGCAGTGATCCTGTAGAAAGGTCTGGTAGCTCGGGTCCTCTGGGAATCCAGTGGGTAAGCGCCCCCCTGGTGTTCAGAGTCTCAGCTTATATCAGGCTGGAATGCTTGGTTCCTCCCTCTGGGCGGAGCATCTCACAGTGGGATGGTGAGTCATGTGATAAGGCCTGATGGGCCCATTAACAGGAGGTAGTCCAGGAGGGGGTTATCTGTGAGCTGTGTAGCAAAGGTGCTGATGGGCCCATTAACAGAAGATAAGCCAGAGTGGAGGAGGCAGGGAGCACTGCCTCACCTGGTTTCAACAGTTCATGAAGATGGTGATAGAATATACTTCAACCCAGGACAGTCTAAACGAACACACAAATATTGTTTTCATTATAATTGATAAAGAAGTTTCAAAAACTTAACTTAAAAAGCCTTTCTGTAGAGCTAGGCATAATCTTATTTTATCACTTTTAAGCAGGTAAATATACAGCTTACAAAGTTGTAGTGGGTTTTTTTATTCTAATATGCCAGTATAGAATGTGCAGTGTAATAGTCATTTTAGTAGTGCTTTGAGAGTTCGGCATGACCTTATGGGTCACTGAATTCATTTCACTAACTCATCACAAACTACAGTGACAGCAAAGTCACCCACTGTGCCACCTTCATCTAAAGTAAATAGCATGGAGAATTTAAACAAGTGTTTCTGCTCCCTTCAATGCTTCAGAAAATCAAGTTGTTATTGGACCTCTTGTGAGTTTTGAGAGTGTCTTTACAATTCAACATTCATATATATTTAGACCATTATTTTAAATGATGACTACTTTATATGTAGCTAAGAAGAGGATATATTTACCAGATTACCTAAAATTGGATGGTTTGTAAGACAACATTTCTTCATGTCTCATCAATATAGGGATTTTAGCAAACTGTTCATTGAGAAATAAATGTGAATACAGATGAATTAAATAGCAGAAAAAGAAAGGTGTCTTCTTTTTCTTCAGCAAGACTACTCTTTTTTTTCCCCACGTGCTTTAAAAAAACCTCTTCTTCAGATTGTATTTTCTTTTGATCTCCGTGAAAGCCTCCATTTACAGTAAATAAAAATAAAAGTAAGACAACTGACTATAATGAGTCACAGCACGTCAACATATGCAGCTACATCTTTGCAAATCATTCTTGCTACTACTCTAATCCTTTATGGCAGAGGTTCAGTTTGAAGGGGTATCTTATAGGTCTTCTCAGTAAACACAAATGCTGGTTTCAAACCAATAGCTGGCCAGTGTGTCTTTGCCTTTACCTTTGCTTTATGAATATTGAATGAAGACACTAAAATTTTTCAGAATGTACTGCTTATTTAGGACGCTTCATCTTTTGGATGCCCTAGATATGATTTTCCAAAGGATTTTAGCTTTAGGCTTTTTGCTGCTCTACCTTAAATTCCTTATATTCAGAATTTCAAAGAATTTACCCCAAAACTAAGACTTTCAATTCTCTCTTTTTCAGTGTGTTCATTTGCACTTTACAGACACAGACTGCTGGAAGGCATGCTGCCTTATCAGACAGGCACTACGTTTTTCTCCTTATTCATCAATGCTGCATTTTCTTAGGTAAGAAAAGATAACAGCAGTGAGCACTAATTTTTTGTGTGCCTCTGGGGCTGCATTGGACTGCTGAAAACAAGAGATAAGATCACCGGCTTCACTGAGCAACTACATTTACTTTAGATATATGTGTAAGAGACTCAGGAGAGAGGAAACTATTTACATTCTGGCATCTTAATATATTTCCATCCTTTTTTAACCTTCTTTCTCCTTGCTTCTGTAATGATTTCTTTTCCTCCTGTTAAAACCTGCAGGATATATAACAGCTTCAGTGGCATGACTAATCCATGTTTATACAGTAATGAAGGGACTATAGCAATATCTTTGAGGTGAGTGGACTTTTTGTCTGTACATTGAAATAAAACATCAGAGGTGAATTTACCTCATATACTTTGCCTGGCAACAGTTTCTAATTAAAGCCCCCTTCACCTCTCACCCCCAGCCTAAAACTCTCTCAAATATACATCTTCTCAATGCATGAATGCTTTCACAGGGCTTTTGGTTTCACTAAACTCTATTGAAAAGTTAGCTATCACAAAATCATTTAATAGCCCTTTTATGTGCCATTCTTTCCACCTGCTAATTTATGGTTCTTTCTTATGCATGTCTGCATTCTTGTAACTATCCTTTGGAGACAGCTTCTTGCCTTGAATGAAGAGGTTTTGTTTTGCTCTTTTCTCTCTCTCTCTCTCTCAATGTGCGTGGGAAGTAAGCCCCTCACTTGAGAGGATTCATGGGCCTTTATCAAGGACAACTGCCATAAACTGAACATATAACTTATCAGTTTTATTTTTTCTTGACACACTTACCAACCATCTTAGTCAGCAGCAGTTTGTAAGTACTTAGGGTTCAGAATGTACCCTTTTCTATTCTAGAATAAGTTTAGAACAAACACCTAATTTATAATTCTATTGAATCACAACATTCCCCTGGCTTTACGCCCAGTTACATGAGAATGCTTAACCCTTTTATTCCAACTGCATTATTTCTAAAATTTGGCAGATTGGTTGTTTTTCACTTCTATACATATACTACACTGTAGGAATGTTTATGTTTTCTCTCACTCTATAAGGCTTTCTCCTTTTTCCAGATCTGGTAGCCACAGAAAGCATGCTGGTTGTCAACTTTAATTTAGGTTTTGAGGTAAATTACTCTTCTTCTTTATTCTGACAGTGTTGGGCTACTGGAAGACTAGTTCTTAATTTATTTGCCACATTAAAAGAAGGTACTTGCAGGGGAAAGTTTTAAATAATTATTTGTAGCAGAGTCTACACTGAATTCATGTAATGAAAACACAAATAAAAAAGTAATCTCCCTTTTGAGAATAAAAAGTAGTAAAAGAATAATTCTGTAGCATTTGATGTTTTAATGATTAGATATGTCATGGAATAGTGAATAATACTGGGGTTCACCAGCTGCTTAATGTTTGTCTTGAAACCATTTATTCTTACTGTGATTAAATAAATAAATAAAAAAAAATCTTTATTACTGGAGAATGCCAAAAAGCAAAATTGATCTAAGGAAGGCTTAACCAGTTTCTGTAGTAAAACAATCTACATTTTCTCTGTAGGGAGGTCTTGTGGAATTAGAAGAATATTGGAATTCTACTGGATTTGACTTAATGCATTCTTATAGCAAAATAATTTTGTAAATCTGTGAACACAAGAGGCATTTAGAGTTGTAAGGACATTCTATATCTTTCCTCAAATAATGTAAGTCTTTAGGCCTCGGTTTCCATCTATAGGCCAAAACCTACTTCTGAATAAGGGAATCTATATATGTATTTTCCAAAGTGTGAGGATATTAGGTCTTCATCATATTTTATCAACTCAGTTTTTACATTTCTTGTGGTTTAAAATTTTCTTTGATTTGTGTGGGAGCAAAATGCAACAGCATCATCACTTTCTCTTGAACACCAGGAACTGAAATGAATAGATCCTCAGCATTCACTTGAAGAGAATGCCAAACTCTGACAGACTAGGTACTTAATTGCCTAAACCAGGGCAAGTGCGCAGGTGCAGAAATGCCAGTCCAGTTTCAAAGACACTGGACAATCAAAATTGGGACAAGGATGTAGCCTAAGCACCATTAAAGCTTTAGTGGCAGGTGGGGTAGAAACTTCTAGATTGTAATTTTCAGTGTTTGTCCCCAGTCTTTTACTGGACCTTGACATTAGTAATTTTTTTTTTTTTTAAGTGGCTTTTAGTAATAAGAATAATATTGTATAAATTGGTCACGTGTTCTGCACCTATTTCAATTTTGGTCTCTTTAGGAATACTTGAACATTTCACAGTTGGAAAGATGAGTGTGAATAAATTCTTCTTCTGAATATTGATGTTCTTGTGATCTATGCTATTGTTCCTACAGGAAGTTTGAAATTGGGTTTGTTTCTATATTTTTTTCAAAATCAGTATAATTCTATGGGGTACATAAGAAATGATTAAGCCTCTTAGATGTGCCCTAGACAGCTCTCATACCTGCTGTCTTTTCAGATACCTTGTACCCTGTATGCATTTACAAGTTAAAGAACAGTTTATGGAATAAGGCTTTTTACCTTCTTGCATGTCATTATACTAGAAATTGATGATTTCAGTAAACTGAATGGAATATTCAAGGCAGCATGCATCCTAACCCACCCAGAAAAGACATTATGGCAAATCAGCAGATCTTTTGCCTCCACTGGCTTTTACCATGTATTCTTTTCATTTCACTGATTTTATTCTGAAGGTATAAAACACTTGCATATTGCTAACAGCCTCTATACACCATCAAAATTGGATGCAGTGACAAGAATGTATTTTTCCTATAAAATTTGGCACAGTCCTATTTTGGTCTCTATTCATATAATAGATATTCTACTTTAAAAAAACATTTATTTTCACACAAATTGTATATTCCTACCTTTCATGAATGAAAAATAGAACTTGTAGCTAATGCAAAGCTTAGTGCAAAGTTACATGAGGACTTTCTTGTTTTATTACCTCCTTCCTTTAAAATCCTATTTTATAGGATTTCCTTCTTTCAGTTTAATTTTTCAGGTTTGTTGATCTCTTTACCTTTGGAGTTTTATTTCCTATAACCTGATCCAATTTAACAGTGTCTTTTGTCATATTCTGTGTGGTAACTGAGGTAGTTACATTACATATCTGCAGAGTTTCCACTGTCAGTACTTCAGATTTAACACCGGATATTGATAGTGTACAGTGCTTTCTTTCACATCTACTATTAAACAAAGGATTATATCCCTCCTCTATCTCTGCAATAGACCATGAAAAATAAATCGATCTTAATTCAAGCAGCTGTAAAGTATTCTTTCCTCTACTCCTACTAAGGTTTTAGGACCTGTACTCTGTTTCCCATATTATTATTGGATTTTATTTTATAATATTCTTTCTGAAGGGCTTAACTATTTCATTTCTATTGGTAAAATTAGGAAATACTATATTTTATTATATTAAAGTCAGATCTTCTCACTCTCACGACCAATGACAGAATTCAAGGAAATTGCATGAAACTGTTGGGGGAGATTTAGGTTGGATACCAGGAAAAAGTTCTTCACCCAGAGGGTGGCTGGGCACTGGAACAGGCTACCCAGGGAAGGGGTCACAGCTCCAGGCCTGACAGAGATCAAGAAGCATTTGGACAATATTCTCAGGCCCATGATGTTGTTCTTGGGATGTCCTGTGCAGGGCTAGGACTTGGATTTGATGATCCTTTTGGGTCCCTTCAAACTCAGCATATTCTGTGATTCTGTGATTGCAATCACTGTTTAAAAATTGGTCCAAACTGAACCTCTAGTGAATTCTGCATGTTCCAGAAAATTTAACTATTGCCAAAATAAAATTTAAATTTAGGAATTAGGAGAAAGTAACAGAGGTCATATGAAAAATATATTTTTCAATCCTCATAGATTTTTCCTTTTCTAATTATGATGCAGGTGAGGTGGAGAAGATAAGGAATACTGTAGATGATAAACAGAAGAATGTTATGCTATTCTTTGTTAAGGATGACATTATTAAATGTTTAAAATCTTTATATTATCCTTCACAATGTCTACTTTGCCTGCAAAATCTATATTGTTCCTTCTTTTACTGGCTAGCTATTCTGTCCTCAAACCAAAGCCTTCCAAAGCTGACTGAGCTAACTCTGTCCTTGTCCAAGCTAGGAAAAAGGGCTAAAGAATTTGTTATGCATGTGGTTATGTAAGCTTTATTGTGTTCCAGGGCAGATGAGCTAATGAAGATATTATATACGAGAGCCATGATACTATTCCTCCAGAAACTTGTGCTTGACCTCAGGGGTACCTTAGGATTCTAACACATCAGTAACATTGGGTTAAATCTGAAATTTAAAAAGTGTCCAGAGTTTAAAAAGAATTTTACTTTTCCCATGTTATGTTTTGCTTTCTTTTCTAGGGATGGGGGTTTGTTGGGTTTTATTTGCTTGAGTTTTTCCAATCCTATTTGGTTCTTCTTCTCATAGCAGCAATAATGAAATAATTAAAAGTTTGGTTCACAGTACTTTGGCCTAGGTTATTCACAGATTTTTTTTCTGGTCATTTTTTTCCGCTGTGAAACCAGTCACAAGTAAAACAAAAAAGTTGCAACACTATATGTGGTGACAGTGTTACTATTATATTGAAAGCAAGAAGAACTTCAAATTAAGTCAATGGAAAGCCTGTATGTACTTTTTTCCTCCTTCAAACTATAAAAAAAAAATTAGCTAACTACATTTAAAAATGGCATTTTGCTTGCACTATGTTTGCTATAGCTAACATATCCCAGATGTTAAGGAAAACTGCCACTGTTCAATAGGAGTCCTTTAAAACAACAGCATTTTTTGCATTACACATGACTTGGTAAACTCAGCAAACTTTGTGAGAGAAAGGATATTCCAGATTTAAATCCTGAAATTAATATGCTGGTATCTCCAGTTTCACTTAAAAAGAAAAAAAAAAAAAGAGAGAACCAACAAAAGAAATAAATCAAAGCCCTATTCAATCTTTCTAAGTGTTATCAATGAATGGAAAATTGTTCCAGTTAAGAAAACTGTGCCGTCACCTTAACTGTCCAGTTAAAATTCTGGCTTTGCATTGGTGAGAATGACAAAATGGGTCACGCTGGAAGGGACCACAGTGGGTCACCTGTTCCAACCTCCCTCCTCAAACAGGGTCATCCTAGAGTACAGGGCACAGGACTGCATCCAGATGGCTCTTGAACATCTCTGGTGAGTGAGACTCCACAAACTTTCAGGGGCAACTTGTTGTGCTCAGTCACACACAGTAAGGTTCTTCCTCACATTCAGGTGGAACTTCCTGTGCATCAGCTTCTATTGTGTTTTGTTGGCTCCATCCTCTTGATACTCACCCTTTTGATCCTTACTTGCACTGATGAGGTTCCCTCTCAGTCATCCCTTCTTGACGCTGAACAAGCCCAGCTCCTCCAGCCTTAGAGATTCTCCAGACCATCGATCAACTTAGTAGCCCTCCAGTGGATCTGCTCCAGAAGCTCTGTGTTTCTTGTGCTGTGGAGCCCAAAAATGAACCAACACTAGTGTGTTTTGAGATTCATCATTGAGAATATGCATATGTTTTCAAAGATTCATATATTTTATACAGAGAAGGCGGTTTTGTGGAAAAATATTCACTTATAGATCTGTTAATTATGCTATGACTTGTTCTTTATAATGTCACTATTTGTTTTATCTTTGCAAACCCTAAATGGACATTTTCCAAAACAAGAGCAAAGCTTAGGTATTCATAATAGTTTGTCGCTTTTTGGAGGTCTTTAGGACCAGGAAGAAATCCCAAAAGTGGTATCAAACACTGGATAACATTTTAAACTTTTGGACAGTTATGAAAGTTCTATGGTAAAATGGATTTGACTTTAACATTCCATTTGCTACCAAGTCTTTTAAGTAAAACATTTACAGTTGTCAGAATTCCTAGTAAAATTAATTTTTAATTTTAAATAAATGCATAAAAGAAAGGAACAGAGAACTGCATTTCTGCTTATGTTAGCTAATCAGAATTTCTAGTTTCTATATCTTTATACCTGCAGATATATCAATTTAAATTTACATTTATTGGAAAAGGTTTTACTTTATCATTATTTCTCATTTTATAAATAGATACAAACCACTGTGCCAGAGTACTAGTGTTATCCAACTTGATCTTCCTCTATTCCAAACCCATTTTTATTATAGCAAGGTGTAAGTCAAAGGACATAATCCATGTATTAAACATTTGTGCTAGCATAATACTGCAAGGTAAATTGTTATTGATTCATACAAAGGGTAAAGTTGAAAAGATTTACATTTAAATTAAAAAAAGGGGCTACTGGAAATCAATAATACCAACCAAGGGATTTACCTTTGGAAATATCCTGGCATTAAAAAAAAATTATTCAGATTTACAGTTGTTGCCCTTTAGGTACACAGAGCAACCAAGGACAACATTGATTTTTTTCACATTCCTGTTTCTATTAAATAAACTCAGATAATACTTGACTGTTAAGTATAGTTATCTTAGAATATTTCACATATGCAGTATATGCTAAAGTGTATGATTGGGTGTCTTCTTCTGGATCTGAAGTTCACTTATGCTGAACAATTTCAGTATTGTCACTAATGTAATCTCTATCTCGTATTTTTGTTGGTAGAAGGCCAATTTTATGTTGTCCCCAATTATTTTCTTTAAAAATGCTCCAGTGATTATTCACTGGAGTGAAGAGTTCACCAGGTAATGAAATTGAAAATGTGTCTATGCAGAATTCTACTTTAGAAAATATCTATCTCGGACTAGAATCTATCTACCTAGACTCATTTCCCCATCTGATTTCTTTTCTATATGTGAAGTATTTTGCTCATGATTAAAATGTTCCCCATATCCTGTGGATGTAGAACAAAGCACAGTAGTAAGAGACACTCAGCAGATGCTACAGTACTGACAAGGCACAGAAGGCCTGTACGGAATTTGTGGATACTTTCTGAAAATGAACCAAGAAACTTTTAGGTGTTGAATTAAAAAGATATTTATTAATATTAATATAATATAAAGATGTAAATATCTACTAGCAGAAATTCATTCAACTAAGAGCTGTGTACCTCACTACCATTTCCTCCTCAACTTTTAACCAGAAATTGAAACAGAAAAAATTTGTGGTTTGTTGAGATGATAAAAGTCCATGTTAGAGATTCGTACTTTCATATGGCTTCTGGATGGTGAACACTGAAGTACCAACGTGATTTATGCATTCCTCTCAGAAACTATGGAAGGAAAATTACTTCTAGACCTAAACAATGTCTCCTTCCCTGTCTCTTTTTCCACCTCCCAACCTCTTCCTCCAATTCTCCCCCCAAGTCTCTGAAGATAGATAATTTTACTTTAGACTCTCTTCTTTCCCCAGTATAGTCTTGAGAACTTGTAATCACATGTCAACATTTATTATGGAAAAATACAATGAAGTTTTTTTAAGTCCTGTTTAGAGTCTGTACGGTGATCTTACAGAATACCCTTGTGACTAAAGTCCAATGTTAGGTTTAAGAATGTGTCAGGTACCTTTTCTTCCACAAGCCAAAAATATTGTCATGGAATATGAATTTATTTTAACCCTATAAGTGTTTTTATTCTAAACATTTATATTATTTGCTCCTCAACATCTCAGTTTGCAACCTACACTTTCAAAGACTGACATTTTGCAATCTTGTACATTAATATTTGCGAAAACTTCAGCTATGTTGTTTTTGGAGGCTTTAGAATGATTTGTTTCTCAGATAGGGAGATGAACCAGAGGAGTTATTTGCCTGTAAATTTCTTAGCCTGTTAAGATATCAAGTTGAAAGCTCAGTTTCAAACACACTTGTAAAAATTACATGGTCTTCCTAGAATGATGTTTTTGCATAAATGAATTCATGTTTCGGAAAGACTAAATGATATGTCCAGAAAAGAATTCCCGAGGGAAACAGGAGAATGGGACACTTCACAGGGTTGGATAGCTGGAGAGAGAAGGGTGAATATGTATGAGAACAGGGACAACAAGTACAGGAATTAAACCCAGCAATGTTATGCAATTATCTGAATAGTTTGACCTGAACATGAGTGTGGAGGCTTTGCTAGGGTTTTTATTTTTTCAGGTTGTTTTCATCTCTCAATTACAAAGTGTATTTTCTGTATCAGAAATTCTTGTCCTTTTTCTTTTTCTTTTTTTTTTCTGCCTCTCTTTGCAGTTAAGCCACTGTTTCAATGTGTATATGCATCATGTCATAAAAAACTGTTCCCACTAGGTCTAATCAAACTCTGATGTGAGTACTGGAAGCAAAGCAAAAGAAATCTTCAGTTAATCTGAGATTTCTTCCCTAATGTATAATGTACATTGCATCTTGATATAAATTTCCCAATAAAATACATACATAAACTGGGATCTTGTGTCCCTGATAATTTTTGTGCAAATCTGACAATAAGGATGTCATCAGTTTCTCAGTGGCTGATTTAGTAACTACTATCAACTGCCAAAAAGGTATGGCTAAATGAAATAAAATCTTGTACTACACTAGTAATTCTCAGAGTTTTTTTAAAAAAACAAATAACAAAAACTTTAATTATCCTCATTTTAAACTGAGACAGAGAATATCTTGTTTGGCAGCACTGACAGTTGAAGTCTGATGACTCTTGCTGCAGCATATGAAAAAAATTACTACTCATGAAGGACTACTTTGTTCTTGTCTATATATGACCATGTCTCCAGCAGCCATCACAGGGGAAAGAGTGCCCATATTTCAGTTACACTTTACTAAGCTAAAGTACTTCACTCTTTATTAATTAAGAATGTGCTAGACTTCTGTACTGTGTGGTTATAACACCTACTTTGCTGAAGAGATCACAGATCACAGAATATTCTGAGTTGAAAGGGACCCACAGGGATCATCAAGGCCAACTCTTAAGCAAATGGCGCATACAGGGACTGAACTCACAGCCTTGGTGTTATTAGCATCCTGCTCTAACCAACTGTGCTAACTTCTAGTGAAAGGAAATGAAGATAATAGAAGGAAGCATCAGATTTGTCCACAGAGTGACACCTGGAATTTCTCCTGAACTGCCCATCAATATCCTACACAGCTTGGTTATGGAAAGGGATGTGAATCTCCTACTACATTGTCCAGTATAACATTCTCAGTTATTTAAACAGAGCATAATACAGCATTACATGGGTGTTCCCTATTAGAAAAACACTTTAGGCACTCTGGGACAGAATTTGACCTTCTATTTTTGAAGTTCCTCTTTGTTGCAAACCTTCCCTGTGGGGAAGACACCTCTGTATCTGAGGTTTATTCTCATATTTACCCTGAAAGACACTTTTCCATTTGAAGTTCTGAGCATAACAACTTTCTTACCACCAGGAACTAAATAAAACTCCCATTAAGTCTAAATTTTTTATACAAACCTACATTTTACTTTTCCTGTATATTCCCCTTGTTGTATTAGTGTCTTTACTATTCTTTAGAACTAACTTATTTGAGGAATAATTATCTGGATATACTTTCATAGCATGTCTACAGTATTAAATTTTATTATAGCTACACAGTATCAACAAATGGCACATCAACATCACAATAAAAAAAAAGATGTGGAATTTGTGAAATATGCTATTGGGTTTCATCAGAGGCTTGAATATGATCTTAATCAGCAAGGCTTTTATATCATTAACAGTTTTGCCTATGCTTCAGCTAGTGTTCATGCACATGAGAACAATTATCAATATCCACCTGTCAAGGGAATGCAGCGCATATGGTATCTTAGAACCTTAAAATAAATCAGGTATGGTTTATAAAATGTGATTCAAACCACTGCAATGTGCAATAGCATAAGCAGGATAAGGGATTTGCTCACCTTGCTTTGCCCTGTAGTGAAAGACAGGCCTGCATTAGAACCTCAAACTATGCAAAAATAGTGTGTATGGAATCTTGAGCTTCTCAGGAGTGCATCTGTCTGTATTAATGTTAAACCTACTTAATTTCAAATGCTGTGGGAATTTGGCTACACTACATCAATGTATATTTTGCTTTGTATTGCATATACAGACACTGAAATGAAAGTAGTGGTGTTTATAGATACAGTTAGAGGACACCTATGTCATCTAAGTACATATTCATATACATATATGTATATACACACACACATATATATGATACAAACCTCACAAATGATGATATTTTCCTATGAAGCTGACTTCTAAAACCTGGCTTTCAGAACTGTAAAAAAAAATTCATTCACTTGATGAAAGCAGATGGAAGAGTCCCATATGAGTAGAGAGAGATTGGCAATTTTCAAGAAAGTATAAACTTCAGTAGTTTACATTTGGAATCACAGACTGCAATTACATCAGAGCTATACTTATCTAGCTTTTTACCTCTATCTCTTTTCTATGTTGTAGTTATGCCCTTTTTAGTGGAAACAGGGAAGGTTTGTAGAAAGAGGAGCTCAAACACTCAAGAATAAAGAAGTGTAATGTTCTCCAGAGAAGTGTGATGCTTAGAGGGAGCTCATATCATGCATGCTGCTTAGTGACTACCAGGACTCAGAAAGTCCACTAATTATTACTCACTTCTGTTGTTTCTGGGAGCCAGTGATGTGGCCATGAGCAGACTGAGCAGCACCAAGAAGGATTAAAGATCCCTAGGAGTGGCAGTAAAGGTCTTTGGAATACATGTTGTTTTTTCATCAATCCTCCTAATCAAAGGGAAGGGTTTTGAAGGGATCAGTTGAATCTGAAGAAACAACAAATGACTACAGGACTGGTGCCACAGCCAGGTGTTTGGTTTCTTAGATCATGAAACTCACTTTGAGAAACCTGGTCTACTGGGGACTGATGGAGTCCATTTGTCAGAGAAGGGAGGGGGTGTTTTTTGGTCATAAGCTTGCCAAGTTGGTGATGGAAACTTCAAACTAAATAAACAGGGGAGGGGAATCTTAGTTTGTCCCACTCCTACCAGTTTGATGGAAAGGGTTAGCAAGGCATGGCTAGTGAGGGCTCGCAGGTCAGCAGGAGAATACCTGAAGTGCAGAACAAAGGAATTCCAGCTTCTCTAACCAGTAAGTCAACATCATCGAGGGCTCTAGAAAGTAGAGTAAAAAACTGTATTCTGCCCTATGAGGCCACATCAGGACTATTGTGTTGAATTCTGGGCCCTAAGGTTCAAGGGAGACAAGGAACTACCGGAAATGATTAAGAAAAGGACTGTGAAGATCATTAGGAAACTGGAACATCTCTCTTATGAGGAAAGGTTGGGAGAGCAGAGGCTGTTTAGCCTGGAAAATTTTGACTCAGATGGGATCTTATCAATGCATAATGTTATGTTAAGAGTGGATGACAAGACGATGGGGCCAGGGTCTTTACAGTGGTCTTCAGCAACAGGATAAGGAGCAAAGGGAACAGACTGCGACACAGGAGGTTCCATCTAAATGTGAGGAAAATCTTCTCTACTTTGGGTTTGACACAGCACTAGAACAGGCTGCCCAAAGTTTTGGAGTCTCTTTCTCTGGAAATACTCAAATCCTGCCTGGATGTGACCCTGTGCAATCTGCTCTGGGAGAACCTGTTGTAGCAGAGGGGGTTGAACTAGATGATCTACAGAACTCCCTGCCAACACCAACCCCTCTGTGATTCTGTGACCCTTCTTGAGAATAAGTATGTTGGTTTAATATAAACTTCCCATACACAGAAGGTGTTTGAGTTGAGTGCAGAGCCAAAACTTTAGGTGTAAAGAAAAATTATATGAATAAAAATGCTTTGCAAAATGTCTTCTTTTCTAAGAGAGGAAAAACCAAAAAAAAACCCCAAACCCAAAACCAATAAAAACCCCAACAAACAACAACAACAAACCAAGCAAACAAAAAAACCCCACAAAACGAAACAAAAAACCACAAAAACACCCCCCAACTGTAAACTGCATTCTGTCTGTAATAAGAAAAGTGAATATTAAACATCTGCTTTAAAAATCTCATCATGAGTTTCCTTTCTGCTTTTTTTTTGAGTGCTATGGGAGATTGGGAGATTACAGAAATGGCATAGAACTGAGGACAAAGCTGAAGGACATTATCATAAAAATGTTTGCAGGATAACACATTCACAATTCCTTCAACACGTACTATGCAGAGCCTGGCTATACAACTGAGAGTGATCTTAAGAACAAGTTATGACTAAAAGGCTAGTTGAGTAAATCCATATGTAATCTAAATGTGTATGTACATTGAAGTGAAGAATTAGTTCTGGTATCATATATACAGGGCAATTCTGAATTAAGCAAGGTATGAAAACTTTAGTTACCTTTCAGCAGTGTAGAGGTCAGAGACAAGTCTGTACAGAATGACTGTTAAAGTGAAGTAAAAGTAAAGAGGGTATCCTCCAGAACATGGTAAAGTTGGTAGGAGCTTATCCTACACAGATAATAGAAGATTTTTCATTCTTTTTCTTTAAACTTTCATCCTTTAGCCAATTAAAGGAGTTCAAATAGAACTATGATATAAAGATAGAAAATAAAGTTTGGAAAGTTGATTTTTTTAAAATAAGTCTTATGTAGAATTACATCCTATTAAAATATCTCCTTTAATCTGTTGCTTTTATATCAAATCTCATCTGAAATCTTTCTCTAAGCTCTTTAACTAGATTTAACTGAAAACATAGCACATTTATTTTAGATTTCCTTTTCAAACTGTGGTTTTGAGATAGTGGACTTACACACAAAGAACAAATGAAAGGTATTAATTCATCCCTGATGTAGTGTCACTGATTTCAGAAGTAATTCTGGCCCAGTTATTTGAAAATATATTTTTCAAAGATTTCATTATCTTGTAGTAATTTTTAATTTCACTAGGGAAACAAGACATGCAAAAAAACCGAGGAAAAGGAATCAAAAATAATTAAAAGCACATGTAATAGTAATTTCTTCTGTACCCAAAGAGAGTTTAAAACCTACTATCTAGCTTTCTACAGGAAAAGAAAAAAGGAAAATGCAATAAAGTGAATAATACATCAAAAGGTAAGGAATAAAAAATTTATCACACTTTTTTCTATCCTTTCTAAAATAATAATTCATGTCATCAGTAGATTGAAGTATTTATTTTGCAGAGGTGAAATATATTGCATTTATATTAATCACTGCATGGAATTCACTGATACTGTCAGAAAAATATGTAAGGTTATTCAGGAAAGTCAGTACATATTCTCCTATGGAAAATAAAAATTAATATCAAGCCCAGAACCAATTCAATTGTTATCATTATGTCATGCTAGTTTGTCCCTCTGTGACTTGCAAAGACATTACTCAGGATTCAAATATATCCAGGTCTTAAACCAATTAGGATTAGACTGTGGGAGCTGTTGCTCTGTGTATGATGGGACTATGTAAGTTTTCTTTTCTTTGATGTTTCAGAAAATCTGCTTAAAAAGTCTCTTAACAAAGCTTAGGCTTTATAGCTGCTTGAGAAAAAAATGAAGGAACATTAGGAACAATGTATTAAACATTGACTTTTCCTGCATATGAAGAGAAGTCCCTTGGAGTGCTCTTCATACAATTGGGAACTACAGTCACATGCTGTTATTACAAATTACGTGTTAGGGCATAAAGTGATCAGTAGCTAGAACCAGGAAAAAAATATCTTTTCTGAATCAGGGATGGGGGTGATGGAGGTGGGGGGAATATGAAAAGCATGTATTATGCAATTTTTTCACTTGATTTATTTTTATTTGATTTGTTGTTAGAAGTCAGTCCCAGTTCCAAGCCCACCTTTGGCAATTTAATATTAGATTAGAGTTCATAAATGTCAAGCTGTCTGTTCACGTCAGTTTGCTGCAGTACGACTGTATATGCAGGCACTGCTTTCTTTGTTCACTGTGGTCATAAAAAATATTTCTGCAGTATCTGAAGGATTTAGATAGGCCCACTCTGTCCTTTTTTCTTTTATTTTTCTTGCGGTATCATGTTACCTGTAAATCCTTAATGTGTAGAGCCTCTGAAAAAATATATGTTTTAACAATCATCCATTTCTACAATCTGAGACTGACTTTGCTGCAGTGTGCTAGTGTGCAGAAGAGGGAACTGTCAGCAGCAGCTGATTTATAAGAGTGATTTACCTTCTGGAGAGTGTAATTATGTTCATAGTTAAGAATTAATCAGGTGGGAGAATTATAGAATAATCACACTCTTGACTTTGGAAGGACAAACTAAATGGAGATTGTTACATTGAGTCATCTCAGCAGATGGTGATCTCTTTACTCTTTAACAGCTGGAAGAGCAGCTTTCCAGGATAGGTGTCTTTTTTAAAAAAAAAAGAGAAAATGAGCAATCTTGCAGTGGTTACCTATCAGCTCACATTGGTGACAACACATGAGGAAGGTGCAGCAAGAAAAAAAATACATCATCAATCATGAAATTAATTTAAAATAGATAAAATTAGAGATTTTTAGTTTTTCCACTATGACATTGTGTATAGTTCTGTGAATATAAAAAAGGGTTCTCTCTCTCTGCTGACTAAAAGACTTTTCTCTCTCTTCTTAATAATGAGTGTGATGCCTTTTACATTTCAACTTGGTATGTGCCTTTTAACAGCTATATTTTATTGAAGCTCATGGCAGTTGGATCTTCATTTGAAGATGCCATATTGTCTAAAAGTACGAAGGCTATAAGATGAGATTTTCCAGATAATTTATTGATATTCTACAGGATTTTTAATAGAAACATATTTTACTTTTCATTCTGTCTGGTCTCACTGCTATCGCTTATAGGTAAAATCTTACCCGAGGCACTGCCAATCAGATATGACAAGTGCAATCACGCTCAGCATGCAGGGGATATTGACTTTGTGAGGCACTTTGTATAGCGAAAAGTCTCCCTTAGTTCCAATGACTTTTGATTAAATTTTGTGAGGTTCACCACCTCCGATGGGAAGGTGATCATTTTGCTTATTACTGGAGAGGCCGGAATATTTCAGGAGGCATATTGTCAAACAGGTGTTAGTTACAGTTGTTAAAAAGATGTCCCATGTTCTCCACATTATTTATACCTGGTACATCAAGGCACCATCTCCTTTATTAGCCTAATATGAAATATGGTCATGGGCAAATTAATAGTAGAGAAAAAGAGTTATGAGCAAATTTTACCAGAATTTCCTCCATTTTAAGCAACCACAGTTCCTTGTATAGTCATGATGTGTAGTCCCTAACTGTCAAAGTCATGGTGTGCTTTGTCTTTCAAAAATAATATGAGATAGTGAGCTCTTTAGGAGGACACACTCTGGGTTTTTTGCACACCCAATGAGCTTTCAAAGGTGCCTTAATCCAGAGCAGCCATTGGAACCACTGCAACATCAGTGATAGACACATTTCATTATTGCCAAGGGAAAATGTTTTATGATAAAAAAGCTGCAAAAGTTCCAGCATTCAGGCAGGAGAGAGAAAAGATCTAAATATTCAGTGCATTGTTTTCATGTGAGCAGAATCTGACAGCAAAGGTGAAAACTCACTTTCTAAATCAAACATGCTGTATTGTGTGGGATGAGTTCCATTTGGCTTCCCTGCGTCATTATGCCTCCTTATCCCTACAGCACAGGGATTTTTTTAACAGTGCCTGAAAAGTCACCTTGGGAGTTGACAAATTATCCTTCCTGTTATGTCATGTTCTCAAGGAGACTATGCTATGGCATTAATTTTGGTACAAAAAAAGAGATCATAATGTCCATGTTGGAAAATAAATGGTCCAGTATTTATTTACATACCCCTAAGTGCTTCTCAAAGGATCCATTCAAGACAAAATTCTGCCTGTCCCAAAGGAGACAAAGGTGTTTTGTGCCCCATTTGCACAATGAGGGATCTGTGTATTAAGGCAGCAGTCTGCATATCATTATGCATAATTATAACTATAATTACAGCCCTTCATTTCCCTGTCTCTATGAGTTGCCACCTGTGATAATCTGGATCATATTTAGCATAAATATAGTAATTTTTAAAGTGTAGATTTTATCTGAAAAACAAAGCTGTACAGGAAACAATGTCCACACAGAGTTTTTTTCCCAAGTCTTTTCAAGCTTTCTTCAGAGTTCTATGATTTGTCCACTGTAAGAGACGGTCTGAAGATCCCTCATCTGCCTCACGACCATTGTCAAGGACAGAGACTGAAACCTCTAAAAGGGACTCTAAAATCTCAACACAGGAGTTCTGGCCTGGCTGAGGTGGGATGTTGGCCAAGTGCTGCCTGCAGGTGTGTTCAATGGAAAAACCCAGCACGCATTTCTATCGGAACATCAGAACCTGAGCAGAAGCAATGGGCAAGTCACGGTAAATTGACTGTGCCTGCTGACCTGTTCTGGTCGACACTGTACCTGCTGATGGCTGACCTGTTCTGAGTTCTCAAAATGAACACACTGTAATGATTTCCCCCACCTTTTGGCCAACTTCCTGTCACTTTGGAGAGGATTATAACGACCCCAGAGTTAACCAAAGACTTTGAGATCTCCCCACAGAAGAAGACGGATCTATTGGCCGGACCAGGAGGATTTCGTCTCTCCGTTGGTAGCTATAACCCACCCCTCTTTCTCTTTTCTCACTATCCTTTGTTTCCCTTCAAATCCCCACTGTCACATTTGTTGGCACTAAATAAAGGTGCATTTTTGATTGAGTAAACTGAGTTGTCCCCCTCTGTGTCTTTTGCGCTTTGAGATCCTTAAAACAAACCATCAGGTTCCCCGCATATATTTGCAGACCCTGACAGTCCATGTACTAGCTTATCTACATTCAAAGTAGAAAATGTCAATATTAATTCCAAGAGCATCATACTTCAGAGTTTTGGGGCCTACAGAACTCTCTAAAAAAAGGTATGGCTAAGTCATCAATATGTGTAGAAAAACAGTAATTTCAGCCTTACAGCCAGTAAGTTTTATGCTGTTTAGCATGTCCATCTACCTTCAGGTTTCCTTCTAAAACACAAGTATGTAATGTTTCTATTTCTGATTACCCAAACTGACAGCTCTTTTACTTTGTGAACAAGTTCCTGAAACTTATCCATATGAGCTACTGAGCACTCAACTAGGGATATAGATCAAATCTCATACAATGTTAGTCCATAAATTAGCAAGTTTTCCTGCTCACATAAACTGTGCAGTGCATGTCCACAGATAGGTCCTTCAAATTAATTTGATCTTAAATCTACTTTCTTCCTAGTTCTAAGAACAAAATATCTGTCCTGCAACAGGAGTGACTCATGGCCTCTCATATAATTTGCCCTGTGTCTCCACCAATAAGAAAATTAGCACTGATGTGTAGAAACCCCTAAACCCCTAGTTTTGGGAACAAGGCCAAAGTCTTTTGCACAGCTATTTTGGCAGCAATACGTTTTTTGGAAAAAAATACCATGAACATACAGGATTTCAAGAGTATCCCAGATTTCATTATTGATGTCTGTTGCTTATCTGCATCGACTTTAGATTTCAGACAGTGTAATTGTGAAAGGAGATCTACTAGAACTCATTAGGGTTGGAATTACTTACAGTTTACCTTTATCTTTTATTTTTATGTTAAGTTCTATAGACTCTTTAGAAATAAGAATTTATAATTTTTGTGTTGAATTAAGAGGATTTTTTGGATAATAATAAAGATTGGTAATGATACTGAAAGCTTAGGGCAGGGCACTTTCAGCTTTTGAATATTTCTGAGTCTTCTTTATCTCATGGTAATTGCGATAATTAATACTTGGTACATGTTCACTGCTTTAATGCTGTGCAAAGAGCAGTCAATGAATCTTCACAACTTTCTATTTACAAAGTTAAATTCAAATTTTTAAAATCAAGGAATCATTTGCATTTGAGAGATATTTTTTACATGTTTTCAGTGTCATGCATACTACTACAGGGAATTTTACTTAAAGCAATGGGAGCTTGAAACATCCCTTTCCAACTCAGGAAAGCCCTACTGTGTGACAAAAAGGAAGGGAAGATGTGAAAGTTGTGCAGGTGAAGTGGCTGGACCTACTAAAAAGGGATCACACAGGGTTTTTCACATTTGGAAAAGTTTATGAATAACATTTGTTCCTATCAGATTCTTCCTTTCTTACAATATAAAACTATAGCAGAAAGTCAACATAAAGCTAATAATATTTGCTTTGTTCTCACAGCATTCTCACAGTGCAAATAAATAGAAAAGAAGAGAGATAAGATGTATGAGTTGTTAGCCAAAGACAGCTTTGCAAAATTTCAGCAGCTGCATTGAAAGCAATCCACTTTATGCTCTAAGCATTTCCCTTTTCTTTCCTCTATGTAAAATCCACTGGATGTGCCTATTTCTTTTTTATGTGGGTATGACACCCATATAGTGCTATCTCTTTGGTTTTAGATTTCCTATTTCATAGAGCTCTATTAATCTCTCAGCTGGTCACCACCAGATGCTAACTGTGCTTGCTAATACAGCTCTGCTGGACACGGTAAACTCACTTTTTACTCCACCATTATTACTAAACAAAAGCAAAAAGGGGAGGAGGGAGAAAAAAGAATGGTTGTGTATCTCCAGCTTTAGTAAATACCTCAAGTAGTGAAACAGTTTCAACAACAGGTTTTTTTTTAAATTTCTAGAATAAAAAGATACAAAGTGACTCATTGCCAAGGAGAAAGTCCACCAGAAAATCAACATAAAAATACAGTCCTTTAAAGAACTATCCACCTGATTACATGCTGAACATAATATTTGTTTTATTTTTCATAGTTCTTTTCAAGGGACATTACTAATTTTTTTACGAATTTCAGACTTAGAATCTTGTCAAGTGCCTTTCCTTGCTATATCAGCATTGCTGTGGTGTTACCTGTGTTTTGTTCGTTTTCCAAGGTAGTTTAATTGTCCAAACTTGTGTCAGAATGATGATGTTTGATAGATTATTCAGACTGCTTATCCAAGCCAAGAAGTAGTGCACCTGTGTCTATTTAAACTGGCCTGTCATTCTGTAAGTGAACAGAGTTTAAATAGTAACAAACTGACATGGCAGTGGAGTACTAAGTGCTCATTGCTGTGCATGGCTTATGTGAAGCTTTCTTTTCTTTAAGTTCTGAATTCTGAAATAATTGATCAGACATGTTTTTTCTATCATTAGGGAAACAGACCAGTCAGCTTCTAGCCATGGGAAGAGATAAATTTTAATAATAAATTAATTTATGCATCAGAATTTGACAAAATCATTTGCTAGAAATCATAAGAAAGATCCATTATTTAGGACAGCAGAGAACCGCAATCACTGTGCTGGGGTCGTTCCCACTGAGGGCAGAGTAAACTTTCTTTACTAAAAAGACTTTGTATTTCTTTTTGTTCTGCAAAATACATGGTGAAATTCACTTATATCCGTTTTGTATTGTTATGACCCTGCTGATGAAAGACCCTGTGAATGAATATCACAAAGAATTGTGGAGTATACAAGTCATGGCTAGCATTCTATTAGTATGTTTTTCATAACACAATATGAAGTTGGGATAGGTTCTACTTTGTCCAACATACATTACTAAGTTCCAGCCTTTTCTGTGTGTGTAATAAAGTTTCAGTGGCATAATATTTAATGTAGAGGATAGTATAAAAACTTAAAAGACATAGGTAGTACTGGTTCAGTCTTTTATCTTCAGGCAGCTTTATAACAGTACCAGAAACTAAGCTAAATAACATGATGCTGCCAAATAGATGTATTTACCCTCAATTTGTTTAATAGACCATAGCATCTTTACTATAATCATATTTCTTATTAGTCTAGATGTAAGTTGCTGCTAGATTCACAACAAAACATACAAAGCAGACTTAGAACACAGCACATTTTGTAATTAATATGATTATGATGGGGTTCTCTGTTTAAAATTTATTTAACACATTAGTCCAAATCATAAAGGAACTTGAACTTGACCTCAAGTTTCTTGGGAGGCAGCTTCAATTCCAGCTACCGACCCATTTAGGTTGGTCTAAAAGAAGGGGTGAGAAAGTAAGGGGAGCTTACTGGGCAATTTTGGTGACAGAGCTATAAGCTACTTCCATACATAGGGCAGTCCATTTGTTTCAGAAGTACACCAGCAGGACAGAAATTTTATTAACTGGTCTTGATTCTACAGGATATTTTTCATTTATCTCTGTTGGTTCATCTACCCATTTCTTCTTAGGCATTACCTGTAGCAACTGAAATTTAATATACCGTGTAGAATTTGCTACACAAACATAATTACCTTTGGAATTTGTTTTATTTCTCAGGGACTAGAAAAAATGAGTGGAAAATATTTTTTATACTAACACATTTGCATATATATTTTCTTGGGTTTATTTTTAAAAATTAAATATAAGAAATTAAAAAAGATAACCCCTTTCTTAATATTTAATAGAATTCAATGGAGTAAAAATTGTGTTTACTTTGTTTGAATGTGGTAATTGCCCTTATTTCATAAAATAAAAGTTATAATTACGTGTGTTTATTTTTAAGATAAGGAAAATTAAATTATAAATTTGGATGCCTCTATATCTCAAGGAATGGGACACCAGCAGTTATGTAAGTATTCCTGATATTAACTCTGTGACAAATGTACAGTTTACATTCATTGCCAGAAAAGAATCCTTATGAATTTTGCATGTTTTTATATGAACACAAGTGTATATTCATATAAACTTTAGCCAATCATTTTCATTAGAGATTGAAAGAGTTATGTTTTGAAATATTTGCAAATCCAACACCAGGAACAGTCTTTAAAAGCCAGTAGTTACTCTGTGCAATAACTATTGAAGGTGCCTGTGCTAATCCCATTAATTTAAACTGACATTAAAGGAATACCCATATGCATTTTATGATTAAAGGAAAGGAACTATGGAACTTCTCCCTACAGGAAACAAAAGATGCCTTTTTGGGCCAGAAAGTGAATTAAGCAAGGCACAACACAGGCTTTGCTTGTTTTGCTGCTGCCAAGACCCATGCAGCCTGGTGGTGACCAACATCACTTTCCCTTTTTTCTGAAATGAATGAGCTGAATCTTGCACCTGGGAGGCAACAGAAACTGTCATCCAGAAGCTGCCTATATCAATAATGAACAGAAGCATTTGTAGAAACCAGTCTGTATTTGTCAAAAATGGGTGCAATTTCAATGTGAAATGAAGATAACTAGAGCTGGCCATCTAGTGATATTTCATGTGTGAATACTGCAGATGTTCAGAAGGTTCCTTTATTTATTGCTTGCTTGATCAGTTCATGGTTCTTAACCTTCCTTACTCTGTGGTACTACACTGTCATTTCCAGGTGATACAAAAAGCAACACTAAATTTATGGCAATATTAGATGAAGTAGCAGAAGAGTATTTGGAGGTTTTTTGATACAAGATAATGTATTTATTCCTAAGGAAATCCACATTGTCTTGAATGATAACATTGAAATTAACCATCATACTTATATCAATTTTGACTTAAACAAAATATTCTTTCCATAACACAACCTATGAAAGAGGAAAACTTGAAAATACTTCTACATAAATTGCAGACAATTTTCAAAATACCAAAAATGAGTCTTTGCTTAAAGTGAGACTTAACCACTTGCAAAATTATCGTGTTTTTAAAGAAACATGTCAATGCTGAGGGACAGAGAGTAATTAGCAGTGTTAACTGATAGTTCATAGCACTAGCCTTCAGCATTGTGTATTAGCTAGCTTTGGACAAGAAATGAGAGAGAGAAAAAAGAGTGAGTAATTGATGTATTTAGAAATTTGATAGATTCTGCCTCTAACAGAGGTTGAATCTATCAAGGACACAGCAAATTATGTAGGATCCTGAAATTCTGTTCAGTCCACCTGCATTGTATTTCATATGTTTTAAAGCAACAATCCATATGACAGTTTTTGGTTTTAATAAAAAATCAGTTTTTCAGTAAAAATAATGGTTTGGCCAAACACAGGAAAACTCTCTGAGTCATTGATTTGAAATAATTGTGCTGAGATGTATACACACTACAGCAGGAAAATTCTTTTTTTCTCACAAATGGAATTAGCACATTCCTTTAATCCGTAGTATTTAGATATGGAATATTATGTTCTCTTTGTTGTCATTTCAAAGAAACAACTTTAATCTCTCATATGCAGATTAGACAAAGAAAAGGGTGAATACACTAAGCAGGAATCAAAATCTCCTTGTTATTAAAATGAGAGCATTAGAAAGATCTAAATAGAAAAACTCATAAACAACATGTAAGTACACAAACTGCTTACATATGTCATGTGATGAAAAGTTATCAGGAAAGCTTAGGAAATTCAGAAAAATAATGCAATGAGCATTTCTTATAGTTAATTGGAAGATATTTATGAGCATTGGATTTGTTGTTTCAATCTTCCTGATGGGACAGAAAGTCATGAGCTGCTTTGTAGTTTTCCAGGGTTTTTTTATAATTCAAAAATAGAGTTTAAAAAATTAGGAAGTATACACTATCTGAGAGTTGTAATATAAGATAATGGGTTTAAATTGGTGTATCCTGAAAGGAATATTTTTTGCGCTGACATTTATTGTATATGTAATTTTCACACAATGATCAGGAAGGTGAATCTGAGTATTCAAGGGCAGCAGAACTTTATCAGTATCACATTTTTCAGGCAATCTCTAACAGGGAAAGTTGAGATACAGTGAGATAATTTTACTGTATGCTTGCAAGAGGAAACAGAAAATAATCAGGAAGACAGTATTTCTATTTTACTAGTATTAAATTGAGTGTTACATTCACCATAAGAAAGAATGGAATATTGGTCCCATTAACTCATGTTGTTGTGGTTTTTCAACATATTCAAATTCAACGATTGTGTACATCAAGAATAATTTCCATTTTCTTCAAAGAATGCATTACATTTCAGACTGAGTAATAGTATCAGAAGATACGTAATTCAAAATTTACCAAAGAACAGCTTCTTACTATTATTATTTGAATAATAATATTCAAATAACAATTCATTGAAATCATCAAATACAAAAATGCAGCTAATAAACATCTGCAAATGCAAGGTACTGACAAATGAAAACTAGTACTTGATCCTCTCTTCCTGGCAAAATGGATAGAACATACAAATCTTGTAAGCAATGCAATGTTTGAAACATGTATTTTAGTATTCTTCTGGATGAAGGATATTATCTGGAAAGGCGTAAAAAGACCTCAAAAGTGTAATTGATGAAAATATGGCAAGATATGATAAGAAAGCTGGAGCTAGAAGGGCTGAAACCCTTCACAAGATTGAAAAAATAATTTTAGACGGAAGTATATTTCTACTTAATCTAATCTAAGGTTATCTTAATCTAAGGTTAAATAAAACTAAGACATCAAATAGAAAGGAAACTAAAGAAGAAGATATAAAGAGATAAGATTTCATTTACTTTAGGCTGTACAGAAAAAGTCTTAAACTAAATTTTAAATATCTCTGACTGCCACAGTGGAACTCACTAATTATGATGATACAGTCCTATCTTGGTAAAAAAGAAAATAAATTAATTATATCTACAATGCACACATTTTATAATCCTACATTCACATACCTTAAACGTTGTTAATGTTCACTGTAACTTTTCTTTTTCATGTTATTTACAGAATCATACTACAGAAAAAACAAAGGAAAAAAAACACCAAACACCTCCCCCCCAAAAAAAAAACCCACAAAAAGCTTTCAAGGTTTAATCCCAGCCAGCAACTCAGTCCCAAAGAGCTGCTCACTCACTCTCTCATAGTGAAAGTGTGGCAGAGAAACAACAGTGTAAAAGTGACAAACTTGTGGTTTGAGATAAAGACATATTAGTAGGGAAATGAAAAGGCACATATGCAAGCAAAACAAAACAGGGAATCCATTCAACACTTCCGATAGGCAGACAGGTTTTCAGCCACCTCCATCATGTGCAACAGTTACTTGGGAAGTCAAACACCATCACTCTGAACACCCACACTCCCTTCGTCTTCTCCCAACTTTATATACTGAGCATGATGACATATTTTGTGGGATATCCCATTCGTAACCTGGGGTCAGCTGTCCCAGCTGTGTCCCCTCCAAGTTTGTTGGGTACGCCAAGCCTGCTAACTGGTGGGGTGAAAAGCTAATAAGGCCTTGATTCTGTTTGAGAGCTGTTAAGAAATAACAAAAATATCCCTGTATTGTCAACACTGTTTTCAGCACAAATCCAAAACTTAAATGCATACTAACTACTGCAAAGGAAATTGCCCCAGACAAACCCAGTATAAACACAAACCAAGCAAAGAAATTATTACCAGACTGGAGCACAATAATAGACTAAGAAGTTTGTCACAGGGTTCGTTTAATGTCTTATTTATGACTTATGGTTGTTTTCTTAACTTGTCTGCAAGTACAAGAATAAATACAAGCAAAAAGGTGTTATAGTATATATAGTATTTATTCTATTCTATATATTTATGGACTCATTAATTTTTTTCTGTCTGATATTTACCATTATAACAGACTTGAAAAGGCTTTTTAGTTTGAAAAGTTTCATTCTCATGGTATTTAGTAGTATTTTTTCTCCTTTCCCCTTCTATCTTGCCAAAATAATTAATTTTGGAAAATGGTTGATGAATGTTCATCAAATAACATGCACATGAAATAACATTATGAAATTGCATGCTGAAAAATTTTACTGCTGGAATATTCCTTTATTTCTTAACTCTTGTGTCTAAGGGCAACAGTTTTCATGAAAAGCAAACAAACTGAAAAGTTTCAGGTTGTTCCCATTGGATTTCAGTCTGCTTTATTTGGAAAAAAAATGAGGAGTGTCTGCTTTAAGATTTACAAAAGTATGATACACAAGGAAAACAGTCCACTCATTTTGTTCTAAAATGCCTCATAAGTAGATTTAGCTACATAAATTAAGAATTCTTCATAGAGAAATATTTTTCATAGACCCTCCTGAGCACATAAGCGTCCTCAAAATGCCAACATGAAAAGTTAATTATGTGACTCATCCAAAATTATTTACTTTCGAAGTGTTATTTTTTGAAGTAAATCTCTGTCTTTATTGGCGCCCAGGAAAGGCAGCCCACCGAAATAACAATGAGAATAATTGGCTATTTTTTTTTAATTTAATTAGATTTAGAGATTAATTTATACTTTATTCCTACTCATACTTTAAAGCACTTTTTAGTACCTTTTTAAAAATTTTTGTTTCTAGCAAAAAGATTGCAAAGATTGAATTAAAATTATGTTCATAAGGACTTTGAGGATAATTTAAGTATTCACTGAGTTCTAATCTGAGTCAGAAAACAAGCAGTTACTGGAGATTAAAGTAGTCTGTCACCTGAACTTCAAATAAAGGAGAGTAGTAATGCCAAGACATGGGTCAAGAAATGTGATCACAAGATTACAAAAAAGTAAGCCTGTACTGAATAAGGGATTTAAGCCAAAGCATGGAATTAAATATGGAGATAGCTTCAAACAAGTTGTTAACTATCTCTCAAGAGTATCTAAAAGGCTTAAAATAAGATAGTTCATGGGTGTGTCTTATCTCCTCCTCAACTTGAATTGGAAGGCAAATTATTAGCCTTCAAAGCAACTGATTTTTGGCCCCATTGACTGAAGTCAGGTGAATTTAAACATTATTGATGCGAAATTGTAGAATATCCTGAGTTAGAAAAGACCCCCCAAGTATCATCAAGTCCAGTGGCTATCCCTGCACAGAACAAACCAAAAAATCACACCCTGTGCGTGAGAGCGTTGTTCAAATTCTTCTCGAGCTCTGTCAGGCTGGTTCTGTGACCACTTCCCCAGGGAGCCTGTTCCAGTGCCCAACCACCCTCTGGGTGAAGAACCTTTCCATAATAACCAGCCTAAACCTCCACTGACACAACTTCAGGCCATTCCCTCAGATCCTGTCACTGTCACCACAGAGAAGAGATCAGTGCCTGCCCCTCCTCTTCCCCTCATGAAGAGGTTGTAGACTTCAATGTCTCCCCACAGCCTCATCATCTCCAGACTGAACAGCAGTCACACCTCACAAGGCTCATGACTCTTCATCATCTTTATAGCCCTCCTTTGGATGCTTTCTAATATCTTAATGTCCTCTTCATGTTATGATGGTCAAAATTATACACAGAACTGGAGGTAAGGTCATACCTCAAGAGGCTCAGAGTAGAGTGGGAAATCACCTCCCTCAGTTTGGTGATGCTGTGTCTGATGCAGTCTTATACAGGGTTGGCTACCTGTGGCTACTTATTGCATTTCTGGCTGCCAGTCACTGCTGGCTCATAATTCAGCTTGCTATCAACTAGGACTCCCACATCGCCTTCCTCAGTGCTTCTCTCCAGCCTGTTGTTCCTCAGTCTGAGCATGCATCCAGGATTGCTGCATCACAGAATCCAGAACTTGCCTTTGTTAAACTTCCTACAGTTGGTAAGGATAAAGATAGCTTATTCACAAAAACTTTTAAATCACATTTGGAAGTTATATCATTAAAATCCTTATTTTTGTCATGCAAAAATATGTGGCATATTTATGCCGCTCACTGTATACATTCAGATTTTTCAATTATATAAGAAAAATAGTATGTTTCTAACCATAAGTAATGAATTCCAAATAAAGTGGAATATTATGTGGAATATAACAATGTGACAGTATCAGCTTTTATCTGTAACCTTTCAAAATGGTACATTCAAAAAATGGTGAGTTGTTATTATATGCTGTTGATTCCTGAAAACAACCAGACCAATTAACGGCATTTCATTTTCAGTGTTAAGCAACTGCAATAATTCTACTTCAGACCCAGTTAGCAATTTGGTTTTCACCAATGAAGCTAAAAAAATCTAATAAAGAATAACAAAGGGCAGTTTCCTAAAGAAGGAAAGGCAAAGTTCCCTAAGGAGAAAGAAAAAGAGATATTGAGAGAAAAAGGAGCAGAAACGGTAAGCTAACAATGAGTACGTTCACTTATTAATGATGCTGAGTGTAACCATAGGGTACTGAAGGAATAATAATGACTAAATATTTAGTTGCTACAGTTACTATCCTTGATCTTTCCATGAACCTCCCAAAGTGACAGCAAGTGAGCACGACTGTGGATCAGGGCCAGGTTTGCACTTTTGCCCATGGACCATAATTAAAATAGATTTATGAATGAGGAAATGCCTGCAGAAAGAGATCAGTCTTGCAACATTTCCCAGAGGTCATTAGATTTTTTGAAGACTAAACTGTAGTTTAAATCTGTCCACTTATTGTAGATTCTTCCCTTGCAGCGTATTTTTTACTGCAAAAAAGGCAGCTGAGTATGCATTCCAGTGAGATTCAGGGACACTATTACTCAAACTCATAGTTTGGCTTATAATAGCTTTGATCATATGAGCATTATTGTTTTCAGTGGCATAAAAGAGTCTAATCACCTTGCCTGCAGAATGCAAACTGTTTCCTTTTATGAATCCATGGAAACAAAAACTATATGGAAAGGATTATTATGAATTTTAGATTTACCCTAATATTTTCTTTCTTGACTTTTTCTGAGAAGATATTTTCCCTGTAATTTCTACCTACCATTGGTGGCATAATTTCACCTGGATTTCATCGCCTCTTTCTGAATTATCATGAAAGACCATCCTATACTTACAATGGAAGGGTATATTTTTTTCACCCCAAATACAGTTCTACCTCATATGGCAAACTAAATTTGCGAGATGAAATGAAAGAAGAATTTTTTCACATCTTTCATCAATACTCCATGTTAATGTTCAAAAGAGAAAAAAGGACAAACAGACAGAGTACACAGACAAGGCTTGTTCACTTTTTTTAATGACATCAGCTTCTAGCACTTCTTTCCAAATCTGTGTCTATTTGATTGGAAACGGACAATGCATTCTCACTCTTACTAATTCCTTGTCCCTTCATGCAAACAAATTTTACATCCTTGTTAAAAAAATTTCTGTGTTTTTACATGTGCATGTTTTGTTTTTCAACAAACATATATCACCTCTCTGATTGCACAATTTCTTTGTTTTATGGTTTGTTCTGTTATAAAGGAAATACCAGGAGAATACATATGTAAAATTTGAGCACTTCATGAATGAATACTCTATAGGACCTTATCTTGTTTTTTCATTAATCTGCATATTTCCGTGGGCATTTATGACCAAACAACTAAATTCTAGGAACTGCCTATTACATACATTGATCATTTCCAAAGCAAATAATAATCAAAACAAAGTCATTTTAGATATCACAGCCTTAGTTTTCACTGCGATATGTAGTGAATATGTATGAAGGCACGTGGAAGGAAATTTTCTTCCCTCTGTGCATTCCCCTGTTTCTGATGTTAATTTAAATTATGCAAGTAACTAGCAGTCTCTCCAGTGCAATAGTCCCACATGGACACTGGTTGTGAATAAGAAATTCTCTTCAAATTGTTTCACTGGTGGCTTCTGCCACTGAAAACATTTTTATTGAGAGAATTGTCAGCTAGTTTGATTTTTGATTATTTTCCCCTGTCATTTGTATCTTCTTGTATTTTACTAGGCCTAATTCTCTGAGCCCTGCCTGACAAGAGATATGTTCCTGTCCCTTTATCATCTTTGGCAACACCCATTGCACTCAGTCCAGGAGTTGCATGTCTCTCTTGTACTGAGGAACCTAGAACTGGGCAGAGCACTCAAAATGTGGCCTCACCAGGGACAGTATCCCCTCCCTCAACCTGGCGCCAATGCTCTTCCTAATGCAGCCCAGGATGCCATTGGCTTTCTTGCCCCCAAGAACGCACAAACACAGACAGTTTGTTGCCCACCAGGACCCCCAGATATTTCTTGATAGAGCTGCTTTCCAGCAGGTCAGCCATGAACCTATACTGATCCATGGGGTTACTTCTCCCCAGGTGCAGGATTCTGCATTAGCTTTTGCTGAATTTCAGAAGGTTCCTCTCTACCCCTCTCTCCAGCCTGTCGAGGTCCTTCTGTAGGGCTGCAAAGCCCCTGGGGTATCGACCACTCTTCCCAGATTGGTGGCACCAGTGAACTTGCTGAGGAGGGATCTGCACCTTCATCCAACTCATTGGTGAATAAATTGAACAATACTGGACCCAACATTGAGCACTGGAGGGCACTGCTAGTTACAAGCTTCCAACTAGACCCTGTGCCACTGATTATGACCCTCTGGGATCTGCCATTCAGGCAGTTCTCAATCCACCTCTCTGCCCACTCACCCAGTCCACACTTCCTGAGTTTGCCTAAGAGGATATGCTGATAAACTCCTGTCTCTCACAGGTGCATTTTTTACCATTTGTGTTTGTCAGCATGGGGCTATTTTGGGGCTGGCTGGAATCAGCTGTATCCAACATAACCCTTAGTCTCTTCTCATAGGGGCCACCCCACTAACAAAACCTTGCAAGGTAAAGCAAATATAGTAATACAGAAAGCTAGCTGTGTGGGTGTTACAATCTTATATTTATATATATTTATCTGTTAAAGCCATATCTTATTCACCTTACATCTAGCATAGTTTTGTCAAGAGCTATAGTTGGAATAAAAATAAGCTGCATTTCTTTATTGTCAGAAAGGTCCTATATATCCATATTTCATAATAAATAGTGAAACCAAATATTTCAAATATTTTACATGCTTTTAAGAAATTTCTTTTTTCTTTTTTTTTTTTTTTACGTAGGTTCTTGTCCATAAAATACATGGACTATATTATTACAGAGAAAGTAGACAGGGATTTGCAAACCATCAGTGATATAGGACAAAAAAGGTCATTTAAGAAGAGAATAGATGCTCCAAGTCTGCTGGAATACATTTGGAGATCTTCGCCTGACACATAATTATCAAGATACCAATATCGAATAATGCAAGGAATAAGAAGCTGAAGGTGATTCTAAGCTTCATTCCATAAAAGATAACTCTAAGGCTAAAGAGTGCTTGAGACCACTGAATGTCTGATGCCAGTGCCTGAAATTCAGGCATCTGCTCAAGACCATTCAGCCAAGAACTGAGATGACCGAATAAAAGCACTCAAGAGGTGAAGATTGCAAATATTTCTATTGCAGAGTATGAAATTTGTCTTGCCACATGGGAAATCTTAATAAGGCAAAGCATACCGTGTCTCTCCTGTTATCAAGCATACTGTGACTGACTGGTAACAAGGAATAAGATTTTTAGCTTTGTAGAGAATTTATGAAACTACCTGAACTCTCTGAACCAGTCCATTCTTATCTGAATATATTGAAGATTTGGTCTTGGAAAGTAGTTGCCATATGAACTCAGGAAATTCACTAAGATGAGGATTAGGATTGATAAATGACTGTATAGCAGCATACCGAATTTAACAGGGTATGGAGGAGGCAAGGAGAAAAGCAAAACTATAGCTGCTCATTCTTTGGGCATGTACTATAAGCTCAGGGGACTACAGTTCATTTCAGCAGCAGTGATTGCATTTAATATTCTTTTTCTGGCATAGAATAGAAACAAGTGTCTGCACTGACCTCTCTGAATACACAAGGTATTTGCTTGCTTTTGAAATACAGTGGATATATTAGAAATTTACTTTTGTGTCTGAGATGGTGCAGTGGTTCAATCTATCCAGATAAAGTCTCCTCTCTGAATCAGCCTTAGTTCATTTCCAATGTTTCCAAGAATGTAGGAGAAATACTTAATTAAGAACCTTACTCTAACTAATTTTGTCAAGTCCAGTACCTTTTTCCCTTGTTGCCCTCCTCAATAAGAGTGTAACTGTAGATGCCCAAGGATAAAGAAAGAAACATAATTAAGAAAAATAGAAGCAGTAATATGTGGTGTTTTGTTTTACTAAGATGCAAGACACATAAAAAGAATTCACTTATGGGTGGAAGAAACAGGCAAAAAAAGTGGGTGTATTTATACAGCTGACAAGGTATGACCACCATTTGTTTAAATGATTTGTAACCTTTATAGATCTAAATTCTCCTGGCTACCCAAGCCACAGCTGTTGCTTAGCTAGTTTTTCCATGTTGTTTTTCTTTCTCTTTTTTTTTTAAATTATTATTATTATTATTATGTACTTTCTATGACATATTACTTTAAAAAATGAAAAAATGTTGGAAAATCTTATGGTTAATGCATACTCTTCAGCCCCCTTCTAGACAGTGTATCTCTCTAACCAATTTTCCCTTTTATTCTACCAGCTGTCCCATGTAACAAATATATCCTAAAGTAGGTTTAAGATGTTGGTTTTTATTTGAACAAAAAGTGACAAGGATGACAACCAAGCATCTAGTTCATTTCATTGCAGGTACTAGCATCTGGAAGGCAGGAATAAAAAAAGAAGCATTTCCACAGTAAGCTATTATCATGTGATCCAGAAACAATGCCATAGAGGAGTAATGATCAAAATTTACATAGAACATCTGTTCAGTGCATTCAAATTAATTTAATTCTTCTTCTTGTCCAAAATATTGCACTAATCAGAAATTATGGTGGTTGAGAAATGCTCACAAAAAATAATGAGCTTGATTTCAAGAGCTACTAAGTTTAAGACAGAACAGAACCTTTCCCCTGTGGTCTTTATGTATATTCACAACCAAGCCGTTTATCTGGCAATTCAAAATTGACCACTCACAATACACTGTTCAGAAATGACCTGATTATGGCAAAAGTTTTGATAGGAATACTCAGGCTGATTCCAGTTGAAAAGTCATAAGCTACTTGCAAAACCTTTGAGGACTGAAAGGGAAAAATTCAATATGTCTTTACTCTCTGCTTTTATACTTTGTACACAAGTACTCTCACACCCAAATTATCTTATCAGTTTTTACATAAGATGTAAGAGTGCTTCCAGGTTACTGGTAGCATTCCACCTGTTGTGTACCAAAAGCTGAAAACTCTGGCTTTTTGATCTCCCTCCTGGACATCCACATGCAGCATGTGCACTGTTGACTCCTTGGTGGAGTTCTAGCCTGTCTTACAGAAGGTCCAACACAAAAAATCACAGAATCTGGTCCACATAAAAAATTCATTTTTTCATTCCGCTCTCCTCCCTCCACAAGCTGCCAGGCAAGGCATACTTTCTCTAAGAGCTTATAGCAGACCAAGATGAGCAGGCCTGTCACTGTAAGATGACAGTCAGATTGCCAGGGTTCACAGGAACCTGGAGACTGTTACCTGGGTCGTGACTTATAAAGAAAGCCTGCCACGGGAAGACAGGAAAGTGACTTCTGTGAAGCAGTTCTATGATACAGTTCACATCCGCCTTACTTATATTTACTTGGAAAGAAATTAAAGTCATGAAGCTGGGGATTTCCAGTCTTTCTTAAAAAAAAAGACTACATGCTTTTAATGCTGTACTTAAAAAAAAAAAAAAAAAAAAAAAAAAAAAAAGGTAAAAAAAATGTCCATTTTATTGAATATCTGGGAAAAAATGCAGGATCTGAATCTAAAGTTTATCTGAGAAGCAATGGAGAACAAAGCACCCTGGTTTTGTTTTTATTGATGTCAAATCACTTTTGAGCAGATTAGAGGAACTAATTCAGAACACAGCCTGTTTTTGTGCTCTTAATCTCTCTTTGGATACTTTGCTTAATGCTTTAGCCTGCATGTTCATATAGTCTTACTAGACTTCAACAGATGGCCTGTATCAAAGTTTTCCTTGAAAGAACTGTGACTAATGTGAGCTGGCCTCATTAATCAAATGTGGTCTGTATGGAAATAGTCTCTAGCTGTGAATTGAGTAATTTCAAAAGGCCTGAGTTAGAAAGGACACAATTGGTATACACAAATGCACAAATGTCCTTTTTTGTGTGTGTGTGTGTTTGTAAATGTCTGTGAGGCAGAGAGTATTGAGAGAATGTATGTTTTGGGATTGTTCATAAGGTACGCTCTATAGTCACAGTTTCTTTATGAAGACCTATAAAGTTCATTAACTTACATCAAATATTGATTTTTTGGCTTAGGTCTTTTAAAAATAGAGTAGTTTTGTTTGATTTGGCTTCCCTTTTTAGAAATATTTCTGCTCTTAATATGATACACTTTGGGAAGATTCTTAACTTTCAAAGCATAAAGGTTGTAAATGAGAAAATGGCATTCTGCATTCCCCCCTAGAAGCAGTGATCTGTCAACTGTACAGCCTTATATACTCATGCAGTAGCTTCTCTGCTTGGGACAGCATCCCACTGTCTTTGCACAAACTGGATAATGCAGAGCAGGCCACCCCGGCCAGGACAGCACTGTTCACACCAGTGTTGGTCCAGTTCTGAAAGCAAAGTCAGAAGACCATAAGCTAGATGGACAGCCAGAAGGAGACTATATTAAAATCCCTTTGTGTTTTCTTGACAATATCACTTCTAGCAGACTCACTAATGCCAAACAGCTGTATCAAAACCACTGTGAGACCAGCAGAGATGCCGACCTGTATACATAGGCTGAACTGGCAGCCTGGAAATGAGATTTCTTCTGTTTCAGATACTGTTCTGGGCTGTTAGAAGAGATCAAAAAGGTGAATTTAAACACATTTAGACTTTGGAGGATAATTCGTTCTGCATTCTCCTATGAAAGTAATCTTGATGGAACTTTACTGCATTTAACATAACAATGTACCACAGTGTAAACATAGTCCATGAATTTGACACTGCTGCCATTACATTGACAGTAGCTCACGCCACAAATAACTCCACTGAAATACAGTGAGCTCTTTCCTCAGCTTTGGTGTTATTGTTAGTAATATACAGCAAGGCCAAAACAAGGCACTTGTTTTAAGTTCTGCTTCATTGCCTTTTCAGTTGTCAGTTATGAAGACACAATGTGAGATCTGTTTGAAAAATTAACTCTATTCTACTTTGCAAATTCACCTTATACAGCATTGCTGTGAAAATCATTAATGATAAGATTAAATGGATGCTAGAAAAATTGCTTAAAAATCCTAGAATTGTTGATAGTCAGGTTAGACTGAGCTAATACTGAGAGATGAAGTTACAAAGATAGTGAGGGAAGAAGGCTATAGCTAGGTTATGATACATTGAGGATGTTGGAGAGAAGGTGGAGTATGGAATAGCAAATCTGACAATGCATTTGAATACTGTCCAGTGACTTGGATTAAGGCAGAGATACTGTATAGGTCAATTAAATTAAATGAAGTTAATATCAAGGTCCAGACTATTGTCGTTTGCCCCTCAGGAATACATCTACCACTGAAGATATTAAAAAATTTACCATAAATACAAAAAAACTCAACAAACCCAAACCAATCACTTCTAAGATAGCAAAAGTTAATGAAGTGATAAATAACAGTATGTACAAATCCACTAAACTGACCACTCTGAATTGTTTGGAGGAAGATGTTAATCTGAACTACATTAATTTTTATATGGCCAAATTCATGCTCACGGAACTTAAATGAAAAAAAAAAAAAAACAAAAACAAAAACCTCCAAAAACCAAAATGAACAAACCCAACAAAACAAAAAGCCACTTATGATACCTTTCATTAGATGGAAAAAAGTATTCTATAATCAGTGACAATGCAAAGGAACACAATATCACTGAGACAGTGGTAAGAGATCTTTTCAGATAGTGCTGTGCTTTAAAGGGATATTGTTTGATTATTTAAGCATGGCAACTGGGTTATATTAGACAAGATGTTTCTGAGGTATTTTTTATGTGGTCATTACTGAGGGCCTTTTGCCAGTGACTCCTACCAGTGAAGATGCAATACTGGATGTGATGATCACAAATGTAAATGAGCTTATCAGGGACATCAAGACTGAAGGCAGCCTGGGCTGCAGTGATGATGCATTGGTGGAATCTGAAATCCTCAGGGATATGGATCAGATAAGGAATAAAGTTAGGCACCTGAAGTGTAGGAAAGCAAACTCCCAGCTGTCCAAGGAGATAGTCAATAGTCCCCTGGCAGACTGCCTTCAGGGACAAGAGAGTGTAACAGAGCTGGCAGATCTTTGAAGAAACCTTTGATAGAGCGCAGGAGCTAGCAATCGCCAGGAGCAAGAAATCAGACAAGGGTTGCAAGACTGGTACAGCTGAGTAGAGAACCCTTGGTCAAACTAAGGAGAAAGAAGCAAGTGTACAGAGAGTAGAGACAAGGAGAGGCAGCCTGGGAAGAGTATAGAAATGAAGTTCACTTGTGTAGAGATGGGCTGAGGAAGGCAAAGGGAAGATGGAACCGAACCTGGGAAGAGACATGGAGAAAAACAGGGAGGGCTTCTACAGATATGATAACCTGAGAAAGAAAGTCAAAGAACATTTAGCCCCTCAGTAAACAATGCTGGAAAACTGGTAACAAAAGTCTCAGTCTTAGCTGGCAACATCTCTTCTCACATCTCTTGAATTGCAGCAGAATGACGACTTGGGGAGCGATCTGCTTCCCACTGGAAGTAAATACCAGGTTCATGACCACCTGAAAAACATGAATGTACAAAAGTCTATGAGATCCAAAGAGAAGCATTGCAGAGTCTGGGGGGATATGTCTGATGGAGTGCCAAGCTGCTTTTCATGATATTTGAAAAATCATGGCAATCAGATGAAGTCCTGTGACTGGAAAAATAATGACACAAAAATTATACAAAAAATTATTGATTCATAAAGATACCACCACCTTTAAAAAGGATAGAAAGGAGGGTCCTGGGAACTACTGACCTGTCAGCCTCACCTCCCTGCCAGGGAAGGTCATGGAATAGATCCTCCTAGAAGCTATGATAAGGCATATGGGGGACAGGGAGGTGATTTGAGACAGCCGGTGCATCTTCACCAATGGCAAGTGCTGCCAGACTAAGCCAGTGGCATTATGTTGCAGAGTGACTCCATCAGTGAACAAGGCAAGGGCTACAGATGACATTTATCTGGACTTCTGTATTCTTGGACACAGTCCCCCCAACTTCCTTGTCTTTAAACTGGAAAGAGATGGATTTGGTAAGTGGATGTTGGATAAGAAAGAAGTTGGACAGTTGCATCCAGAGGGTAATGACCAATGGTCCAAACTCCCAATCAGTGGCAAGTGGTGTCCCTCAGGGGTCTGTATTTGGACATTATTTAATTTCTTCATTAATGACATAGACTGAGGGATTGAGTTCAGTCCCAGCACATTTGCCGAAGACACCAAGTTGAGTGATGCCCTATGACATACCTGAAGGACAGGATGCCATCCAGTATGACTGCTGTTTAAACTTACTATTTGAATCTTAATTTGTTCCTGTTGTGTTTAAACAGCATATTGTTGAAGCTCCTATTCCTCATACTAAATATCACTACTTGTCCTGATTTTTCCTGCCATTCTTCCTTGTTTCCCTGATTTCTCTCTTCATGCTGTGCAATAGGCAGGCTTTAATTTAATGAAAAACTTACCGAAAAAAGGAAACAAAAAATTTAAAAATAATTTCAAAATTTAATTTTCTTATTTCAGAATCAGTGGAATTGAGTACAATACACACATTATAGAGTATAATGTTGTGGGATGTAGCTTCTTGTTTCGCATGTTGACTCTTGATTCATCTATATCCTTTGTAATCGCATGCTTTATGATTTGTAGGTCATCCTGTATATTTTCCTTTATTTTTTTTTTCTTTCTTTCTTTCTCTTTTATGCTTTTGAAAGTTATGGGCTTGTTTGCTTTGTTGAATTCATGGAGACAAATACATTTTTTCACTCAGTCTTGAAGCTGGCAAAGACTGAAATCTCAGAGGTTTAGCTTCTTTGTGAGAGATTCTTTTTCCAGCAGCTCTACATCTAATTTTCTTTGTATACCATCGCTTGAGATTCTCAAGGTAGTGCGTATTGGCAGTGACCTGCCAGACATCCCAGGTCTTCAGGATGAGTGAATAAACTTTGCTGAATGTTGCTGAATATGTGATAATGCAATTAGTATTCTTGCCAACTGAATTGAAAACGAGATGTTGTGTCTTCAGGAACCTTTGTACTCTTTTGTAAATGCTTTTTATTTTTTTCTCTATCTTCTTTTAAATACATCAGATACATATGAGCTAAGCAGAAATGTCTATTATAAATTAAAATGACTTTGCACTGTAGATTAGGTAGCCACTTCTGATTTGGCAGTTAAAGCTCAACTTCCATCACTGCTTAAGAAACAACAGACAAAAATATGTTTTATTCATTACTTTTTTATACAAATAAAATTTTTACTGATAAAAAAATACACAATTTTATATTCAGACCAATATATATAGGATGAAGTGGAACAAAGTGCAGGTTACACTACATAGTAATGTTATCCCAAGGCAGATCACATCAGTTAATTTCCAAGATTTGCTGTTAACAGTAGGGTGTTTGGTAGAGTGGCAAAAATATCAGATGATCCTAATCATCTTGATATTTAATTCTTAGATTGTGAATGCTTATCAGCCCAGTACAGATTGGTTGCACAGAGGTGCAAAAGAAAGAGTGCAAAAAAATTCCCCTAATATTTTTTAGTGAATATTAGAGGAATATTTTCCTCAGAAACATACAAGAATGCTGGTACTCTCCTTGGAAAACCTCACAAGGGATGTGTATGACTTGCAGGCTGTATATCACTTTCACTACAACTATTACAGTCAGTGACTTTAAACCTACAAAGAAGTGAATAAATCAGAAATCTCCGCTCATTAGAAGGGATGAGCATGAAGCTGATATATAAAGTGAAGCTATTTGTAACGATGATTCTCTTCAGCTGAAAAAATAACACAGGGGGTTGTCTGCTTCAGCCTTCTTGACAACACTGTGAAGTATTTTGTTCAGAATGAAGCAGGGAAAGAAAATAATAGAAAAAAGAGAGAGGAAAAAAACCCCCCAAAAAACCCAAAAAACCCCCTAACAGTAGAGGAATACCCATTCCTAGAGGTGCAGAATGCCAGACAGGCATCCAGGTAGAGTGGACCCTCAGTGAAATCACCCCACAAGATATGCAGCTCTTGGGAAGCTGGGTGATTTCATTTAACCTTGCTGCCTATTATGGAGAATGTATGCAGTGGGTCAGTGACTCACACAGACAGCAGTACCTGCACTGACTGAAATTAGTTTATTGTATTTTACTATGGACACCCAGAGTTAGGAGCAGAATAAGGAATAATATTATTTACCTTGTAAAACCTTCACACTCCTGAAGAGTTCACGCTAATGAGAAAGGTGCTATGTGACTCCATGTTGACTGATATAAGACACATCCTGCTGGTAAGGGCAGATAGGGTTTTCAGAGCGATTCCATAGCAATTCTGTGCATGGATAATAAAATAGGTCTGAGGGATGAGAAAATAATTTCAGAGTTCATTTTATGAACCAGAGAATCTTGGTTCAGAGGTAGAGAAGCAGGACTGGATTTTCCAGAGCTAGCCAGCAACATTTTTTGTCTTACCTATTGCTCTTGCTATTTTTTTACTGATGACATAAACATGAACTTTTTGTCTCATCTCCAAACCTCAGGACTCTGTTACTCTGTGCCTGGCAGTATTGTCTGGGACTGAGCGACATGTAAACTGGCTTTATCCCAGAAATGTACTATTTCACTATGACATAAATGGGAAGATGCACTTACACATGAAATGAGGATGCAATTGTGTGTCTTACACCAAAGTTTAGCTTTTTCCTACCCCACCTGCTTTTTGTGGCTATGTTTTCCAACCTGAACATATAGTACTTATAGCTAGGAAATATTTCCGTCTTTCATTTATTTTGATAGAAGTCACTTTTGAATTTGTCAACTAATGAGTGCTAAAAATCGTAACATTTCTTGTTTTCCACTGTCAGGAGCAGGAAGACATACTCCCCAACTGTTATCTTTCTCAAAAAAAAAAAATAGGTGCTTTATTTTTGCTTTATTTTGAAAAGTCTCTCTGTCCCTTCGAAAATAAGGTGACATCAAACAAATGCAAGTATAGAGAAGCACAATGTAAAACCTGATGTGGAGGATTTTAGAATGACAAGAAGCTCTGCAGATCTCTATAGACTACATCCCACAGAATATAATATGATATATAAAATAGCCATCATATCCTCACCACTTTTGGGTTATCATTCTTGTCTCAGATCATTATTCCCTTGGTATCACAATGAGAAATTTTGGTACTGAGGAACAGAATGGTTTATATATTCACTGCAGCTATCCATAGTATGTGTCAGGATACTTGTAAAGATACTAGACGTTCATCTGTAAACAATTTTAAGGGGAATAATGAGTCCAAATAGTTTCAAAACATTCTCAGTTTTTCAAATTGTTTTTTAAATTATTTTTATTTTTTATCCTTAAACATAGTTTTCTCGGTGGATGATCTCTTCTCTTCTCTTCTCTTCTCTTCTCTTCTCTTCTCTTCTCTTCTCTTCTCTTCTCTTCTCTTCTCTTTCCTTTTTTATACTTTTCATTTACTATAGTGAAATAGACATAACCAGCTTTTTGAGATATATGTTCTGCTGATCAAATTTTTATTCTGAATAGCTCACAGATTTCCTGACAGCCATAAGTATTCAAGCTCAGTGGGTATTTGTGCTCTCTAGCATCTATAAATATACTGCAGATTTTTGATTGTTTTATGATGGAAGTTTATTTTATGTTATTTTTGCCTTCACAGTTGGCTTTGGATTTTTTTTTCTGCTTTATAGACCCTTGTCTTTTTATTAGTTCTATGTTCCCGGTTGATTTTATGTTTTATATTCCTGCTGTCACTACCAACATCTCACTGTAAACAAGAATGCTGTTTCTCAGTGGGTTATTTTCTGTTAATAACCTGTGATACAGTGTATAAATAAACTAGAGAAGAGTTCACAGGTGCAATTTATTAGAGTTATTGCAATGTGACTTCAGTAATGGTCTCGAGTTCTTTAAAAACTTTGGTGTGCTTTGAGTTGAAGAAGACAGCTATATATTGCAGTTCATGAGAGAGAAATAAATATCAATGTAATGAAATATGTCCACGTCCAACTCAATAATAATTGCAATTTCTTAGTGTCAATACTTGGAGACCTATGTGTACCTCACGATAATTCAAACAAAAGTATGCCAGTAAAGTAACACATTATTCAGGTTAAACTGGAAGAATGAAACCAAACAAAATAGCAAACCATTCAAAATTTTCTGTCCTCCCTATACTTACATCACCGTTAACTACACTGTTAATCCTAGTACTCCCCTGGTAAACTCACAATATAGAATATTTCAGACATATGTTGAACTTATGGAGAAGAGCTGTGTAAAACAAGCAAAGCATAATTATTCAGAGGTTGTTTGAATCCTATTCAAAGTTGCAGTGAAGCTCCGAAATTACTCAAATTATTTTTAGCACACTTTTTAGAAAATTTGACTAAGGTGAAAGTCGGAATTTTATCAGTAATAATGTATCTTGTCCACAAAGAATACAACTGTCAGCTCTGAAATGCCTGTGAAGGCCACTGTACTTTTCATCATTCACTGCTGCTAATGAGGAATTAAATCAGAGAATCTAGTACTTGGTGTGAGTCAGATTAAAGGAAAAAGACAAATTGCTCAGAGTAGCTAAAACATCGTACTCTTCCTCATCTTTATAAGCTGATATGTTGGCTCAAATAAAAGCTATACAGAATGTTTTGGAATCACTTACCAATTTCAGAAGTCTGTCATAAAATCATATTTTAGAACTCTTTCAATTCAATACTGTAAGTTTTATATGTTCAACATTAGAATTTGTGCTCTTTTCTAAGATTAATTTATAATCATTATCTTCTCTAGATGTTGAAATTACTCCAAACAGAGTGCAGGTTGTACCTTTTGACCAGACACACAGCTAAAGGAGGAGCCTTCCATTTACGGAGGACAGATAGTCTGTCTTGCAACTCAAATAATGTAGACTGCTGACATGGAAAATCAAGGTTATTGAAGGTGTTTGAATTGGAGATTCTTCATACCTGCAGAAGGTTGAGATACCAGAAACTTTTTTTGATGAAATATCAGGTTTCCCTATTCTATCCACTCCTCAATTTACAGAATCTATAATCATAAATCCTTGGTGTCTCACAAAAGGGGGACAGCTGACCTAGAAAAATTAATATATTTTTGTCAATTATTGTTGTCAGCAGTTATTCTGCAGAAAGGACCTCTTGCATTAGTTATCTTTGATTTTAAAGCCCCTTTGTTGATATTAATAATTTTTTTTCTCAGAAATGAAATTTTCTCAATGACTATGGGCAAATATCTGTTAGAAGAGGCCCAGCCCAGAACCATGCCAGTTCCAGGATTTGCATATTCAGTAAAAGCCTTTGCATACTGCTGTAACATGCATAACCAGATTTTACCTTCCTATATAGGAATGAGTCCTACCTAGTGGGATTTATGGGCATTAGAGTTCAAGGTTTTCTTAACAGGTAGCAGGAACTGAGGGAAGAAAACACCAGGAAGGCAGTGCTTAACTCCTATCGCCACTCCTGCCTTGTAAGTTTCTGGGAACACTACAGCTGATATTAAAGGGAGCAAGACCAGGCTTGTTTCTCCTATGTAGGTGCAATCGGGATTCAGTGACAATCATGACATCTCCAGCAGAGAGACTCTTTATGGGCCTCAGAGAGAACAGATGCTAGTCTTGTACAGTGAAAGTTTCTGTCTTATAAAAAAATGAAAGCCTCTTTTAACTGAAGTAACTAATGAATCATCTGTATTATGACCATGATAGTTCTGGGCAGACAATATAGGATCCGAAAGGCTTTTTAATTATTAGTTTAATTGCAGCTGTTTCAAGACCCCTTTTAAATCCTATGGAAATATTTATGTATCATTCTTTCATAATACTCTGTGGGAGTTGTACGAGAAAATCAAACAAAATGCAAGAACATAGGTAAATGTAATTTCAAAACCCTCAAAAATGTATTATTTCTCATTTTCCAGCTTTTTGTTATTATTTTTATTACTCCTCTGTTTAGAGATATAATAATTCTCTTTTCCTATTATTTGCACTGTGAATTTTTTTTTCTTTTGTATGATATTATAGCAAATACACTACATATGACCTGGAACTTATACCAGAATATGTCTTAGAAATATCTTTAATCCTGGTCATTTTGAAATACAAGGATGATCCAAAGGCAACAATTGCCTGTTTTCCTAGAAAGTGGAATTTTGCTCTTCAGTACACAGACATTTTGTGATCACTTTTACATCCATGATGTAAATTGCAGAGAAAGAGTTTGTTCTTTTCCCTGGACAAACAGGCTAAATTTTTTCAGATCTTCATTGCATGTACTTGAGTTTTCATGCGGGGTCCTCATATTTTGTGTGTACGAAGTGCCATGAGGATACCGCTGAAATGTGTTTTTGATACTACACACATGAGAACTGAAAACTTGATTTACCTTTGCTAACATTTTCAAGGAATTTGCAGATTGTCACATATGACAGCATATTATAAATTAAAAAATAAATAGTTGACCTTTCTATTTAAACTGATATATAAGAAGGAACTGCTAGAAACTGCTACCTCAACTGAAGGACCTTATCAGTGAGAGGAGGAGATACATTTTTATTATTATTCACCTTTTATTCACAGATGACATCAAACCTATTTGGTAGCCAGTGCTGAAGCTTCTGGGATCTGTTCTTTTTGAAAGATGTTCCACCACTAGCAATACTCAAAGGTGCATGAGTTCATCATCCCAAGGTGTTACCTGCTTGTCCTGCTGTCCAACACCACTTGTCTTTGATGCCTGTAGTGTCTGCATGGTCTAAATGCTAACTGAATAAATGCAAAGTATATGGGAAGGACAAACATTTATCAGTACTTTTAAAATCCTCCTAATTCCTTAGGACTACCTCTTTCCATGCTGTCAAGGCCTTCTGTGCTATTAAGAGAGAAACAACAGTGTGTGAATGACTTGTGAATATCAAGTTTTCCCGGGTGTTCTCTAATTCACTCTTCCTTGAACAAGTGAAAGTCTTCCAACATTCTTTACCCTGGTCTCCTGTATCAGAGATCCTTGAGGGCTGGTGGTGTCATGGAAGAACAATTCAAAGAAGGCATCTGGTTGTGCTGTTTTCTCTACATTCTCTGTTACCTCTGTCTAGTTCTGGTCCTACATTATCCTTTGTTTTTCTTTTGCATTGGAGTATTTGAAGAATCTCTTCTTGTTTTCCTTGACATCCTTGGCCAGATTTAATTCCAAATTTCTTTGAGAATTTTTTTGTCAGTTTAGATACACAGCTGAACTGCATTTCCTCTGCATTTTCTCAGCTGTATGCAGCTGATACAAGCACTTTTACTAAATAGGGGAAATTCTCTCACACACCTTAACTCAGACGTGTATTTCAAGCATTTCAAAGGAAAAACTGAATGGGAATGTTGATGATTCCACAAACCTGGAACTAGAAAGTACCCCTGCCCATGGCAGGGGATTGGAACTAGATGATCTTTAAAGACCCTAACTAATTCTATAAAATCAGTTTCTGATCAGGTGGTTCCATTTCTAATTAAGAGAAAATTTCTTTCTATGCCTCCTTACCATAGACATTATGTTGAACATAAATTTTCTCCATTCTGTTTTTAGGCAAAATGTTTTAACTACTAAGTGCTTAAGATTTGTGGAGATTGAAAATAGTGCATCTTTAGGCCCTTATTCCTTTACATCAGTGAAAGTGTAGGAAAATAGGTAGATAAAATATTTAAATTAAGCAGTGTTCCTGACTACATGTGCAATTTCATGGAAGATTTAATGGAATTCAAGTGACAAGCTTCTAATCACTTCAGTTTTCTAGAAGTTTATTGGAGAAAGAAATAAAAATTAATTATTATGCCTTTATATTTGTAATGTCCTCATTTTCATATTCTTTTGAAACTCTACTTATCAGTAAATATGCAAAATAAGTATAACTGTATATGCATTATGTGGTTTATGAGTGGGTATCAAAATAAACTTATAATGTATGCTTTGATATAAATTCAGATTTTCTTAATATTTTGTACCAGCTGGGGCTAGTAAATTTCTAAATCCATGTGAAGTTAAATTAATTTTATGTACCAATTTCAGATACCCATACTGCTCTAACCCCTTGGACTTAACACAAACATATACCTGGAAACAGAAAGATTTCTTTTCCCAGAGAACACAAACATATACCTGGAAACAGAAAGATTTCTTTTCCCAGAGATTTCTTAGTGTTCCATGCTGTAGTCTGGTAATCAGAGATTGAAGCTTTGAAAGTGTGAAGTCCTTGTATAGTCTTGTTTATCTATTTAGTTGGCTTGGTTTTTTTTCACTTTTTGAATTACTATTCAGTTTTGATTTCACGTTAATTACTTTGCTTTTAAAGTTCCAGGAGTTATTGGATCATTTCCCGTGCAAAGACGTTAAAGCCAAATAATGTAGACAAACAGAAGAAGTTTTCTTTGAGAATGCTGTTGAAGTTTGGCTTCCATGTCACGTACTGGGCCATAAAATGTAAAATAGATGTCTCCCTCTGAAAGATCTGCAGTGAGAGAATAGTCTTAAAACCAGGGGGAGGGGAGGTTTAGAAAATAATAAAAAAAAAATAAAAAAGTACAATATAAAAAAGTATTATAGTATCTGAGAGATACTATAATTCAAAGGTGTTGGATCAATATGAGCTTACATATTTTAACGAAGTTTTAATGTGAACAGACCAGTAAATAAATTTTGAAAATTTATTTTTTGTATGAGAATGCACTCTTCCAGCCTGAAAATGTTGTATTTTAGCAATAGCTGTGGTATAAAATCAGACTTCAGCAGGAATACACCACTTAAAAGCAGTAAGAAGCAATGGTGCTTTCTTTGTGATAAATTGAAGCTAAAGAAAAAATCCTGGTAATCTATATTATTTAGAGGAGCTGTGATCAAAGGAAGAAGCATGCAAAGAAATAACATTCTTGTACATTCTGTACTGATGCAGAGTTACTGTCAGTAATGGTAAATATTAATACCAAGGAATGTTGTGGAAATGCTTTTAAAAGTCACATTTATAAATCTTTCCTGCAAGTTAGGAGAAGGAGAGTAAAAGGAAGACAGACAATTTTAAGATAGCTGCTATTACTTATGGTAGTTTAATTATGCTGCTACTTTTTCTTGTGCACTGATGTTTTGTCGATGTGTTGCTTTTTACACAGCCACTGGATGGGCAGTAAATGTCATTGCAGTTATCCTGCTGTTTTAAAAAAAATGGATTATAATTTTCAAAATAATGTGTTCTTCTGCCATATTAATAAAAATGAAAGAATCTCTTTATTCTCAGGCAGGCACTACAAGGAGAGGTTGTAGGAAGTCTCTGGTTTTACACTTTGTCAACAGTGGTTCAATCTTCACAAAATTTCACCCTGATTCTTGTCAACAACAATGAACACTATGGAAATCTGCTGCATGAAGAACAAAACTGTTTAAGATTCAGATTATTTATTTCCTGGATGTAGGCTAAGCAAGACAAACTGTTACTGTTCTGGTGTTTCCCTGGGGCCTCAGGATCAAGCACGACAATGGACAGAAAAGCTCCAACAGCAATGATTGATATGACATTTCAAATGTCATTCTCATATTTTCTTCCCTTTTTGTAATCAGTTCCAAAATTCATCCTTCAACTTCTTTTCTGGTGTGAGAAGAAGATGGTATTTTTTATTCTTTTGCTTGCAATACTCTTAAATTAATCAAAAGACCAGACTACTATTGTAAAAGCTATGTTTGAAGTACTTAAAAATTTTATGTTTCATCCAGTGACTCACATAATTCTTATTTTCCAGAAAAACAATACTTTTTAAATGATAATAAAAAAAGATTTAACTCCCTGTGAAATAGAAAATCAGTTGAAATACTGACAACCATTCATTGTTTTTTGCGACTTTATCGTAAACATAAATCATAAAGATATTTAACATCATTCTTAAAACTATATTTCATTTAATCTGTAATATATGATATTCATTACTGTACATGCAAACATATTTTTTCAAATAAAGACTTTTTACTGTAAGTCTTGTAATTGAGACTGGACAATATGACCTTAAATATTCTGAAAACTGGAAAAATATTGCTTGTGAATACTATAATGTTCTAGCAACTCCTGTTATGAAGATTACCTGGTGCATGCTTTTGAACATTTGATGTTGGCAATACCAAAATCAAAGAGTTCAACAGTTCCATTTTTTTGAAGGGTGATGAACACTTTGGCAAAACATTTCATTAAATTCATCTGTGCAAAGAGGCTGTAGGGTATGTCTACCCCAGTGATTCAGCGTAAACTTTGCTTGGCGACTGATCTCAGCAGTCCTGGAGACAGAGAAAAAAAATAGGCATGGGGATAAATATTGGGCAGAGTTTGTATATCTCTCTCAACTTTTTAATCTTTACAGCAGCAAGAAGGGAGTATTCAGGTCAAGGAGAGAAGTATTCAAGGATCCCCAAAACTCTTCCATCTTCAAAAAGCTCCTCTTATATACTTTCTGCCTTGGTAGGAAAAATTCTTTCCTCTTTTTGCCTTCCAAAGAATCTAGCCTGATTCTTCTTCCAGTTGATAAAGGAAATGGAGGTTTTCAAAGGAAATAGAAGTACTTAAGACTTTAAATGAAGTAAAAAAATTATTTCAGAAGTGCAGTACCAGCTGGATTGCAAATCAAAAATCAAACTTTAAGAAAATGCCTCTTTTATCACAAGATCTGGGTCAGTTGTTCATCTTTTAAGATGTGTGGGGAAAAAATTAGATAAATTAGTTGTTTTTCTTTTTTACCATCTGTAACAGCAGGTAATAATCTCACTTTACCTTGAATGTGTAATTCATTGCAAGCTACTTACTTTCAGTCATGGGGGTTTATAATGGTGGAAAATCACCAGGGAACACCACTACTCATCTCTGAAATAACACGCCATAGAGCATTGAAATTAATATCCATTTTAAATGTATTTAAATTGTACGTTTTTCTTGCAGTTGGTTTCCATATCAGTACCTAAAGGTAGCCAAACCTAATGTCCTTCTAACTTTGGCTAGGAAATTTACAGCAAATGATTTTTAACACTTAAAGCAAATGACTCACAATGTTATACTACATTTATATTTTCACCTGTCCTGCAGCACATTCTTGTCCATCATTTAAACCATGTCATTTTCTGCCACTATCTCAGATGGCATCTGTAATAACCCTGTGTATGAGCAATTATTTCCACTAAAGTGGCATGGCTACTCCAATGACAGCTTTAGGGATTGCACAAGAGTAGAGGATTGACCTCTGCACTCTATGACTGCAAATGGAATTTATGTAGTAAGTTCAAAAATTTTAAAGAAAATGAAATATAAAATTCCCCACAATTTCTTAGTGATGTCATTGGCTTTATTAGCTGTTGACAATGCAACAGCTAATAATCTGGTTAAAATCAAGGAAAGCTGTCAGTAGCAGTGAGATAGAAAATTAAGGGGATTGACATATGTTAAAATCCTTCCAATGATACACCTTTTAATGATGCCAACACAGATTAGTCAGGATTTAAAATGTTTAGGCATCATGGATTCTCAAAAGTCACAATTCCCTCTCAGCACACTCCTGACACTCATAATCCTCTGTTAATTTATTCTATTGGATTATCTCAGAATTTTGATCATTTGGCCAGTTGAATATTTTCCATATACTACTGGATTAAATTCTAATCTGCTGGCACTCATGCAAATCCATCACAATTCTTTAGTTTCTTTAGGACTAGCATGAGAACATTATTGCAAAACTACTTTTAAACTCTTTAATTGCATTCCATATCACAAAACATGATGTGCGGTATCCTTGAATAAATTTTGTTTCTGGGATAACCATAATAGATACATAATTTACATATATATATATACATATGTTTGTGTGTGTGTGTGTATACACACATATATATATACACATATATATACACATATATGTGCACATATATACATATATATATACATATATATATATTTATGAGCGAGTGTAAGGATGCATGTCTGTGCATGCAAATAAGTATGTGCACATATATATTTAATTTTGAGAAAATTTTGAGGATTCTAAAATCAAAAATCACAGCAAGTACCAGTATAAGTACTACACAAATGAGCCATATTCTGGTAATTTTTGTCATGATACCTAAGTAGGATAACTACTCTCAGTGAAATGATCAGATGAAATTTAAGTCAATATCACAGTCAGCCACAAGAAGACTGCTACAATTTTAGTTTTTTCAACCAGTATCTGTTGCACTGTTATCAAAATCAATATAATTTTCTAGTTTACAAATTACTTTAACATCTGCCCAAAATGTGTAAATTTCCTAAGTAAATAATGGTTATGTCTGTCTGGGGTGGAGTTAATTTTCTTCACACAGCTTGTATGGTGCTGGGTTTTTAGATGTGTGCCTAAAGCAATGTTGATAACACACCAATATTTCAGCTGTTCCTGAACAGCACTTGCACAACATCAAGGCCTTTTCTCACTCTGCTGCACTTCCCCTGTGAACGGGGGGATGTGCAAGATTTTGTAAGAGTGCACAGCCATGAAGATAACCAAAACAAACAAGATATTTCATGCCATATAATGTCATCATTGGCAATAAAAAGGAAGCAGAGGAGGTTTGCCATCTTTCGCTTGGGAGAGAATTAGTCTGCTCTTTGAAGGTGGTGAGTGACTGCCTCTGTATCACTGTTTTTGTCTTTTTTTTTTTCTTCTTTCTTCCACTTCTTCTTTTTTAAAAATAATTTTTATCTGGAACCATAAGATTGCTTGCTTTTTCTCTTTTATTTCTCTTCTGCTGTCCCACTGAGGGCAGGATGTGGGTGAGCAGCTGAATGCTGCTTAGTTGCCTCAAGGGCTAAACCTACAACTGGTTAGTTACTGACCAAATTTTTTTTAATTGCTATTTTCTATACTAGAAAAAAGTCTCTCATGCTTTATTAGTTATAATAAATGCAATAAGATTTTTTAAAAATTCTTAGCATTAAAGCTCAACAAACGTTCTAAGTGCAGGGCAGCTTTTTTTTCTAGTCTACACTGTGTGACTACAGAAAAAAAAACTGGCCACCTGTTAGGAATAGAGCTAGGAGCTTCCAAAGCCAGAAGACTATCCAATACAATCAAAATTTCATTTCTCTACCTTTCACTAGAGAATAATCATGGTACCAAGTGGTTAAGGTTTATGATATTAGAGCTGACATGAATTTTCCCAGTGATTTCACATGCAGCAGGAAAGGTTTTTTATGGATGCATGTGGAGCAAAAAACCTGGGAGGAGACACAGAAATTGCATAGAAATGGGCTGGAAAAAAAGCAGTGAAGCTTTGAAACAAGGAAAGGGTGTGCATTTAAGAGAAAGAAGAGTTAAAGGATTTCAGGAAACCGGGTAAACACTCAGAGAACTACAGTGTTTTTTCTCTATCATGTCTCATGCTTATATATGAGTCAATTTTATCTTGTTCCCTATCCCATAATGCAACCTGTCATTGCCCCACCAATTTAACTGTAAATACTACTCCCAGAAGGAAGTAGATCTTCAGTTGTATACTCTGCTAAGGTCACTGAAGGCAGTGACTGTAGAGCTAATCCTTTAAAGAAACACCTATGTAGAATTAAAAATTTTCTGATGAAAAACAAAACAAAATATAAATATTTCAAACCAGTTTTCTCATTTGAACAGTAATTTCAGATTTAGATTAACTCCAAGTATTTTTTTCAAAATCACTTTATGTTTCAGGCTCCCTTTCCATTCTATTTGTAGACGTGTTTGAATTTGATAGTCATACAGTAGAGATTCTTCACTTTAAACAAACTGCTGAACTAACACATGGGGCAGTCACCAGCTTCAAGGCTCACACCAGCTTTCCCACCTTCACACAGCCATTGCCATTGAATGTTGATTTACGGGCTCTTAAATCTTTGAAATACAGAACCTATATTCATGAGTTATGAAGGTCTGATTCTGTATACAGAAATAATTCAAGTATTTTGGAAAATATTTCACAGTAAAATTAATGCATAAATCACATTATTTCCATTGACTTTGAGCTTATATTTTTTACCTTAATATACAATGCTTCTGAACTGGAGGTTTATAACTGCAGTTCATTTGAAAGTCTTATCAAACACTAATTTAATTTTAATGATGCAAACCATTTACATATTCATACACACATATGCATTCATGCTAAATAGAGGTTTCCTTTACAGGTCTAAATATATAAATGTAAATCTTGAATATTTGTCAGAGCTACTTTCTTATGTCTGGTATTTCCAATGTCAGTAAAACAGACGTCTTTCCTTAAAAAACAGAAATATTGCCAATATCTTTTTTCCTTAACAAAAGGGAAACTGAATTTCTTTTGAATATTAAACATTGTTTCATTATGTTTAAGCAAGTAGATAATTATGCAATAATTTCATACTACGTTATAATTACGTGTATATATAAATTACTGCCAACATCAAGTGAAGTGAAATGTGTACTTCAATGTAAATAATGGGACAAAGTGGAAGGTTAATTAAATGTATGATTGGAGTCAACAATCTCCTATCTTAGAGAAGAAAGACTGGAAATACAGACTGGTATCACCATTCTGTTTTCATCACTGCATTTTGTGCTCTTCTCCTTTGCTGTCCTTATTCATTTTTGGTTACTTGGTTATTAGATCTTCTTATCTTTTTGTACTCTTTTTTCTCTCCTATCCCTGGCATTGTTGTTGCAAGAACCAAAACCCCTCACAATTTATTTTCCCTTTGTATTTCAGTTTACCAACAGGTAAGGTAAGAAGAAGACACTCAACACCTGTGTCTGGCCTGGCCAGTATGGAAGAATGTTTATAGTTCTTGCATTAAAGAAACAAGACTGTGTGCCATTCTGATTACTCTGAAAAATCTTCATAACACCTTGAAAATTTGATTCTTATTCTGTTACTAGACATCTCAGATTGAGGTTCAGTCGTGGATCTGGATCTTAATTAATTCACAGTAACAACAAACACTGTAAAGTTCCCCTTGACATTAATTTTCCTCCATTTTTTTTCAGATCCATTCTTTGTGTGATAAATATATACTTAAGACAAAAATGCTGCAAATTTTTTTTCAGTGGGGTAGGGTTGGGACTGTAATGCATAAAAATTTGCTTAATAGAAATGTGCAAAATCTTCCAAACTTATTTCTTGATATTTCTGAGAAGATATTGAGCCAGCTTTGAATAATTTCACAATGTGGTAAAATTTCATTGTCATGAAATACTTTCAATTGATTACCTTATAAAAGACAATATAAAGTTTGACCTAGCCTTGGAAGGGTAGAGTTCATAATTCTCTCTCTCTTTTCCTCTCCTTCCTCTTTCTCCATGCTTGTGTATTTTGTGTAGCCCACATTCACCCCCATGTCCCTGCCTTCCCATTACTCCTTACTGCACCAAATAAATGAAGGACTTGAAATGAAAGAAGAGAGCTGAATCCACCAATTACTTGCTGTAATGTTTGCTTCACCTTTCCTGCTCCAAACTCTTTACCAGCAGAATGGCATCCAGGGATTTGGTTTAGATTTTTCTGTTCATTCATAGTTTGTTAGATCTGTGATATTTTTTTGAGAAGACAAAGAGTCCAAAGACTTTCTTTGTTAATTTTAATAAGTGATTTTTCATAAAAACATCTAGATCATTTTATTTTAAAACTCCAACCATGTAAAGCATATATTAATTTCAAACATTTGTTAGATCCTTGTTCAATAGGAAAAATCTGCATCTGACCATTTTTGCCTAAAGAAGCTAGGCCATACATACAATTAGATTTTGAAAAGTAAGGAACTTGAGCAGACATATAATAAATAAGACCCGTACAAACCCTAAATCCCCAGATTTTAGAAGATTCATTAGGACTTACAGTTTCACAGGGCATTGTGAAGAGAAAACTATGGAGGTCTGGATTATTTTGAAAGTCCAATAGATCAGCATACAAAATAGAGAGCTGAAGAACATTCCAATTTCTTACAAACCTTTTAAAGTACAGAGGAGTTCTGTGAGAAAAACACCTTCTCTTCAAAGGTTTTGAAACACAGCTGAAAGAAACTGAAGGCAGCCGTCATTCCAGGTCTTTCTGAGATGAGCAATCTTAAGTCTTTTTTTGATATCTAGTTGAGAGTGATTATGATTCACTTGATGGCTGACTTTAGGTTGATAAAAAAAGATCTTCCCTGTCTTGGTTGTTCAAACAGAATGAGAAATTATCAGCAACTGGGAAACTACAAGTCATGCTGGACCCCTCAATGCTATAGGAAGGAATATAATCAGCCTAAAGAGTAGACTCACCAAAAAGAAAAAAAAAAAAAAAAAAAAAAAATTTGAAATGTATTGTTTGGATAACAAAGGATAACAATTTTGAGAGGGGAAAGTAACTAATTAGTGTCACATCCTCATTTTTACAATACCACTGAGGCTGGGAATCACCAAATGTTAAAATGTCTTGATAATTCAAAAATAAATACTCTCTGTGAAGGCTTCTACTATGTTGACAAGCAAAGGCATTCATACCATTTAGTGTAAGTCAAGGTTTTTTGGAAATACTGTATAAATTACATATCTGGATGGAGTGCCTTTGGCAGTCACACAAAGCTACTAACGTATATGCTTTGAAATGTGTCTTACTCAAGCATGACCACTGGCCCTTGGCTACTTAACGTATGATACTAGTTTCATGTCTCCTCTCAATAACAGGATCTCCAGTTATGCAGCATATGCCAGTAATGAAATTGACCATCTATTTTAGTCTGAATCTAAATTATGCTTCTGAACATTCTACCTGTATGAATTTGATCTGGAGATGTACTAATGCACCACATCTATAAATAGCTCAAATACATCTAAATGCAATGGAACAAAAGACTGAATGTGTTTGAATATTGCAATTCAAATCAAACAGCTGGTGAAACTCAGAGATTTGGGACTCGGTCCAAAGCCTACAGGGCCTTGTGGAAAGACTGAAGTGTCTCAAAGATCTAATTTCATTGCTCTGATTTATACCATAATTGTATAAGCTGGCTTATGAGTCACTCAGAATTCATTAGAGGAAGATTTGAAATCTGGCCTCTGTTTGCATGGTACCTTGTCAGGAAGCTTGACCAGAGGTTTGAATTTGGCAGGCCATCGGACTCTGTATTTCTGTATGCTCTTGTTTGGGTCTGTATGGGTCTACATAACAATCAAGGACAGAGCACAGCTAATAGAGGCAGCCAGCAGATGTTGCAGTTTGCAAAGCAGTTTCTGGTTGTTACTTCTTTGATATGTTCTTGAGTTTCTGTGCTTTTTGTCAGAAGCCTGGGAACTTCTGAGAACCTTCAGAAGAACATGAGGTTGTCTGCTGCTTCCAGCTAGGACTAAGGATCAGGTACAGCTTCCTCTAACAGATTCTGACAAACTCTGTCACCTGTCCTTTATCAAATACACTTTTTTTTTTCTGTCATTGACTCTCAAAGTAGGTAAAAAAAATATCTACTTAGGTGGTGTTTAAATCTAATTTCCACAGCTTTAGAAGTAAATGCTTGAAGAACACAATAAAAAGATTTATGTGCTTCGTTCTACTGGAAGACATGGATGAAGATGGAAACTCCAGGAAGAGTGCCAATACCTTAATTCTCAAACAATGAAAGAGGAAACGGGGATCCTTAGCTGTAGCTGGAATTCTTAATCCTGTTTGTTGCTGAAATTAAGGCCCTCTAAAGAGAACCATAACATTGGAAGATATGTCTGAGGAGATTATACACAACTCTAGTGTCTTTGAAAACTGGTGTATAGAAGGGCTTAATATGAGGCATGGTTACCAAAACCACAGTGAGGATAAATAGCGACAGAGAACCACTCAGAAAAATATGGGTACAGCTGTTTAAAAATTGGCATTTCCCATCCTCAAGATATCAACAAATGTCAGATTTTGTTGGGCAGCAGTTCTAAAGCCCTAAAAAATCAGAGGTTGAAATATCAAGAGTTTACATTATTATCTGTCTTGCATGCTTTTACTGCCAAGCATTTCCAACGCAAACTAACTCAAGTAGCTGAGTTAGATAACCTTCAAAGCATTTTCCTGAGAATTAAGCAAAGTTACACCAAAGAAGAGTTTGAAAAATAATTTTAAATTTTGACGTGATTTAGAACCTGAGCTTCCCTGAAGAGGTTTCCTTCTCTTGGAAGCAAACCTTGCTCAAGGTGAAGTTCTGTGCATCACCTGGGTCAGGGTAAAGATTTGGACTCCACTCTTTTATCTGAGACTCAGAATCAAACAATCTCACCTCTGAAATTTGAACAAGATAATCAACACCACTTTATTTTCTCCAGTCAACTTTGGGGTTTTCTTTAATGAATTCAAGGAGTTTCTCATTCGACACCTTATGTCACTTGCTTTCAGTCAGTAACTGTAAACCCCTCTGGCTTTTGAGCTGATGTCATATACTTTTTATGATTCTATTTTGCATGCAATAAATTGAAGTTATATAGTGGGTTTAGGAAAGTTGAAATTTACACGTAAAAACCACCCAACTATAAACTCCCTTTGCTGAAGAAGGAACACTGTCTTTCTCTCTCTCTCTCTCTCTCTTTCTCTCTCTCTCTCTCTCTCTCTATATATATATAAACATTTATAGACATGTATATTCAAGAGAAAATATTTAAAAATGCTTCCCTTTTTATTAATGATACACACTTGCAGCATACATAAAGCACTATTTCCATTTTTTTCATTTTCAACATTTCTTTTATTTTCATAATCCTTGAAATAATTCAGCTTTCTCTGATATCTGTTGTAAATTTTGTACAACTTCATTAAACTTATCCAACAACAGTGACACAAATTTTAAGAGTTATAATCATGCTTTGCCTTTGTGGACAGAAGCACTTTCGATTCAAAATAAATAATGAATTTGGTGTGATGATTTAGTTTTCTTTCATTTCTTTCCCAACACTTACTCTAATCTCTTCTTTCCTTGAGAAACTGTTATCAATATGAAGATCCTAACCTGAAAACAGAAAGGAATGAATCCTCTCCACAATGTTCCTTACTTAGAGGTGTTTCCCAAGTAACCTAATAGTAACCTAAGGGGATTTATTTAAATATTTTTTTATTTTATTTTATTTTTTATCGATGGATAAGCTGGAGACCATATAATGATAATTTATTTGTCATCTGTTCTCAGAACTTTCATACAAGATTTTCAAGTTCCATATACACAAAAATTAGTGAAGCAACTCAAGATCATTGCTGCAGTGTATAGATTCCATGGAGTGATAAACCTAGAAGAATAAAACTTAAATTCTCAATTCCAAATCTCATATCTTGTCTTTACAAAACTCAGATTATATAAGAGATAAAACTTTCAGGTGCTATGAAGATGTAGTTGATTCCAGCTGCTAAGGAATGTTGTTTTGAACTTCTAAACAATGCTTACAAATTTCTCTTTGAACATGGGCCTTACTCTATCCATTAAATTGCTGGAGCTTCTGCAGTTTTCAGCATAACTTTATCAAGGTAATTCCTGTATGACTTTTTTAATCTGTTCAACTTCTTCTTGGTTGTGCTACTAATATATTGCTTATTGAGGATGTACTTACTTCAGCCTGTTATTGGCATTTTGCACATTCCAGATCATGATTTAAACAGATTAAGTAGGAAAATGAAATAGAATGTAAAGGCAAAAAAAAAAAAAAAAAAACCAAACAAACCGAAAAGAAAAAAAAAAGCCCAAAACAAATAAGCACAAACAACAACCAACAATAAAACCAAAATTCTCAAGTAATTTGGTGAAGCTCCTAGATAGATTAACAGCATAATTGTTAGCTAAGTGTCATGTTCCCTGGAATAGAGAAGAACAACCTATCCTTTAGTAAATTCACTACATATTTCCTTTCCATGGCCAATTCTGTCATATTTCAAAATTTTCAGATATTGGCATGAATGTAATAGTAAATACTCATAAATAAAAAATTAAATTTTCTCCTCTTTTGGCTCTTTACTTTGAGTAGAAAATGAGAGAGAAGGCAGGGAGGGGTAAGACACCTTCAAACAAAAATTACAGGAGGAAAATTCAAATTAGAGACAGAAAAAATAAAAATATGAAGGAAGAGGATACCTCTTGCATCTTTTCATTGCTTTGTTTATTTTTTCACTTGAACAACAACTTTTTAGCTTACTTTCTCTGCTTTTTATCTGAATTGAATCTGTGATAGCGTCAAAGCTAAATGATTTGTGTTCTTATCGAGAATATGAGGATAAGAGAATAAAATTAGAAAAAAAATAGATAATATGAGAAAATAGAACAAAAACCTGATAAAATAGAAGATCATGAGTTTGAAATACTAGAGTTTTTTCTCCTTACTCTCTACAAAAATATCCAAGGAACTAGTATTTTCTAGAATTTGTGCCAATTAGCATAGTTGATTTCCAGCATACTGGTTAACTTCCACTTTTTTTTGTTGGTTTTTGTTTGTTTGCTTGGTTGGTTGGTTGTTTTTTGGGTTTGTTTTTTTTTGTTTTTTTTGTGGGTTTTTTGGGTTTTTTTTGTTGTTGTTGTTGTGGTTCTTGTTTTGGTTTTTTTGTTTTGTTTTTTTTACAGTGGAGGAATGAAAAATATAGACGAGAAATTACCTAACTGGAGTGTAGAGGGTAAAGGTCTGGGAAGGTTTGTTCCTATACCTGGTAAGGATTTGCATCGTTTATGAGTCTGTCCTAAAAAAAGTATGGCACTAAACATACTAGGGATGGTGACAGTTTGAAAAGTGTCAGATGATAAAATGGAGAAAAAAATAGAAAAGCTAATTGCAGCGAGCAAATTTAACATGGCTATACTGCCTTGTTCAGGAGTTCATTGAGGTTACAAACTACTATTTTCAAACTCCTAATGTATTTAATGTACCATAGACTTTAATGGGCATGTTCAAACTAATGCGAAAGTAAAACCTGAATTTTCCTCCGTAAATGGAAATTTTCTCCTGAGCAGCAGTTAAAGGAATATATGGAGAGGAGAGATGGATAAAAAAGGCATCTGCAAAGTCACTAAAATGAATCTCTATGTATTGCAGTCTCTTGGATAGTTCAATAAAGATCTGTTTTCCACTGTGCTTCATTTAAAATAAGCAAACTGAAAATGTCACATATTGAATGAGCTACATTGCTTGGACTGGTTAAATAAAAAACTTATGTGTGATAAAAAAAGTGAAGGTGTCTTTCTGACAGGCAAATGCATGTCAGAAACTATATGAGATTACCTAACTTAGGTACTATCCTTTGAGCTGATTTGCTAATGATAATTCTAATTCTTTTTTTCAGATCCAAGCAGGGAATATCAATTCCAGGCTAATTTTCCTTCTTTGAGTTGCAAACCCCTAGAGTATTCTAGCTTTATCACAGACTTAATTCGTTCCAAAGTGCATACTTAATTTGGATATTGCGTATTTAATCAACTTCTGAGGTAGCCTGTATTTGAACAGATTGCAAGGGGGAAAAAAAGCAAACTTCCTTCTGACTTTTTAAGTCTCTGAAATGGTTTTTCTTCAGTTTTCAGTGTCTGACCTATGGAACATGTAAAAACTGAATGAATTATGTAACAAAACAAAGACAACAAGGTCAGAAGAGATGTATGATTTTTACAATAGAGAACTTTCAGGGACATGATAGTATGCGAGGCATGCTCCTGAATGTTAAGGAGGATTTTTTTTTCTCCTTATTTTTCTTTGCAAGTAAATGAGCTCAAAGATGTGAAAAAAGACATTAGATTCCAGAAAAAAATTAAACTTTTAGTACACAGTAGGTAGGAATTAACTGCTTTCTTTACTCCTTGGGATTTTCTGTGGACCTCAGGGAAAGAATATTCTAGGAGGTTGCTGTAGCAACACTGTACTTTAATAATTGCATTAGTCTGAAACTGAAAAGCCCTCAAAATACTATAGAAAATCACACAGTGTCCACAAAAAGATCCAAATTTAGCACCTGATAGAGAGGCTTTTTTCCCCCCTACGTTTTAGGTCTTCTTTTCAGACAAGATTTAGGTAGGTGCCTGTTACTGTTACAGAAGTTCCTTGTCAGGGAAGGTGGACAACATTCCATATTAATTAACATTCCATATTAATATCTGACCTCACTCTCAAGAAAATGTGGCATAGCACACAGGGACCAAGTTCTGTTTCTTCAGCCTTACATAGAAACCTATCACAGGGAAGGTGTGACAGTACAGAATTGCACAAGTGGCTTTCTCATTGTGTGTGGAAGACAGAAATCTGAAGGGACAACAAATTCCACTTGTATAGAGGAAAGAGACAGTGCAATCTCCCTTAGACTCTGATATTTAAAATGTTCCCTTGACATAGCATTACAGCTAACTCAGAAATAATGTCATGGTGACCAGCAGGTGATGATGCAGACATGTGACACCAGATTGCCATCACTTCAGAGTCCGTCAGTCTGAGCTCATAGGTCAATCCTGTTTTCCCATAAGCTAGGGTAAGATATTAATTTTTAATATATCACTTGAAAATCATATGCACATATGCACATGATTATCATTTTTATTTAAAAATATAGTTCATATGTGTATCTACAATTTTACTGCAAAATTAAGATACAATAAGAAATACTTGCTTATAGAATTGCAAGCATGGTTAGTCAACACCAAAAGCTTGCATTTCTTATTTTCAGTCTGTCTTTTAGAATCTCTTACTGAAAAAGAAGCACAGCATTTTATTCCTCACAAGTTTTGTTCTCTTCCATTTTGCAAAAATTGAATTTTCCATCCTCTTCTCTGTTTGAAGTGAGGCATGGACTACAGGCAATGGAATATTTACTCACCTGCTTTGTAAAAGCATAAACAGTGATATCAGCAATGATGAAAACCAAGCTCTGGAAACAGGGTTTGTTAGATTACCATTCACCATCAGCTAAAAATCTAGATTTCTCCCAGTAAAAATAATATTATTGCCATGTTTTACATTAATGCAAGAATAGCTTAAAATTTTGTTATTGTGGGTTAAGGCTCTGATTATATAATGCAAGTTTTCATGAAATACAGATTGTGCTGATTGAAATTCTTTTTCAGGTGCTAGAGTTAGAAGCTAGAACCTTTGATACCTAATTTTGATAGCCTTTTTGATTTGTTAGGAAGATAAATGTTATGACAGCTCAGGAACGTGTGAATATTAATGTTCACAGCGAAGCAAGAAGCATCACTTTAAAATAAAACCTTGGTTAAATTCTGCATATGCGTGTGTGAATATGCACTTGAATTTCCAATCCTAACAAACTACCACTCAACTTTATTTTTTCTACTGACCAATCATAAATATGTTTGTTCATAGTTATTTTCCAGAAACAGCTGCCGCGGGAATTGCAGTATTTTACTTGCAAATATAATATATAAATTGTACATATGTATATAGACTAGTGTTTATAGGTCAGAATCAGAAAGAATTCTTCATGATCCAAGACAATATGGGAGTTTAAGAAATAAAGACTTCTTGTAGCATCAGAAGATTTGGAAGTAGTAATATCGACAAACTTTAAGAAAACCATGTGGGAATGTTTTTTAAAAGGTCATCTATTTAATCCCTCTATGTCATGTATATTTCAATTTTACCTACAAATTTATGAGAGCTAGTTAAGCTCTCCAGGTTATATAAGAACAACAGAACAATAAAATCTAAAGTATCTAAATGTATTACCTGAAAGATTTATTCTATATACGTAATATATATATTATACATCAGAATAGAATATCTAAAATTTTTATTTCTTTTCTCTTCAGGTAGATAACTACAAATAGGAGTCCATTTCATTTTATAAGAATATTCATGTATATTTTTTTTATAATGGACAGATATCCTCACTCTTGCATCTTCAGTTTTCAAATCCTACCTTGATATCACCACGGAGAAATCATTTGAATTTCTGATTTAATGTTCTCTGAGTTTTAGATCTTTGATTTTTCAGCAATATTGCCACTTATTCAAGGAAACTTTTCATTCTGAACACTTGCATTGCATTAACATTGTCATCAATTAAATATAATAAACCTTGGAAACCCAGGAGTATTGAGGGAGTTTTCGGTATCAAAAAACTTGGAGAGAGAAGATAATTTTACTTTTTTGTTCTAAACTGCATTTTACTTTAGATTGATGACACATAAACCTATTTTTAAGATAAACAATCCACACAGTTTGAGCTTATCCTGAAATAGTCTAGCTGGAAAGGAAACATTTCTGCATCTTAAAGACAATTTGCATAGCTACTGAAACTCTAGATAGTGCATTCCCTGTTTAATTAAGTGTGTGTATATTCCAGAGACGCACATAGTCACAGATCCACAAGGACTTGCCTGCCTTCACTCCTAATGGTGGCACACAGGAATCTTCAGGGTGAGGAATCAGATGAAGACTCTGTGAACAAACTGTTGGGAGCAAAGGGTTAAAATCCTAAGATTTGGTGAGGAGGAGGGAGTAGTTTTGCTCAAAGTGAGATTGGACCTTGCTGCAATAAAATGTTGGTGTAGAAAAACTCCATTTATTATGCCTAGTGTTGCCCATCCTCTGCCTCTTTTGAGAAGTAGAATTCCCATGCAGAGATAACACAGTCTCACAGACAGGCTTGAGCCTCGTGCTGGGAGAGAGATCACAGAAGCCCAGCCTCGAGACAAACTGTGGGTGCACACAGCCCTTTTATCTATGGGGGCAGGCAGTCCCCCCTTCTGCCAGGATGAGCTGAGCCTAACGGGGCCAGTGACCCCGTGTCAGTTCCGCCCGCCTGGCGGCGCTGGGGCAGGAATGGAATAAACCTCTCCTTGCATTTCAGCTGCGGCTTGGTGGTTGCCTTGGTTACCTAAATGTGTTGATTCACACACAGACATCTTTAGCTGAATCCTTCCTTTCGTCTGTTTCCTCTTGCATCCAAATGAACACTGTAAATGACATGTATGTGAAGATTTTAAATATGCCCTTAGCTTTTCAATACCATGGAGGATGTTTAATGGCATGGTTAAAGCCATCTTTTCTTAGGGAAAATCTGTGGGTGAAATGTTGGATAGGATCTTGCAATATTGAGAGTCAAGTCACAGACAGAAAATCAAAATCAGGCTACTGATTATGCATCATATATACACATTTACTATCCTCTAATAGTAATATTCTTAATAGTTTTGAAGGAAGTTTTTATAATAGAAATAATCTACTTGCAATGCAAAAGCGGTCATTTCCATCCAATTGCAATGGACTACGATATTCTTATTCTTATAAGATATTCTTATATTTTTAAGCTCTCTTCACTGTTTGATGAATCAAGTAGATTTTGAAATATTAAAGCCCATCTGTTTCTTGTGTAAGAAAACCAAATTCAGTACTAATACATGGGAAATTCCCATAAACTGGCTATTATAGCATAGGTAATTAACTCCTTTTTTCATATAGGGGTACATTCACAGCAGATCTTGAATCAAATTGTTGTGAGACATTTTCTCACTTGTTTCTTGACCAAGTCTAAACTTGTTTAAGTCAAATGCACAACTTGCTCTTCTGTTTTTTTTTGCCAGATTTTCTTCCCTTAGTTTCTGACTCACACCCTGGAAATATGCCTCAAGTTTTGATTGAGTTCCAAGGGAAACAGGCAGCCTTTTTGAGTCCTCAGGTTAGTAAATCAATATATCAGCTCTTCTCTATAGGGGGACCATACAGAAAGAAATAATTTATAGACATAGATATAATTATCCCAGTCCATGCTGCTATCTGGAATCCTTACCCTTAATCAGCACATATGACAGGAGAATTTCAATGTTTTACTGTCTGCTTATCTCCTCTTGGCAATGGCAGTGAGTTTAGGCTTCAAACTAATTTGTTTGGGTCTTGCAACTGCCTTTGATACAATTAGCCATGAAGCGTTACTGATATACTGTTTTGTAAATTATGCCAGGAATAGACAAAATGGTGCTCTGTTCTTTCATTCTGAGAAGAGGAGAACAGCTGACCACAGAGACATCCACACTAACCACTAACACTGATCTTTAAAGTGGAATGGTAATGCTACCATAAATCCATACTACTGGTATTAGTAAGACTAAGCTCATATTTTGTTGAACTACATTGATTTTGGGAAATGAACAACAAGGTAGAACATAAGTTCGAGATACTAGAGGCCTATCTGTCTGAACTGCCAGTGCTTCATGGGAGTTTTAGTTGTGGTGTCTTGTACCTTCATTTCCTATTCTGAGCATATGATTCTGACTTCTTTGCTCTGCAGTTGACTACAGATGTAGAAGAGGAAGATGAGTAACACAGAATTATATTTAAAGCTCCAAACAGTTTATAGATTTGGAATCAAAATATCTTGAATAGAAATACCTCTGTTTAGTATACAGTAACATAAGAGTTCTAGATTATTCAACTCTAGAGAAAGAAAATTGACAAATACAAATACAATATTTACAGTTTTACAGTTTTGGGGCAACAGTGTATCTTCTCAAAAAAAAAAAAAACGCAGGAAATTTCCAACTAGACACGTTGTTATTACTTCAACTATTTGTCTCAGTTTGTACACTTTATCTAGTCTTTTCTATGTTTGATTGACAGGGTATTACTGAGATTGGAGGAATGAGATGACAGAATGACTTAAAAAGAATGTTCAAGTGCAAGAAAAAGCAGTGTAACTGCTATATGTTGTAACCAGTTTGCAGGTATTTCATCATTGCAACTTAATGTGTTGAGCTTAATCTGCTCATTCATGAATGCATTAGGTCTGGTTACCTTAGAGGCTGATGCTTTTCTCCAGGCAGGTTTGAAATATTAAAGTTCAAACATTCTGAGAAAACTCTGAAGAAACTAGAAGTGATAAAGTCAAAAGGTTATTAAATGTAGTTTGAAATAGTCTGTAGAGTTACAATAGCAATACAGAATGGAAAATTTTAGAAAAATATCTTTCAAAATCTTTAGAATTTTTTCTATTAGGAAGACATATATCTGTATAATTTTACAGGATTCTTTTTTACACTTAGCTATTAAGCAGACTGGCAGCAGAATATTCTTTGCATGAGGTCTTTGTTCCCTAACTCAATAATCTGATATTCAAATCAAATCACATTTAAATACCTAGTTGCTCAAACTTGTTTTATTTTAAAGGAAGTGAAAGGAATATGGATGTAGGACAGCTCTGAGTTAAAAGGAATTTAGAAGATCCTTTTGAACATTTGACGTAACAGGTGTTTTCAGGTTGTAGAGAGAGTACACCTCCCAGCTCAGTAGTAGATAAATGAAAGAAGGTCTTTCTGAGCTGGTCTATGTCCGTATGAGTTTTTGAGACAAATATTATATATATATATTAAAATTATTGATTTATGTTAACGAAAGAAAAAAATATTTTACCATAAGTCAAAATCCATTATGTAATCTCTAAGTTCCAAAATGGTTAAACAAATTGTATTTCACCATGTTTCCTTTAATTCTTTAGTCGTATGACTACAGTCTTTCTGTCTTTGTTTCCTTTGACATTCTATTATATCATCACTGGAATGATAGACAGCAGTACTGCAGATCTTCAGAAAAGGTAAAATTACTTAACTGTTTGGTCACAGTAGGAAAAAAGAACTCTTTTGGTCAATTCTGAGAACACCTTGCTTTTAAATAAGAAAGGCATTGATTAAAAATAAACCAAATACCATCAGAACAATCCAGAAATACTGGGGTGGATTCAAAAGAGCTACTGGACAAACAGAGGAAACAAAGAAAACTACAGTTGGGAACCTATTGGACTAGAGATAATACAAACAGCAGGAGAAGAGAGAAGGAAAACACGTAAGGGACAATAAAGCATTAAAAAGGAGAGACATAAAAGTGACTATGAAATGAGTAGACGATGCCAGAATATTAGACATTGAAAGGCAGGATCTGAACAGACTTCTGAAAGGTTAGGCTTAACTCCCTTCCAAGCCTAAGTTTGCTATGGTAAGATATTAACTAAGAGGGATGTTTAGGCAACTCCAAAACCAAAAGGAAAACAAACAAAAAACCCACAACAAAAAACAGAATAAAACTGAAAAATAGGAGGTAAAGCTGGAGTATAAATTTTTTAAGGTTCAATATGATTTCAGTGTAATTCTACTATTAAGTTTGTGTTTATAGGAAAAAAAATCTAGCCAGTTATGATCAATTCTCTCTACTTAATTTTTTTTCTTTATTTTTTTTTTACTCTAACTGTATGCCTACACTCCTGGATGGAAAATAAGGATTAAAAAACATAGGTACTTCAATATTTACTTTGACTTATTTTCTATTTTACTCATCTCCTCAGGTTTTGCAGAGAATTATAAAGTAATTATTTTATCTATATACACTATGACAAGAATAACTATATTGCTATAGGTTATTTTCTTCTGAAACACGTTAGAGACTGCAGAAATATACGGTGGTATCACTCCTTACTCATGTCTTTATTTTATAAATTTAACAAACTAATCCCAGTAGGATTGAGTAATAGTGTTTCAATTAAAAGTTCCACTAAAAAATGTTATAATTTCTGTCTTTCCTATAATCTTTTGTAGGAAGTGAACAAGAGTAAGGCATATACTATTAAGAAACATTTCAAGGGCTTTTGATATTCCACAATATGCATTCCAGTCCTACAATTTAACTAACACAATTTGTTAGTCATTTGACTTAAAGTATCCATCTGCAGTTAGGGCAACCACTTTCTCATTATAGACAATTGCATTTCATTTCAACTGCATTTTATCTCAATTCAGTTGGCTACTCAAATATGATTTTCTAATTCACCTTTTATGGAATTAGGGATACTTCAATGTGTCAAAAGGCATAGGCCTTATCTGAAATAATTTCATTCTCAGATGCTTATGTGAAGAATTATTCCTTTTCACAGGAAAAGTCTTTACAAGGCTAAAAGAGGTCAACAAGTCCCATTTTCTCTCATCCATTTTTTCTGAGTTCTTCACTCACTGCTTCATGTAGCTGTCACATGCAGGTCTCTTGCAAAGTGATTGTCAAGGTTCTTATTTTCTTTTTATTTCACAACTGTACTCATAACATAAACTTCATTAAACATCAGACAGCTCTCTATGGACTAAAAATGATACTGAAAAGAAAGGCACCCAAAGCCTATGAAGAAATTCATGTCTATCCCATTACTTCTCCCCCAAGGAACAGCTTCCTTTTGTAGGTAATACTGGAGAAGAAAGAGCGTTTTATTGAAGTCTGTCTAAGTCTACATGATCTTTATGTAAGCAGATACTGCCATCTTTCCTATTCAAGTCCACCTCACTATAATTTATTTGACTCCTATTTCTCTTTACTTCCTGCACCTGGCTCCACATTAGCTGGTATCATGCCTGATACCTAGGGTTTGCCTGCATTAGTCCTTGCTCTCCCCTACTCTGAATCTAAATTTTCCCCTAAATTCTCACTATGTCTCAGCAATCTCTCCTTAATCCTTCCAATGACTACTTAATATAAATACTGATTTCTTAGGAAAAAATATTTCTGTCCTTCCTATAATCTCCACTGAAGTTGCTGCTGAGCAAAGAGTCAGGATAAGCTTGTATGTTACTGTTGTCACTATTAGTCTTAATTTTGGAGGTTCTTCTGATACAGTTTTGCACCAATTAGAAATAACATGCATGTAGAATGGTTAAACCAAGTAGAGGTTGAAGTTCTGGATTGAACCATCAAGTAATTATAGCTATCTTCAATTTCAGGACTTTGGAAGATAGTGAAGACACTAAAGTAGCTCTGAATAGCAATGTTTTTTTTTTACTCAAGGCGGTTTTACAAAGGTGGCTTCTCTACAGGGACTGCTGGCACAAGGCAAGTGATTTTCTTAACAGCTGTGATATAGGATTCATATAGGTGTATCAGTGATAACATTCCAAGAACTGTAGCTAACCTCCAGAAACAGTAGCAACTTCCCTACAAAACAGCCAACAGGATATTATGACATCTATTCTAAATCTCAAGGTGGACCTTTCCCTGCAAAAGCACTCCTTGCCTCTCACTGCAGGAAAGATGTGGGGGATACAAGCTTCTTCTTTGACCAGTTCTACTTCATTCACTATCTGCTGGCGGTGGAGCTTGTAAGTCAACATCTATTAGAAAGTAGACAGAAGAATTATTTTCAGGAAGAAAGTGAAAAAGAAAACAGACAAAAAATTCCAAACAATTATTAACTTCTTGATTTGCATAAAGGCATAGTTTGCAATATCCTCAGTAAATTATGCTGCAATGGAAAACAGCTGACACTATTATGGGACAATATATTTTGTAGGAAAACAGACTTTTCCATGTCAAAATGTATAAGCAGCAGTAAGCAAATCAAATAAACCCTCTTAAAGCCATACAAACAACTGCAAAAGATCTGTCTTCTCAGGCAGTATTTTCATGTTTTTTCAGTAACACACTTCACTAGTTGCACAGAGAGACTGGTGGTTGTAAATGTTTTAAAGGCAGTTTACTTGGTACAGCTTCTTTCATGTTAAGAAAGGTGTTGTGATTACAGCTGTTTCATCTCTTATCAGTAACTTGCATCTTTATAACTCAACCTTGTAAGAAAATGTCAATTTCCTTTTCATTAAGTTATAAAGTTTTTAAAAGTTCTTGTTGATATTGGTAGTTGCAATACAATAAGTGTGTATACTTGAGACCTAAAAATATGCACAGTTTTACAGGCTGAAGTGATTAAATCATATCAGTTTAAATGAAAAAAAAAAATTCTTTACAGATTTGAAACATTCAATTTTGAAATTAGTCATCTATCTGTATGAAATGGAATATTTCCTAAAAATATTTCTTTTCTAAAAAAATCAGGAAAAAACAAGTACATCAAACAGTACATTTCTTTGCTCTCTGAGTGTTAGGTATACTTGAAATAATGGAAGAAAATTATGCAGACAGTAAAGGCAGGAATACTGGAAAAGAAAATAATGTGAGCTTATATCTCTGCAAGTTAGATCTGCTGAGTCAAGATTTAACAAGCATCTTATCTATCTTACTGTTAATTCATTGATTTTTTTTTCACCGTTAATCTTTTTAGTTATTAGGCAGAACTGCATGTTTAAACTGACTGACAAAAGCCCAATTTATTTTATTAATTTCAGTACTTCTAACCTGCCAAGTTTAAGGGTTACAGACTAATAGATACTCCTCAGAAGAATATTACTTTTCCCTTCTTATCTGGAGAAAAGAAAGGTGTCTGTCTCAGTTTTCTTATTTCCAGGTTTTCAAATATCTTTGCTCATTTTTAGATAATCTAACAACATGTTGAAGGTATCCATCTTTGCTGAGAAGTTTTTGATTAATCTGGAGGATACACTCTTACAGCTGCCACTCCATTATAGCACCTGTCATTTCTTTCCTGTGTTGTGCATCACTTCTTTTCCCCTTATTAGTAGTATTTTTAATATTATTAGTATTATAAGTATTAGTATTATTTACTGTTATTATTTTGTCTAATTTTATTTTCAGTTATTAAACTATTCTGATCTCAACATACAATTTTTACTTTGATTCTCCTTGCCATTCCACTGTGGGAGGATTAAGAGAGAGAGAGAGTTGATTGACTGCACAATGTTTCATCTCCAGCTGGGTTTGTACCATCACAGTGGCTAAAGGAAATCAGCTTGTGAGAGACAATGGTTTGCCTATGGCTGCTTGAGGGAGTGCACTTCACCCATGACAGTTGTCTACTACACAGCCAAAATTGGCAAACTGCCTCAGTGCTAACTTTAAAGAAAGTTCTGTGGAATGATAAAATTTGGTCAAAGTGGTAAAGATGAGAGGCACCTGCAAAGAATGAACAGAAGCCTTGCAAGGCTGAGTGTCATAGCAATGAAACAGCAAAAAAAGTTCAGTATAGGAAATCATAAAGTGATACCAAAAGAAACCAGTTAATCTGCAAAGGAGAAGAATCTGAATTCATAACAAAAGGCATAAAACCTTGGGATTATGATGCATATTAACACAAAAATAAAGTCTCAGTACTTGGTAGTGGACCAAAAGTGTACTCAAGTATTTGAAAATATTAGGAAATAAAAGGAGAGAAAGAAAAATAGTGAAATCACTGAGTAAATCTGTGCTTTTCTCAAACATTGAATACAATGTGCAGGACTGGTCTTCTTATCCACAAAATATATTCAATAGAACTGAGAAAGATTCAGAGGAAGACAAAAGTGTTTAAAAGCATGAAAGATCTTACATATAATGGTAGAGAAAACATTCTCTGTAGTCTGGATATAACACCACACAAAGAAAATGCCTAAAAAATGGTCATGGAGAGTGTGGATAGGAAATTTATGTTTGTTGTTACTCCTATTACAAAAATAAGAGATTATTACAAGGACATAGTAAAAGCCAAGCTCAAACCAAATAAAAGAACTTAGTTCTCAATAGGAAAAATAACAGACCTTTTGAATTTCTAACCATCAGTTATTGTGCACCTGAAAATATCTGTGGCCATTAAGAAAAGAAACACAAAGAAGTTAAAGGAGTCACATTGGGTTTAGGAAATCCACAAAGCACAATAAAATTGATGACAGGAGAGTGACAGAGGGAGCGATAATTTGTTTGACTTATTCCTCCCTTGGTGTAGCTTGTGGCCACTGCCTGAGACAAAACCCTTGGCCTGAGCACGTATGGATATCTGCAGGACATCCTGAAGAACCTCACCTACCTACCAAGTCTGTGCACTCACCACAGATCTGTTTTAGTCATTTTGATCCTCCGTCTTCCACAGATGCAATTCTTCCCACTGAACACTCCCACATAGACTTGTTTTATCAATATAGGGAATGGAAGCTGTGTACAACATGAAACATTCAAGGCTGAAGTGAAAACTCAAAAGTCTGAGTAAAGTTTTTAATTGTTTCTCAATGTAGAATCCTACTCCTCAGTTGCATCAGTACGTAACTAATACAGCATTTAAATACAATGTAATCCTGATAAACTGGAAAATCTAAGAACCTCTAGATATCAACTTCACGTTGGACCTCTGCATTTTGAATTTCTTCAGCATACTGAAAATGTTTTATCTCATTTAACTACTGTTACTCTAGTCAGCTCTTTAACAGTTTCCTAGCACTAAGTTTTCTTAGGACTAAAAAATTATGTGATTATCCTGCTTTCAGGGGTTTTCCTCTACAGAGTCACCAGCCATTGAGAGCAATCCATCAACCTCTCTGGAAATTTCTCAGTCTTTCATTCGCTGCCGGTTTATGAGAAGCTGTCTCTCATACCTTTTGATTTCTTTCCACAGGCTTGCTCTCCTATCTTGGATGAATGATAGGAATGACAATTTCTCTGTGTTTTCAAACTAAGACTTTCCACTACACCTCATAATTTTTTTTGTCTGGTGGTCAAAAGAATAAGCCACTAAAGTAGGCACTGCATATTCTCTGATATATGCTGGTCTAATGAAAGGAATTTTTTTTAATGTAAGCACATAAAGGAGATTTTTTTCCTATTTAAAATGAATAAATAAGTGCATTTTGATATATTTTCTATGTATACAAGCAGGAAATATGGCTTTATGGATATTATTGAAGAATAAACTACTCTGCATACTTGTGACTATTTGCCCAGCAGGTACTTCAGACTGACAGCCTCATCAGCGATGATGATTGATACTGCTGACAAAAAAGTGGATGTTTTCAATATTCCTTGTTTCTTTCTCTTAAATGAAAGATTTTTGAGAGCTTCAGCTTTCTAGAAACTTGAAACTTGTCATGGAAACTTGTCACAGAAACTTGTCTGGAATACTACACATACAGGTGGAATTCTGCAAGCTACTTTCTTTAAAAAATATATGGATAGGAGTTGAATGGAAAATACTTGGGATCCATCTCAAAATTATCCATAGAAAGTTTTAAATTACAATGTACTTAAACCTAAGTCTTTTCTGTTACACTGATCATTTAACTGCACAAAAGAAGTTGTTAATTATTAAGTGAATAGGCAAGTGGTTTTTTAGACTGGCAGTGTTGCTCATCATAGATGGTGAGGGTTGTAATGCCCTTCCAAAGTTGTTCATCAGCAAATCTTCAGTAAAATATATGTGCCTATGCTCATTCTTTCCATAGTCCTCAGAACTGAAAAAAGAGTTCTGGACTCTTTCCACAACAGAGAAAAATTTCCTCACTTTTACACCTTTTCCATGTTTATTCATTTCATATGATATATTAAAATTATCTTTTTGGAACGATGCTTCAGTAGAAACAATTCTTCAGTTTTTTATATTAGAAAAACAGACAAAATCTTGCACAATTTATTTTTAATAGAGCAGACTAAGACAAATCATTGAACTATATTTGCATTAGAGTTACCAAATGTTTATGATCTTTAATTATTATGATATATGTTAAAAATATAACATATTAGAAATTATTTATGATAACAAGTTAATGTTGTGAGGAAAGATTATTGAAATTCTGAAAAGGACAATTGAGATTTATTCCATTTGGTGTGGACATTTCTATACAGACATAAGAATTCCGATGTTAAATACAGCCAACGCTACTGATGAAATCTTCTAGAAGAATGGTATGATCTAATATAAAAGAAATATTTTAGCAGAAAATTACTCACTGAGGTTATGCCTAACATAACAGAATATTTAAAAACAAGAATATTAAAAATATCTGGATAATATTATGAATTGATGGCACACTAACTAAATGACCTAGGCAAACCAAAAAACAATTACCTTCTAAATAAAATGAAGTGAGATTTTTTTTCTGTGATTTTATGCTAGTATTAAAGACAGAACCAATTAGAAGTATTGTTTCATATTTTATGTTTCTTAGGGCAAATCTACACATATGAAGTACTGACAAGTAGGATGGAGTTGAGGGAATGCATAAATGAACTAATAAAGCAGCAATAACTATTTTCTCAGAATCCTTATTGGATGCTTTTTCTGTGCTTGTGGTGTTGATTACCTCTTCTTTTCCTTTCATTTGCGGACAAATAATAGATAGCAATTTGAAACAGTCTTTTAACATAACAAGATGAAGTCCTTTCCACACTTTCGTTTTTATGGGGTTTTTTTGGTTATTTAACCAAAATAGTTTAAAAATAATATTTAAGAGGATTCCCCACAGTTAAATGTATCAACAAACTTGTGTACCTCTTTAAATTTAACCCAAATATCTCAACAGATGCTCTTCTTCCAGTCTCAATAGGAAGCAGACTCCACAATCAGGGAGTATAATTACAGAGAGCTCTACCTCCTGCTGTCTCAAAGTTACACTTAGGGCACGCTGAATTGCCTGCCAGTTTCAGTCTTCAATGGCTGACTGAGGCCGTTGGTAATAAAAGATCAGTCAAGAGTACATTATGTTACTTCACAAAATGGTAACAGCTTTGTAGAATTTATAATACAGAGAGACATATGCCAGCTTTGTATGTTGCTGAATAGTTGAAACCAAATACAAGAGTAAGAAATAAATATAATATGAGTTTGTAACAGGAAAAGCGTGTTTTTGTCATCACACAAATAAGGTAATACATCTGCTATAAAGCATAAAGTGGCAATCAATGGAAAACAGTGGTTTTAATCCAACAGTTTTTGTTGGACCTTTGGTCATAACTAGGAAGAGTCTTTAGTTACAAGTGGGATGCCAAGAAATATTTTTTCTTCCATGTGTGATATGATATTAAGAAAAAAAAAAAAAGGAAAATGCAAAATTTTGTAGTGAGAATTTCTTTTTTTTATTAGTTTTCTCCAGAAAAATGTAAGTCTTTTATTGTAAGAAAAATTAAAGTACGTGAGGAAGAATGAGTCTAGAAAGAATCAAAGAAATTAATAATGCTTTCTGGTTAGAGAGCATTTTTTGTTCTTTTGCTGCACACAGGCATTGAGAGTTAGTAGTTAACTGCAACAATTCAGAAGAATCACTCATATGTTAAAGTAACACAAAATGAAGGAGAAGGACAATTTTGAACTAGAATCATTAGAAATTAAAAATTTTGAAAGGGTTTTTTTGGGGAGTTTTGGGGTTTTTTTTGGTTGGGTGGTTTTTTGGGGTTTGTTTTTGGGGGTTTTTTTGTTTGTTTGTTTTTGCATATGTACCTTCTGTTTATAACCTCAAATTCAAAATTCTTTTTCCAAAGCAAAAATTTTCAACTATAAATGTAGAGAACACTGAATTTGTCTGAAATGTGTGGTGACTTGTGGAATTAAGAGGATACATACTTACTTCACAAAAGCCAGATGACAGGAAACCAAGTGATAGTGATAGGGGTCACTAACATTAAAAACAACATTTTAAAATTTCAGTACTCTTCAGCCACACCTGACCAATTTCTTTTTATCCTTTGTATTCACCTTCTTAGCTAAATTAGAGAATTTTATCTCATTTGCTCCAGAGACAGAACAAATCATTGAATAACATCTGAAAAGTCTTCTCCAGACATTATTTACAGTATGAATTATTTTTTTTTACTAGCATGGGAATAATTTAAATAAGGAAAATTTTCATGGAATTAGTAATTATATTCCATTTGGATTCACATTTTCAATTCTTCAACTAATTCACGCTTTTTTTTTTTTTTGTCACTTCTTTCCTTGTAAAGAAGCTTTTGTGATTTAAAACACATTAGACAATGTCTTGGGTCCAAAGGAACTCCCAGCCCTGGCAGACACAATTGTATAATAAGCTCTTAAAGAAGCCTCCATAGGTGTTGCAAGTGGAGCAGCAGCTAGAAAGGTGGGAAAAGACAATAAACAAGAAACAAGCACTAAACCCAGAAGTTAAAAAACTTCAGCATTTCAGGCTCCATTTGGCTTTATTTATAGCCAATTAATATTATATCTCCAGACATGTTTATGAATACAACCAGATTTATTACACACTACACATATGAGAAAAAGTGTTCAGAGAACTCTGATGACCTTTCCACAGTTACAAGCGACACCAGTCTGCAGGATTGCAGAATCTCCCAAATGCAGGGTTTAGAGCACAAAGCTACACACTACATATATATATATATATATATATATATATAGTGCTTTGATTCTCTCAGAGGAAATTGGATGGCAGCATTGAGCGGAGCTAGCAAAAGGCAGGGGTATATGTGCTAAGTACATAATCACCTTTTGTTTTCAAGTGTTCCTCAGGATTTACCACTCATCTTCAGATTCTTCGCTGACATAAAATTTCTTCTCACTCATTTTTGCTGTTCAAATAGGTGAATAAATTGTTTTCCAAGATGCATTGGCCATTGCAATGTGATGAGATCCTTGCACTGCATAAGAATTTCCCATACAAGGACCCTGAAAGCAGCAAAATGCAGAACAATACCACTGTGAAGATTAACCCTCTCCTTGCAAATCCCTCTGAATTCTCATAAATGAATAAGTCATTTACCAAAATTTTAGATTCTTCTCAAAATTCTCCCTAGTGCAAAATACATACAAAATTGGGGCTGGCTGTTCACTTGAGGGCACAAAGCTGCCACATTTGCGAGGCCATTCCCCACGTGCATTCACAGATAGTGGCTACTCTGTCACAGACACCTGCTGCAAAGTAGGCTGTTGCAACAAATAAACATCACTGGAAGAGGAAAAAAAATGGTAGAATTGCAAGTTTTACTATCTCTCATTACTCCATTAAACAAAAAAATCAAGTCTTCTAGGTTAATCAGCTACTTGTGCTGTGCAGCCAGTCACAAGAAGAAAAATTATTCTTCCAATTATTCAAGTGTTACTGACTAGCTATGTTAGTTGCATACATGTGAATTAAGTAAAATATAAATAATAAATTTCACTAATTTTGCAGTTGCAAAAATTTCCTGAACTATCAAATTATCTTGAATTTTTCAAATCTCTGAATATTTGGGAATTAATCTTTTGGGGATTTGATTTGGATTTTTGTTTTTGTTTTGTTTCTTTTGTTAAATGCACTGATTTTTTTTTCTGAATTTTTTAATCAATTAATCAAGAGTGGAAAACAGGAATCTACCTATACTGTAACACCATCCAACCAACACCATGTTAGACATTATAGGTTCTTTTTATCAACACTATGTGGAAGTACACAAGCAAGCAAATGAATTTTCCATCTTTTCCAATAATAATTAATCAAAAGAAAAACCCACCTCTTTTATGTCTTTTAATACTTTAAAGGACTGCAATTCCTCTTTTGATATATGAAGGTTCTGAGCACCTTTGCATGTGTGTGCATGTTCATGTACATCATTTCGTATAGAACCTCAGTCAATACGAAATTGTAAATGGTTTTCTGTCTATCCTTGCCCAATAACAATTCAAATTTGTTTAGCTCTTCTAGATGGAAAAAAAAATTATACCAGCCAGCTTCAGCTGCTTAAATGCAGTATAAACATGTATATGCCAGGCCAGTTAAAGGGAAATCACGTCGTTTACCCCTTCCTCATAAAGTCTTTCTATTAAGGAATGTAAAAGCAAATTTGAAGTAGTAATTGAATTTATGGTCTGAGAAAGCTGCTTTAGGTGGCCCTGTTTGGAGCAGTGGGGTTGGAATAGGTAATCTCTAGAGGGGCCTTGGAACCTCAGCTATCCTGTGTATCTGTGATACAGTGCTTTCAGTGCAGAGGTCTGATTGTTAAGACAGTCTTGGGAATCCAGATAAGGCCTCATTAATGCTGAGGAATGGGGAAGGATCACCTGTCTTGGTCTGCTGGCAGAACTCTTGCTCACACAACTAGGAAGTTGTTGGCCCTTTTTGCTGTGAAGGTGTATTGCTGTCTCGTGATAAGATAGTTGTCTACCACTACCCCAAGACCTTTCTCTGAAAAGCTGCTTCCCAGCTCATTGTCCCCCATTGTTTGTGGTTCCTGAGGTTATTCTTTCTGAGACGCAGGAGTTTGCCTTTCCCTTTGTTGGGCTTCAAGAAGTTTCTGTCTGCCTCGTTCTCTAGTCTGTCAAGGTCTCTCTGAATAGCAGTGTAACCATCTGGTGTATCACACTCCGTGACTCTATGTTTATATAAATGCTCATTATAGTGAAAAATCTTTATAGCTCATGAAGATAGAATATAGAGAATAATTCCAGAAACAGACTGTTAATTATACTGGAATCTAAATTTATCTCATTGACATAGTCATATATGAAAAGGGTTTGAGCTGAAGTCAATGGTATATTCACATACAGTCATCTGCATAATCAAAGATTTAGTTAAACCAGACAAAGAAAAAAATTGAGTTTTTAAATACATTCCATAATGTCTGATTTTCTAACAAACATTGCATGATCGTTCATTCATGTACCCACTTTCAAGGGATGGCTGTAGTGCATTAACAGAATGAAGATTTGCAATTCACTGGCGAGGAAGTATTCATGTAAAACATGTATTTAATAGACATATTGTGTAAACAAACCCAGCAAACTAAGCTATGCTAGCCAAAGATGTTCGGTCTGTAAGTTGCTGTCAGTATTCTAGGCAATCTAAACAGACACATTCAAGTTGAAATACATGAGCTCTAATTGTAAGGGCACTACAGCCTCTTCCAAAGAGGAAGTTCAGCTTCACTTGTGAGCTCTTCAGGATGGATACTTATGTAATACGTTCCCCAGCACATGGAAGTCTCTCTTCCATAGGAACCACACAGTTCTGTTTCTCTTCTACACAAGTAAACAAAGCTAAAGATCCATTCTTACTGAGGTGAAGACACTTCTTTCTCTATCTCTGAAATCAATATATACATACTCTTTTCTTATAAAGTCAGAATCTCCTAATTGACCATTATTATTTCCTCCTCATACACAATCTTAAACTATACTATTAAACTAGGTGTCTTTCAGCTTTCTTTTTTCAGTAAAAGTATTAAACTAAGTGTGTTTTTACTTCTCTGGTATTTTAAATGATTTATTGTTTACTGCCTGATATCTTTTTCCCTTCTCAAAGTCAGTGAAAGCAGCTTAAATTTTTTCATAAACATTTCTTTATAATAGCTGGTTTTTCCTTGGCTACTAGAAAAAGAATCTCTAGAAATTGTAGATGAAACTCATCACTGAAAAATCATCCTTGCCGTGGATTTTACACCTGCTTTTCTATGTTTTCCAATTAGATTTAGGACTATCTTCACAGAGTTTTGTCAGTTAACCTTATGCTTCCAAACATAAAATTCTCACACCACTCATCATCACCAGCTCACTCCCTCATCTCCTAAAACTGTTCCATGTGAATATCCAATTTTTTGCTGTCTATATACATTCATGAGAAACTTATTCTCTTTCTACTACTGGCACATATTTTCTAACTAATCCTGTTTGCAATTCACATAATCCTTTGAATCTCTAAACCAGACAGGAGTAAAAAAAATGAGACATAGTATGATAGAGAGGTATATTGAAACAAGGCACTTTGGTTATTTGCAATTTTAAGCCATGACTAAGAAAGTTGCTTATGAAAACAGCAGAGCTCATGGGTGGCTTTGTGGGCGGCAAGATGCGCAAAGTCTCATGAAGGCTTTGAAGCACCCAGACTGACAGAAGAGATCCTGCTGAGTGTGGAGTTGTAGCCTAAAGGCATCAGAAGTCAAGGTCTTTGTGCAAACTGCAAACCAGCCACTGATATTTTCATGTACTCGAAGAACTGACCTGTGGAAGAAGACTATGAGCAAAACAAAGAACCATGACACTAAGTAAGCAAAAATATTTGTCCTAAGTGGAAAGTAACATGGAGAGACAAAAATTTAGAGCTTTTGTAAGGAAAAGATAATGTGTTCATCTAGTTCCCTTTTACATAGGAACTGCAAGAAACATTTAAAAGAAGTATTTTTTTGAGTCCAGTGATCTGCTTTCACCTCATGAATGTGCTGGCCATGGCTGACGTGGAACCTAGAGGTCCTTATAAGTCAGTCATTCTGTCTTGGGTTTTGTAACCAAAAAGGAAAAAAAAATATTCTATTCCATCTGTTGAAACCCACGTGGGAAGGTGTTTTTTTCTTTATCTGTTGTAAGTCCAGGAGGGAAGGTGCGACCTCCTTTTCGATAACAAGCCAGCTGTTAAAACCAAGTGGGGCATTGTTTCTTATCTCTGCTCACCCTCCCATTCTCTCCATGGGGATATCTTTGGTTAATGGGCCATTAAAGCTCACCAATGACATGACACATTACATAATCCCATTGTGAGATGCTCTACCCAGGGTGGAAGAGCCAAAACATTTCCATCTGGATAAAAGGAACTACAAGTGTCACTACTCATCCAGTGTTCCCATGGGACTCCCAAAAGAAGACTGAACCCATCTCTGGACCCTTGGCTCCACAGCACCATCTCTGTTTCCAACAGGACCACATCTGCCATTCCAGGAGGGCTTACTTTTGGACTGTTTCCAACACCCTGACCAACAGGGTGTCAAGTTGTATTTCTGAGTCTTTCAAGGTTTTCTAGGATTTCTTGTTTGTTTGTTTGTTTGCTTGCTTATTCTTCTGTACTACAACATTTGTATTTTTTATATACTGCTATACCTATACCCAAAATCTTTGCCTGACAGCCTTTAAATTGCAAATTTATAATAATTTGGAAAGGGGGAGGGGGGACGCTTACATTCCAAGAGAGACTCCAATCTTCTCTGGCAGATACCTGTCTATCTAAACCAGGACAGATTCTAAAATATTTTTGTTGGTTTGAACTTACCATAACAATGGCCATTCTGAGCCGGTTTCTTTGCCTGATGTGTGTGGAATTATACTATTTCACCACTGGAGGCACTATGCCTTAATCAACAAAGTTACAGCTAATGAGTTTTCCTAACTATAGATTTTAAAATGAAACCAGAAAATAGTTTTTTCTATTGCTTATGAAAAGGAGTCTGGCATACTACCTTGACAGCAAAAATGTTCCTAATAAGATGGAGTATATACTTTAAAAGGAACCATAATTCATTTAGCTACAGAAATGTTGCAGATCTAACCTCTGGATCTGTAGCTGTCCTGGTTTTGTACTGCTGGTGTAGGCTTTTGGTCATTATTGCTTTCCGTGTTGCCTTATATGTTGCTGAAAGAAGAAATTTACCTATTACAGTACGAAATACCATTCTTTATTTTTCACTGAGCTCCATTTTCTCTAATAATTAAAATTTTTCCTCTTTCTTCTATTTAAAACATAACTCAAAGGTACAGTTACTGGTAAACTATTGTGGCCAGAACATATAGCCAAATTTCATGGTTCGCCCAGAAATTTCATTAGCAGTTTTAACAGGACTGAAAGACAGTCCACATGCAAGATTCAGATTTTACTATAAATTAAAAGATGCATTTTGACTACAGGAGTTGTCTAAATTGATAAGCTATTTTTAAATACCTTTGCGGTATGCATAGGTAGCATATTTCTAACACAGTCATAAGAGATTTTACCTCTTCAAGAAGCAGGACTTAATGCTGGATTCCTGATGAATCATTTCTGTGAAGCGGGACCATAATACTGAGGAAATTATCCATCTTCATGGATGTCTACCATGAAGATGGATAATTTTCATTTTTCAGGAAATCCCCAAATACCATATAAATATTTTATAGTGATGTTTAGCATTGAACACCCAACCCAACCTTATAAATTACTCTACTTCATAATTAGCACATTAGTTACTCTGTAAAATTGAGTCTGATGAATTATTCAAACACAGTTCTGCAGAGATGTTGGTTGAGGGTCCTCTGTAAGGACACATTAAAACTATCCTGCTAAACTTTGAAATAGTAACGAGGGAAAGAAATGCAGTAGATAGAGGAGAGAGACAGTGAATTTATTGCTGTCTGAAGAGTGTTTAGGAATGCAAGGGAAGATACATGCAGGAAAGGGAAAGGTATGTTGAAAAGTATGTTAAAACAAACAAACAAACAAAAATCTTTTAAAGTCCTTGATTAAAAAAATCTTTACAGGGACATAGAACAACTTTCTTTGTAGTCTCCAATGGAGTCCAATAAAATCAGTTTGAAAAGGGCAATTGGATGAAGAAATATTATGCAGCCAAACAGGTGAATTTTGTTATTAATTTAATCTGCACATTTCTATCTCTCTCTTCATAGTCTGTTTTGGAGATTACCTTTTGAGAAATTTAGATATTTTGGAATAAACTTTTGCTTGTGAATTGCTTGCAATCTTTTGTTTTGTACCTCTGCCTGCGTTTAGTTTCCAGTATTATTTGAATAAATTGCCAGAGACCTCAAATAATGTTGTTTGTTTACTGTATGAATACTGATAACTGGTAAGGTGTTACATAAAGGCACTGTACTTTTCCTTAATTTAGGGAGAGTGGCACATGCCTATTTCATTAGGAATTGTAAGGGCATTCTAAAACAATTTTTGTTTTAACTGCTTCACTTATTTACCTGTCTTTCAGGACTGTTTGACTGACATTTTACTACTAGAAAATCCGTGTTATTGAAGCAGGTTTAGGGGAAACAGCATATTCACTTTGAGTGAATACCTATTACCAATATACAGGTCAAATTTATTAGTTGCATTTATACGATGGGTCCACTTGGTTTGAGGTCCTTCCCTCCTAGTTTACCCTAAAACTATTTTAAAGGCAAGGAATTGCCTGAATTTCCTTAGGCATCCCCACAGGCACCTACATGGGACCAGACAAGGACAGAAGGAGTACAGTCAGCAGCCATCTCAAGGCAAAGACAAGAGGATATCTTGCAGCTGTGAGCCCTAACCAGTACAAATGATACTGAAGCCAGATAATGGGAAAGAGCCTAGCTCTGATAAGAACACATCTTGGTTACAATGAGAGTCTCAAACCAGAAATTTTCTTATAAAATTAATAGTATATGCTGGTGACAGAAAGCTGTGATTTTACTTGGAGTTGTTTCCAGAATTTAGGAAAAAATCCTGTCTACTCCTTCAAACTACAAAAAAAAATTGGATTTTGGTGACAATGTTTTCCCATTTCATCGAGGTCTTTGCATCTGTTGCCACATATCAGATTTCTGGTTTTGGTTTAAGAATATGCATCCTTATTATACTGTCTCTGAAACTTTATGAGTGACACTGGTGAGGCCATACCTAATGCTGTGTCAATTCTGGCCTCCCCCGCACATTAGATACATTAATATACTGGAGAGACTCCAGTGGAAGACCAAGAAGGTGATTTAGGGACTGGAGCGTCTCTGTTATGAGGAAAGGCTGAGACAGATGGGACTATTTAGCCTGGAGACAAGAGGGCTCAGGGGGCCTTGTTGCTGTACATACCTGGAGGAAGTATATAAACAAGACTGAGATAGGCTCTTTTTGATGATGTCCAGTGACAGGACAAGAGGCAAAAAGCTGAGAACTAAAAGAGAGGAGATTCTGTCTAAACATAATGAGAATATTTCACTGAAAGGTTGACTGAGCACTGGCACAGGTTGTCCACAAAGGTTATGTAGTCTCCATCCATGAAAGACACTGAGTCTTCCTCAGAAATCTCTTTGAGTTACTTATGAAATCTGTAAATTCTGCTAAATCCTTTAATATTTATTTCAAAAAGTTGTCTTTGTCCCATTCAAAAAAAAAAAGAAAAAAAAAAAAGCCGTTTCCACAGGTGACTGTTGTGTAATATGGCACAGATTTCCTACTCTGGGCCCAGATTTCTGCTCAGCAGTGTTTACGAAACACACCCATCTGGTTTGTAAGGTCATGACTCCCTCTAGTGATGTCTAAAACAGTCTACCATATTCTACTACCAAATGGATTCTTGAATTAAGTGCCCCATCTCTTCGTGTTCTCACTGAATTCCATAATGACTGTTAATTCATGTTTTATTCACATATAGGTTTTATCAGCCTTAAATCACTGTGAGTCAGATCTGATGACATTTACATACACTAGAAAATTTGAAAGTAAACTTTGGAAAAGAATGATCCAGAAATAAGGAAATAATATCAAAAGTACTGTAAATTTTAGTGCTTTTAATGTAAAAGTTGATTGAAAATTACTGTTATGGTGGAGGTAAAATTTAAATACCAGAAGACATAGCATATATATTAGAGATCTCAGTTTAACTGAGCACTAATTTAGGCAACGCTCAATCACTGAAAATTTCAGTAAATATTTGTTCTGCTCATAAATGTGCTTTTTACAGACAAGTGTTTTTTCTGTGAATCTGATTTTCTGCTGCTTAGTGGAGTGTGACTACAACTGCTTTGTTTATTTTCAAGGTTGTGGGGTGTTCCAGTGAATAGTAACCTACAAACCAATTTTTTCCCCCAGGGAAGGAAAAATAAGAAATTAATTCCTTTATCCCTGACTTCTAATGACAGATGTGGGACCCTTAATTCCATTCACAGGATCTTATTCAGAAGGAACAGATAAAAACAAAACCACAGATGTGCCAATGGAATAATAAAACATCAAAAGAGTTGTTGAAATGAAATACAGTTGAATTTATCTTTTTGCCAAATCACTGTGTGTGAGACAAAGGTCACTTTGTCAATCTAACTTCAATTTCAGACTTGTATGAAACAGTAACAATGCTTTCTGTAACCTCAGTTGTAAAACTTTATTAATCTGCGCCAAATTCAAGTAGGAGTCTAAAACAACCAAATAGTCTCCAGTAAATTACAATAAAACACCCCTGAGTGATAGTTCAGGACAAAAGAACATGTCCATTGAGAGCAATGTTCCAAATACAGGCAGTAGATAAGTGATTAATATTAGAATATTAAGTAGTCTTATTGTTCCCACATTGCATATCACCTTATCTCCACTTTGAGGATGGTATTGCATGCACTAAATTTTCTTAATGAATGATCAATACTCTTTCATTTCTGAACCAGAATGAGTCAGGGACCTTTTACAAGTGAGAGACATTGTATGTTCTTTAGAGGCCAAATTTGTGAAATGAGATCACTATGACATAATGTATTCAGCACCCAAAGATAGTGCAAAATGCCTTAGAGAAATTAATCTGTAAGTCCTCATACAATAAGAAAACACCTCCTTTAGAAAATGCTTTGTAGTTTTCTTTGGAAAGATGCAAACATGCTTCTAAAAACAGAACTCGGTGGGTTAAAGTTCACCAGAGACAATGTACTGGTATACTAAACCTGAATCTGTAGTTAACAAATTGATCCATATATATAGAATTAAATGACAATAGGTAGAATTGTATTGTGCTGTATAAAATATGTGGTGCTTTATGCTCTACCTATAAGTGTCTGTTTCTTCCTGCCCTTTACACAAAGTAGGAAATGTCTTGCATTTTTCAAGCCAAAAACACTGTGTTTATGAATTAGTTCCATGAGAAGTCACTTAAGAAAAGAGGATAGAATAGGATAAGCTTTTGCAATTTATTCTCATTTTGATTTCTGACTTCTTATTATGGCTCTTAATTTAAATTTGTGAAATAAAATGGCTAATGTTCAAACAGGGGGTAGGTCCAGTGAAAAGGATAAGGCTTTTAATTCTTCAGACATACTTCTTCATAAATGAGCCAGTGAAGCTGCTTTAGTATTTAAATACATAAATTCATCCTGTAAAGATGAGGAGAAACTCTTATACTATAGTTTTGTCTGAGAGAGCAGAAAAACAGTCATTCAAAGTGTTAAAATAATCACAGGTTCTCCTCTCATCATCTTTTCATTAAAATCATGGCCTAAATCTCCTCTATCTTCATTAATTTTAATTTTTAATTAAAATATTAGTTTAAAGTAGATTGTAATGTTATTTGGTTTATATTTATGTGCCTAAATTTTTTAGATTAGTCATGACATTGTTGCATAGTAGAATTACCTGTGATATTAACATAAGCCATCAAAAAAGTCACTTTTCAAAAAATTAAAATATATATGTAAAATAATTCTTCCATTAAAACAGAATCCCATCCAATGAGGTCATGAACAATTCCAGAGATGGGTCCTTTGGGCAACCTGTTGCAGTGCTTCACCACTCTCACAGTAAAGAAATTCTTCCTAGTAACCTATCTAAAACTGTGCTAATCTAAAACTGTGCTAAAACTGATTTAAAACCAGTCCCCCTTGTACTAGATGGCCATGTAAAAAATACATCTCCATCTTTCTTGCAGGCCCACTTTAGTTAATAGAAAGACATTTTAAAGTCTTCCTGGAGCCAACTCTTCTCCAGGCTGAACAGATCCAACTCTCAGCCTGTCTTCATAGGAAAGGTGTTCCAGATCCTCTTGTACTGGGGCCCACAGAGCTGGATGCAGTACTCAAGGTGGGATGCCACAGGAGTGGAGTGGAGGGGAAGAATAACCTCTCGTGACCTGCTGGCCACTCTGCTTTTGATACAGCCTAGGATAGGGTTGGCTGTCTGGGCTGCAAGTGCACATTGTTGCATTGTGTTGAGCTCCACATCAACCAACACTCCCAAAGTCTTTCTCCCCAGGGCTTCTTTCAATCTATTTTCTGTGCACAGCCTGTACCCATTTTTGGGATTGCCCTGACCTGGCTGCAGGACCTTGCACCTGACTTCATTGAAATTTATAAGGGTTTCATGGGCCCATCTCTCAAACTTGTCAAAATCTCTCTGGACAGAATCCCTTCCCTCCAGCATGTAAACCTCAGCACACAGCTTGGTGTCAATGGCAAACTTGCTGAGGCTGCACTCAGTCCCCGCCATTGTCTTCTGTGGTTTGACTAGTGTGTCTGGAGCACTTGTCTTTGAAATCCGAGGCAAAATAATCATTAAGTACCTCAACCTTCTCCATATCCCAATTACCCAGATTTCCCATTTCCTTCCAGATCTGGTCCACATTCTTCTTAGTCTTGGTTTTATAACTAATGTACCGATAGAAGCTTTTCTTATTGTCCTTGACATCCCTGGCCAGGTTTAATTCTATCAGGGCTTTAGCTTTACCAACCTGATCCCTGGCTGCTCAGGCAATTTCTTCATGTTCCTCCCAGGCTACCTGTCCCTGCTTCCACCCTCTCTAGGCTTCCTTCTGCTTGAGTTTTTCCAGGAGCTCCTAGCTCATCCATGCAGGCCTCACAGCACTTTTGCTAAATTCCCCTTTGCTGAGAGGCATCACTTCTGAGCTCGGATGAGGTGATCCTTGCAAAGGATTTCACAGGATTTTCCAGTGAATCAAGCAGGTCCCAGAAGAGGACAAAACCTGCTCTCCTGAACTCCAAGATTCATTTGCTGTGCATCCGCCTTACTGCCCTTAAGGTTTTGAACGTCAACATTTCATGGTCACTGCAGCCAAAGCCTTTTGTTTCACATTCCCCACCCAGTCCCTCCTTGTTTGTGAGAACAAGGTCTGGCATTAGACTTCTCCTTGTCTTCTCCCCTAACATTTGGAGAAGGAAGTTATCATAAACACAGTCCAGGAACCTCCTGTATTTTTTATGTCCTGCTGTATTGTCCCTCCAGGAGATAATAGTGTTTAATATTTTCTAAGAATGAGTTAATGTTTTAGGCTGTTATATACCCTTAATTAGATCAGTGGCATCATCTTTCTTTTTTATTAGTATGTCATACTTCTACTATTCTCAATGCTGTCCTAAATCTATCCTTGGAGCAGTCTATTTCCACATATTATATTGTGACCTGTCATTTTTTTATTGACAGATGGTTAAACACTTCCATTGTTACTGTAATCTACTACAGAAAGTTTTCAGCAATATCAGAAGTGCTCATCCCATCAATCATTACCTAAGCAACAAGTTTAACTTCTGCAATTGTATGGTTGATGTTTTCTAAATTATTCAATTGTAACAAGATTTTTTTTTCATTGTCTCAGTTGGCCAAGTCTGTCACATGTCCTTAAAACACCATCTTGCTTCTTCAGTCTACTGTGTGTTTTCTGCCTTAGCAGTGACTGCCTTCTTGATGTCTTCTAGGATTGTCCCTAATAGAACAGTGATTGTTTCCATTACACGGTCAATGGCATTCTGTAATTTACTCGTAACTTTCATTCAATAGAGGTTGCAACTTCTCTGTGTGAACTGCCCATTCCCAAACAAGTGCAAAGATGCCAGAGCTCAGTAGAAAATGAGCATTTTTAAGTACTATTTCCAGTGGCTCATTTTGGAATCAATGGCATTCTGAAGAACAATGCTTACATTCTGCAGTATATTCTAAACTTATATGTGTCATTTTTGATACTTTACTTTAAAGAAAGCTATCAGAAGCTGAATTTTCTAAGAGGTGCACTGTGTTGAAAATTTTGAACTTGTTCTAAGCAGCTTACTAGCCTCATTATTTTTTGGTCAAAGAAAATCTCCTACAATATGGAACTGAATAACAGCTATTTTTATTTCAATTATAAACATCTCAGAGCACAGGGAAAACAGTGATATTCTGATTCAGCTTAAGTATAAGTTTTGTTTTGAGCAGTGGTGCATGTCAGCTGCATAGATAATATTACTTGTGCTGTAGAGGATTATTTGGCTTCTTGTAATGATGTTACAAAATACCCACACATGTGCTTTCTTTATGGCAGTCTATTTCACTGTCTCTGCCACTAGCTGGATTGTCATACAGTTCACTGAAAAAATACTGATTATTCTCACAGAGGCTCTGTCGGTCTTATCACAGAGTGGTATTTGGTCTTGCTATGTGTTATGGCTAGCAGTCACTTCTGCTTTATTATGCCAAATGCTGGGGAGGATCTGCAAACATGATGTCCTCTCCACCATCAGAAAACTGTGTAATGGTTAGCATCAGATCAATATACAGCTTTTCTATCCAAATGCAGCCTGGTTTGCAATAGGTTTTACAGTGATAGGTGGTTTAGATTGTTGCTAACAATTATATAGAAAACAGAAAAATCAAGAGCCTGATCATTTCTTCCATGAGAAAAGACCATCAACCATCTGATTACATTTCATATACTGATCTGCACTTAGGTAGTAGAGTAAGACTGACCTTGCACTTTTCAATGAAAGCCTCTGAGGACATGGTAACTGCTTTTTGCCTTGCAAACTCGCAGATATCTGTGAAGGAGAGTAGTCTGAAACGCAAGCAAGACAAGACACAGTGCTCAAATCAAGAGGTATTTAAGGTGAACAAGATACAATCAGGTCATGAGAGTTTTAGCTCAGCAATACCTCTGTATTTCTGCTTTGCTAGCAGAGAAAAACAATCAAATCCATATGGGTTTTTCAATGTGCTTTATGGAGGGCATATAGAGCAGCTGACTGACATCTGTGAACAGCTGAGGCCAGGGAGGGGGATGATTTGGTGAGGACAGTTGTACAGTTTTTGACTGTCTCTGACTTACAGATTTCATTGTAAGTTTTAACAAAAGATTTCATTTTTATTTTCTTTACAATTTCTATTATCACAGGATTCTGTGGCCATTTTCATGATACCAGTGCCCTCCCCAGTTACACAGTAGGTGTATTTTAGATACATACACAATTTTTGTTTTATTTGTAACTTTAGTTCATTCATTCATTTCCTGTGATTCCACTGATCCTATCAAAGTAATTCTGTTCTCTGATCAAGTGATTGATTTTCATTCCCCTTCCTATATCATTGTTTCTGCTGTATTGTCACAGCAAGTGCACATTCTTTTTCATTCTGTTTTGGTGCAACTCCACAAAGGCATTGATTTTATTTTATATTTCCTGTTATTCAACTCCCGCTAACTGACCAAATTACAAATGTTTGTTTCGTTTTGAACAAATCTCATGTGTTGGCAAGAATGATCATTGTCAACCTGCTGATTACTTATCTTGCTTGTTAAATATTTATTAACTACTTATCAGAGAAAATGGTGAGTTTCTCAAACCCCATCTATACAGGAATGTGGGAATTGCAACTCTGCTCTTTGTATTAAGTTGGGTCACTCTCTGGTTCACATAAGATTCCCTTGAAGACTGTCCAGGCTTTCAAAACTGTTGTAAATCAAATCTCTACACCACTGCAGAGATGCAAAACTGTAAGGACGTATATCTGGTGACATATCTTCTTCTCCATTGTTCTGTCCTAGAATACAATGATAACAATGTCCTTGTTAAAGCAGATCAAACACATTTGTACCCTGAATCCTCAGAACTGCTTTTACGCCAAAGGTTTGCTATTATAAGTAAATTTTTGTCCACACAGCTACAAACTGAGAGATGGAAAGCAATGTTAAACTCTCAAAGTCACATGACTGTCTTAAATTTCACTGTATAATTACAAGGTAACATAATTGGTTACATTTGCAACTTTAAATACTAATCTTTTAATCTTAAATTCTGTCATTTTATTTACTGGCAGGAGCAATACATGGAGTTGGTTGAGGAGGTCTGGACAATGTACTTTTCCCCTAGATAATCCATTGAATTTTACATAAACAGTGCAAAACTCTTATTTGCTTGTTTGGTATTTTCTCAGCATTCTTTTCACTGCAAAGACTGTCTGAAAGATGAATCAGTTCAGTAATCTGGAAAATGAGTCCCTAGGACAAAGAATGCAGAAAAGAAACTACATAATCATTTGAAGTTTTCTATGATGTATCAAGCATGAGATTACTAGGGAACAAATCAGGTAACACAAGCATCTAATATTACTTTAGTAGTTCTGATGTTTGCTTTTCAGCTGACTTTCCAGAACGGAGCAAGACTGATTAGTGACAGTGCCATATTTTCACAATCCAATGTGATTGAATACATTAAGGCTTCTGAAATACTGCTAGATACCTACTTTTTGATACTAAATAGCTCTACAGAGACCATGATCAATTCTGTGTTTTTCAAGAAAAAAATTTATTTCTTTGCTTTGCCAACGTCTTTTGATAAAAAGAAGTATCATTGCTTTACACATCATGCCAAAAATACTAAAGGGAAACACACACACGCACATACTTAGCGATAGTTTTAAAATGTTTAACCCTTTTTATACACTTGACTTTCATTTAGAACTCTACAAAGAATATTGCTGGGAAGTTTTACTTGAGATTTTTGACTTCCCAATATCAGGACAGTAAAGACAAGGAGTTAGAGGAATTCCATTCCTCTTGTTTCTGAAACTTGGTTTCTCAGCCGAGGAGATCTGTCAGAATTCAAATAAGTCCAGATATTTTTCAGATTTTTTTTCTTAGTGGATAATTGACAATATTCTATTTTTTTTCCTTTATGCTAATTGTAATGCCTTCTCTCAATGATCTCTCCTAAATAAGTTGTATTTCCTGCAACACATAAAAAGACAGGAAAAAAAAAAAAAAAGTAGAGAAGAAAAAAACCCTGACAGACTTTGATATTTGGATCAAAATGTTTGTTAACATGTTCTGATAATCACCTTTTAAAGAGAGAAAGATACATTATACTACACAAATTGAATTTCTAGTTTCAGCAAAATGGAATAATGACTATGTAACATACCCTTTTATGCTTCCCATATACCTATATCTTTTTCATACAGAACAAAAGGACATGAAAATTTTTCACCATTATTTGGATAGTCATTGAGAATAGCAAAAATATTTATACACCATCTGCCTTTAATGGGTGAGTTCTACCTCTGTCTATCTGTTTGGCTATTTTTGAACTTGGTTTATAAAGCAACATATTCTGTTCTGAGATGACTATATTAAAATGTGTCCCTCTAGAGCAATATATGTTGCTGACACAGCTGGTTATCTGGTAACTCAGGGAGCTGAAAGATGATGTTTGTTTGAAATTAATGTTCGTCTGGTTTTATAGCACTACTGCATGAAATGTGTAATTCAGCATATAAAATTTTGGGAGAAATATGTTTGGTTACAAAAAAATAAAGAGAACAAATATTTCCAGAGTAAAGTTCTCTTAAATTGACATTTTACTATTTCTTTTTTTTCCTTCTTTAGTTTTTCTTCCATCCTACAGAAGTAAACGTAATCTTAGTTCTTCCAATATACACTTGGGAAACAGCAGAAAAAAATAAGACAAATTTCACACAACCTGTCATACACCCCTGAGACAAAAAAGGGAGAAAATTATGGTGCTTTAAAAATTGAAAGTTCCCTCAGTAACAAGTGACAAAACAATAGGAAATGTCCTCAAGATGCACCAGGACAGAGTTGGAGTGTATATTAGAAAAAAATGTCTTCAATGAAAGGGCTGTCAAGCGTTGGCACAGGATGCCCAGGGATGTGGTTCATGCATCCCTGTAAGCATTTAAAAGACATGCAGATGGGGCACCTAGGGACAGAATTTAGTGGTGGATTTGGCAGTGTTTGGTTAATGGTTGGACTTGATGATTTTAAAGGTCTTTTTCAACTTCTATGATTCTATGATTCTGTGAGCCTGGTGCCAAAGGTTGCTGAAATCTGCAGCATCCATAACCAAGCAATGTAGTCTAAATTTATCTTAAATCAAGTGTAATTCTGTGATGATATTTCCCTCTCTTCAATTCATGAGCTTATCAGCCCAAATGTCCAGAAGCAGATTTTTGAGATCATAATTATTTTGGTGTGCTGTGATGAATCAAATGCTGGTCTTTTCAAGATCCCACAAACGTTTACTTATTTAAGTGACGCTTCTAGTATTGAAGAGGCAAATAATATGAAGGTATTTCTGAAGTATTAAATTCAAGGAAAACTCTCATCTCCTGTGTACTTTGTACTTTCAGAACCCATGAGTGTCTGAGAAATTCTGAATATCTTTAAAATTCTGCAGCAGTTTCTGAGCAGAGTTGGTAGGTTCCCTCCCCCATTCTGTAACACTACAATGCATAATTGGATTAGTCTACATCAAGTGGCTATCAGTGGCAAAAAACAATACAATAAAAAAATCGCCTAAAAATAATGTTTTTCAGCCAGCTGTTAAATCAAGTAATTTATTTGTTTTATTGCACATTTGCATAATAGGGCAAACCAGAAATTCTCAGTAACAGATGTGCTGGTGGCAGGAAGATTTGATTACTGGCATCTATTATTAATCACTGCACAAATCTTAAATGATTTGTTTCAACAGTTTGATCAATTTACATCCAAGTACTTGCATTTATGCACAAAATGTGGAGATAAAACATCTGTTCACACCTTTACCAGCAGTCCTGATTTTTTAATAAGGTTGAAGTTTGTGTTGAGGAAGACAGAAGAGACTGACAACTTTTGAAAAGGTTTCACTGTTTCTAAGAATAACTCATAACTGAAAGGCATTTCATGTTGGCAATAATGTATAAATGGTGCTTCTTTTGATTTGAAAAAATAGAAAAACAATTTTCCAGCCTTATAAAAATTTCACAAATTTAATTAAAGACATTTCTATTATGTTTTGTGATCTGTGTACAAATTGTTGAGACTCTGATAATGATAATGTGTATCTTGAACATTAAGTATCTTCAATTTTGTAACAAGTTTCTTCTAGCTTAGAAATTTACTTGTAAGTTCCCAGTGGTTAGAAAAACAAACAAATTATTTTATTATTTTTTTATTATTTTAATAGTTCCAGAGGAGGCAAAATGGTGCGTATGGAGCACAGCTGAAGCACAGACTACAAATGGTAAGATCTTTTTACTTTATTTCAGACAAGATGTTTAATCTTTCTGTCTAAGGGTCACAACTTAAAATTGTTTTTATTTGTCTCATTAGTGCATCTGAATTACTGGATTCACTATCATTGATACCTATTTTCTTGAAGGATCAAGAGATGAAGGTGATATTCTGGATGTTTTAAGTCCTAAGATGACATGAAAGCCACAGTACCAGTGGAATAATATGTCATTTCTGCCACCACAAAATACAGTTCACGTTCATGTTCAGACACAAAAGTAGATGAAGCATAGCCCTGTCATATAATTTATAGAAGATAGAATTGCAGGGCAGATAGGTTTCTAACTTTGTAGTGCTTTTAAGATCAAAAGAGAGACATGCAGATATCCCCTCGTGGTCCTGTGTCCCACAGGAAACCAGAAATCACAGCTGGATTGGTTGTTGTCTGACTGTATAGGAGCTGTGCTGTATCTCTTTCCACTGAATTCAGGTTCCCTCTGAAGGCAAATTACCTCATAGCCAGGACAGAAGATGGTATTGTTGCCTACGGGTTAAATTATTTTTTGCCAGCTGATATTCGAAGCCTAGTTTTGTAAGTATATCAGCAAGGAATAGTTAAAGTGCTTCAGATCTGATGCCTGCAAATATGAAAATACTAGTCTTATATGCCATATAGATGATTCTCATAAACTGAGGAGATCTGCCTGAGCTACATACAGATTTTTTCCAGGAAATAAATGGATCCAATCAATGTTTCCAGGTTTTACACATCACATAGATCAATCAGCTACAATATAAAATAGAGAGCTAAAAAGTGGTTTTGTTTCAAAATACAGGTTTTATAACTGGCTATTTTATTATATGCCAAAAAAAAAAAAAAAAAAAAAAAAAAGAGTGAAGGAAGTATATTTTCCTCATCAAATTGGCAACTATTTGGACCTGATTGCATTCATGAATATTTCAGCTCTGAGTTAGAAATACTGCCTGCTATGATTTCCCTTATATTTCTATACACACTCATCTTGTAAGATTTTTTTTTCTTCTTTTTAACCATTATTATTAGAACTATTCCTTTTGTTCCAATTGACAAAACCTTCCTTTGGAAGTTTTTTTCAAAGTATGCTCACAGACTCCTGAGAGGAAAAAAAAAACCCAAAAAACTCCCCAAAAACCCAACACAACAGTAGCAGATAGAAATACAAGAAAAGGCTTATAAGTCAGTGTTATGAGTGGTTCAGTAATTCCGATATGAGCTATAGGACAAAATGTCTAGGGGAGTAAGAGGGTAATACAATCCAAACAACAAACTTAACTCTATTACAGATACACAGCCATCTCCAAAGCTATTACTACAGTTGCCTGAGGTGTCTGTGGAGAAGCCAGATGTCACTCCTCCATAACTTAGTGTCTTATGCTTGTCATTTAATCTGAAGGAGAAGGAGACATCATGTTTAGATGCAGCAGATATAAACCCTAACTCCCACTGTATTCCCAGTTTGTTTTATAGAGTCATAAAATGTGAATTTCAAGGCCACCTTTAATGCTCAGGCTATCTAGTTTATTTGTATTCAACGGCTAGCCTTTTTTTTCCAAGACTATTTATATTAATTTTGATTCTCTTGCATGTGTTGGCTTGTATCCATTGAAACTCCCCTATATTTTCATACTACATCCCAAAACCATGTGACATATATTCTTGAGGTCATGCTGGAACAACACCAAACTGACAGGCTGTAGCAAAGCCTTCATATTATTAAGTTAGTAGGAAAGGGCTTAGGTCATTGATACTTAGGTTTCCAGACCGCTTTAAAATTTTACAGATCTTGGGGACACTGAAAGGAAATATTGATATTAATGCTCTAGTTTCTAAAACTGAAATTTAACCTCCAAACAAGCCCTAACATCAATTTAACAGAAGAAAACTACTCCAATTAGAAAAATTAAGAATTAGGTTGTCTTCATTGCCATCAGCTTTTTCTCAGGGCTGCAGGCTCTAGAATAAGCTCCTCTCACAACACTTTCCATTTCCATTCCAAAGATACTTTGTTTGCCATACCTTTGAAGTCATGGCAGTATCCAGAATAAGCTGGTCATTTGAAGTGCTGGATTTCCAATCCATAACTGTAACACCAAACCTAATCCTAACACATAGATAAAAATAAAAGCCCCATCTACACACAAAACACTTAAAAATAAATAAATAAATAAATAAATAAATAAATAAATAAATAAATAGTCTTATAAGAGAAAGAATGTTATTGTCAGCTCAAGCCAAGGACTTATATTCTGGATTGTTCTACTGATGAGTTTTCTAACCATAAAACAAGGTTAGGATTTGGAATGTATATATATCTGCCTAGTTCATTGTTTTATGCTATACACCCCCAAATACAGGAAGAGATCGGGTGTTGATTGGCACCAAGAATTTCTGTTACTATTTTTAATAGTGTAATATTTCTTCTAGTTATAGCTCAAGTTAAGACAAGGGCAAGCAGACAAGAGTGTGCATACTGCTTAAAGCCAAGGATTTCTTTTCTTCTTCCTTTTCTTTCAATTGATCTTCTGGGTGTAGTTCAGTCTGGGGAAAAAAAAAAAAAGATGTCTCAGGAACACAAATTTTTAAAATCAATTTTTCATGGACTCATAAAATAAGAAAGAACTGGAGGTCCTTTACCTGGGTTCTTTTCTATAAAACTTATTTGGGTATAAACAGATTTGGCCTTATTTAAAAAAATACAGTGATTATTTTGAATGTGAGTTTTAAGTAGAATATAGTTTTCATCATAGAATGGTTTGGCTTAGAAATTACATGAAAAAAAACCTTGTTAAAATGCCCTGTCATGGTCAAGGACATCTGCTAGATCTGACTCCTCAAAGCCCCATCCACACTGGCCTTGAGTGTCTGAAGAGACGAGGCATCCATAACTTATCTGGGAAATCTGTTCCACTCTCCCCACACCCTAAGAGTAAAAAATATCTTCCTAATGTCTAACCAGAATCTACCTTCCCATCAGTTTAAAACTATTACCCCTTGTCCTATCACTACACTCCCTGTTAAATAATCGGTCTACAGCGCTCTTCCAGGCCCTTTTAAAATACTGCAAGGTCACTAAATTTACATTCCTTTAGCTCAAATGAAATTTGTCAGTTTTCATCCATGGAAAAGAGGGAAGGGACCAAGTTCTATTGACATACAATGATTCTTGGATGGTGGAAATATTTGATGACTTTGAAAATCCTACCCAATATCATAACTATAGAGTAACTTTATATTTCACCCATTTTTGCATATCTGAAGCTGTTTACCAAAATTTGGCAATAGATTTGCCTTTTTCTTCCTCTGAAAACTGATGAAAAAATTAGTTGAACCATCCAATCAGATTTTTTAGGGTTTTTTTGTTGTTGTTTTTCCAAAGCAGTTATTTCTCAAGCCAAAAGTTTCCATTCTTGTAATGGCCCAGAAGTAATTGTTTGAGATTTGGGAACTGAAATATATGGCTAGCTGTTAAATAATATAATTTGGTGAGAACAGAGAGGAATAGGGACAGGTCTTAATCCCAGTTTCCCATTTCAAAATGGGAAATGTACTGCTCTTTTCATAAATACAGCCATATTTAAAGGAACAGTGTGTCATTCAAATTTTATAGGTTCACAGTCTGTGGATGGACTGATTTCTGCAGTCATTAAGTCCTCTCCAGTGTATTCTTCTTGTGTCTGAATTTAGGCCTAGTAAAACATAGAAAGGATTCTTTGTGTATGTGGTAGGTCCCTTTCTAATCTAGTAACAGTGCCTCTTGCTGAGGAGAGTGCTTCCATGCTTGTTGAGTTTAACATATATTACATTCCATAGACCTTTGTTTTGCCAGTAACCTGGTGTTTGAGACAGGCACAGAGAATGCTGCTAGCCCATGGATGCTGAATTATGCAGACTCTGGTTGCACAAGCTGGTGTTGCCCTACAGTCGGGATGTTACAAACCATATGGACTCCCGATGTGTGCCTTGTAGCCAGGGCCTGTCCCATTGTCCCAGCCACGGGTAGGGTAGGGGGAGACAGATTAGGACAGGCAGATTGTTAAGAAAAATCCACAGTGGTGATATGTGTCTGAGGAGAAGCTGGGAAATTAAGTCAATGGGTCCAGGTTAGAAGCAAGTCCTGGAGACCATCATGAGGTTCAGACACAGCACCACAATTTCTGGGCAGGTCTATAGGCACATCCAAGTTCAAGCTGGGGAGTTCATTATCTGGGTCACATTCAGGGTCCAGATCAACAGGGTGCATGACAATGACATAGTTTAAATTGTATTTCAGGTGCATTTCAGAGGGAGACCTCTGACTTTTCCACATCTATTATGTGGAAGGAGTCAGAATAAAAGTATGACAATTTCCACTGTAAGAGAAGTTCTATATGACCATTTTTGTTGAAATGGGTCTGATATGACTTCTTTGGCATTTCTCATTTTGCAATATAAAATGGCAACACTTGAAATTTTAAGAATCTGCAATTATTATAACTAGACTAGAGCTCTTTTTAATAATGTTATACAGTGAAAATGGTAGTATAACATATTTTAAATATTTGTTACCCCACCACATCTTGTGCTTTTGCTTCATATATTTTCCTTGAAAATATTGAAAGTCTAATGTGTAAAGAAGATGGAGGTGCATGTTTTGTGAAAGTGAAGTTTGCTACTGGAAAAAAAAAAAAAAAGAGATTGTATAGTATGGAATGCACTGAACCTTAAGGTTTATCAAAGCTGTTTTTCTTGACAGACCAGTATAAACTGATATTATATAGCTACCTGATGCAAAAGGATCATGAGCATATATTCTATTCTGAATGAACACAGCAGGGTTTAAACATGCACAAAAATCATAATGACTAAATATCGTTGACTAAACTATGCCAATGAAATATATGCACATATGTAAAAAGGTAATTGTGCTGAAGCAATGCATATGCATGAACAAGATGAATAATTGCATGTGCAGGCTACCACCAGTGCGTGAAATTACCTGTTTTGCAAGTGTAAATTAGTGTTTTGCATGCCCATTTACCTGTTTGCTGTCCTTATATTTGTTGCGTTCAAGTTAACTGACTGCCTGATAATTTTGTGTCTTAGGGTACAAACAAAAGAATGAAAGGAAAAAAAACCAATATTAATCTTGAGAAGAAATAAAAATGAAAATATTTTTCATTCCTATATTAGAGATGTAATATTCATGTCACTGAATATCTTCAAGACATATTTGTAAGATATATTATAATCATATAGTGTTAGTGCTATCCTCCAGAACAGCCATTGCTTCAGAGCATATGCATGAAGATTGATGCAGTTCATTGCACACGGAAAATAACTAAAAATTGCAATAAGGGCATGACTTATCGTAATAAGAACATTTTAATGTTAATTTTTCTTAAATATATTTCATTTAGAATAAAGAGAACCCAAAATAGTCAAGATGCTTGAGATTAAAAAACTTCATGAAAACTAAAAAAGAAAGTCAGATATAAAACCCATTTGTCTTCAAAATGCTGCACAATTGCAAAATATTTTATAATCCCTAAATCTGCTTTGTATTGACCCCACAATTTATCTATGACATGTAAGTCACTTATAACAATCATGCAGTTAAATTCAATTCGCCGCAGCATTACAGGAGCTGGCACTTCCAGACCAGAACAAAATACTAACTTCTAGTTTCATTCTTGGTGAGATAGCAATGCAGCAATACTACCACCTGATCTGCAAGTGCACATTATTATTCTTAGGATCACAGCACTTACCATTCCAAGTTTTCATAAAATCCTTTAAAACCACTACTGTGTAACTAATTTCTTTTATGTGCAACTGTTAGAGTAGTCCTCAGAAGACAGTGCAAATTAATGCAAGCTACAAAAACAAATAATAAGTTGGAAATCAATACACTCATATTATGTTCTTTCTATTGAAGTACATGGCAGTATTATTACCTGTGAATCTTCATTCTATACATTCAGGACACTGAATCAATTAAAATTGAGACAGTCTCTTTTTCACTTCTCTTACAGTCTCTTGAAGTACTCCCACTGAAAATACCAACAGATTTATGTCAAGGGGTCTTTTATATTCTCTCTAAAGGTTCAGACACAAAATTTTTGACACAGTTCTTCCCCCTCCCCACGAAACTGAATTAAGTGGCATCATGAACAATGTTCATTTACCAGTACCAAACAATAAAAGAAAGTTTTAATTTGCTCAAATTCTACAAGACCAGACCCTTGAGCAAAATGTTATGGACTTATCTCTTAAAGAATGTAATACACTGGAAAAAAAAAGCATCCAAATTTTCTCTGAGCCTCAAAGTCTTGCCAGTGTTATGTAAAATTCCCAATTGCTTTTTGCTGTATTCTGTATTATTCCTGAATATATGTGGAAGCTGGTTTTGGAGACAATTAAGCAGAGGCACTCTGTGAGAATATCAGTGCTGAATTAAAAAAAATACCTCGGGGGCACCTTAAACCTTTTGCATGAAATTCATTTGAGGTAGAAGTATTCAGCCCTGAAACTTTCTGTAGGCCAAGGGTTCATTCCACATGTGCCTGAAAAGTCCAAATGAATGAGGAAAACAAATTTAAGTTGGATGAAAGTAAGAGGTTTCTTTTTGTAGGCTGAATAGTAATGGTGTCTAAAACACTGGTAGTGGTTTGTAAACTGTTGCCTTGCCTCACAGCTTCTCCAGAAGTTAAGGCGTATCTGACATACAATTAATTGCAAGAGTGCCAAAGACAAACCAGGCAAACTACATGAAACTATAGACATGGAAAGCTAGATGAAAAGCTCTGAGGATGGCATGTTCATGTTTTGTCTCACTGAGATTACCTTTTCACCTAGCCTGGAACTGACTGAATCTTCCTCTATGCTTCCTTAAATAATCCAAGTACGCCTGCTTGCTTCCTAAAGCCAGAAGTGGTTCGTGTGAAACTCCTTAACTCTTCACTTTCTAAGCTTAGAGAAATACACTGCAGAGGACATTTGCCATTACAAGCCTCAGTTGGGTATTGCCAAAATTATCCATGGGAAATTCAGAGCACGGATGGCCCAGCTGGCAAAATTCAGACATTGAGTGTTGACACAAGTGAAAGTATTTCCATTTGAAATAAGGAACAAGTTCATCTTCCCTCTCCTTCCTTCAGATTGCCAGTTGCTAATTTTCTGGACCCACAGAGTAGTCTGTTAAACCTTCTTATTGCTTTATTGTCTGTTTAATAATAAAGTAAAATTGACCATAGTCAATCTATAAAATAAATGATACAGTAAAGTTCTGCTTCAATAGTGTAACATTAAAGATTTAGTTTCCTTATGGTTTATTTTTATCATGCTTTTGATTTGTTGGCCTAGAAAATAATTAATTGATAACAGTATCTTGTTTACTGAAAAGTATAAATAAGCCCACACAAATGATGATTTTTACCATTCTATTTAGTTTAATGAAAGGCCTGCATCAAAGGGTCTAACCCCAGAGGATTTTCTAAAGTAGGATTTATGCTTTTCTACTTTAGTGTCCTTTTTTTTTTTCCCTGAAGCAGAAAAGGTTTTCGATGTTTGGGTTCTGCTGTTTCCCTTGTATAATGTATATTATACCTTTGAATGACCTCACCATTATAAAGGTTTCACAAACCTTGATTTGAGCTAACTCAGCCACAAAAGTATCTGAAACAATAAGTTTTTAAGGTTGTAACAAACATTACATTTAATGAGTACAGTGCACAAGTAATGATGCACTGAATCAGTATGAAGCCTCAAAAAATGATTTCTGTTGGCACTATAAAAGGAATGCAATTTTTCTTGTTGAAATACCATTTTTCAGTTACTGCATGACTGATGTGGTAATTATCCCCTACACCTGGGATTTAAATCCAATCCTACAAGCCCATTTTCTGTTTGCAAGCTGTCAGACTGATGCATAGTCTTTGTTCTTATCTGGCAATAGTTGAGGAATCAGTAATTCAGAAACAACAAAGCCACTGATGGGTCATCATGTAATCTGCACTGAAAATTGCAATCTGTAATGAGATTGGAAACACAGATGAGGAGACTAAAACTGATTACCTACCATACCTAAAATTTTCAATTTTATTGTGCAAATATGATCAAACTACCTCATAAATTTAGGTATTAGTTGAGAAAGAGTAAAAATTACTTTTAAATTAGGTGAAAAGGAAATAAGTTATTTAAATGTAAATTATTTGTCTTACAGCAATTTAATTCATCTCCAAGGTGATTCACATCTTGACATTATTTTATCTTCCATTTTAGAATAGGGTGTATCTTGTTGATTAGTCAGGACTGGTGTAAGATACTTCGTTCCCTTAAAACAAATACAACTTCAGTAATGAAAAAACCACAAATACTGGTCAGCAAAATTTTATATTATAGGCTGGGAAGACGTGAGCTGCTTCTCAGCAAACTAACAAAAAATAGACTTCACATAAGTTAAAAATAAAAGTTTTATTCATGTTCCTGATTTCTTTAATGCCCTGACAGGAACTTACAGATAGATACTACACTGTTGCTCTCAATTCAAAACAATAAATCACTGTTTTCTGCACTAATGAGATTATGACTTGTATGATGAACTGAAATAAATTGTCATAGATATTTACCATAGGTTTCTGACTAAGCACTATTCTGAAAAAGTGATAATTTTTTTTCCAATTATTCAGGACAATGACTGATATATTCTTTTCTTCAAACTTTCTTGAAGAAATTTGGTTCTTTTCTACTATATTTTCCTATTTTTTAAAATGTGATCTTTGGCTCCAGAAGATAATCCAACTTCTCCATTAGTGTTCAACATGCAAAATTCTAGAAAGCCTAGAAAACATAGATCTGTCCAAGAAATGAGAAACAAATCTATTATTTTTGTATTAGTGCTGGATAACCCATCCAGAAAAAGAGTTTAGAGTCACAAGAGCCATTCAATACTTATAAACTCAGTATATGACTTGCATAGGTCCATAACAACGATTGAATTTACCTTGTTCGTGTCCTCATCTTCAGTCATGGTCTGAAACTAATTTCAGGGGTTTTTTATTTTATTACTCTGTTTCTTTATTACTCTTTGTTGCATTAAGTTTATAGCCAGAAATTGCCTTTGGAATTTATTTGCCAGCAGCCAGAATTTTTAAGGGAGGTCTGCAAGTCTTTGCATGAAAATGATTGTGGATGCTAGCCTATTCCTTACCCACAACAACATGCTCCAAACATATATAGTGATAAAAGTCCTTAAAGGGTTTAGAAACAAAGACATTTAGCTCATAAGTCTCTAACTAATTTGGAAGCTTCCAAGATGGCCAGTTCAGCTGTGGTACCTGTATATTCTAGCAGGGGAAAAGGAGACCACAGACCATGTTTCAATTTTATTCAGGTTTTCTAACAAGTGAGCCCTTGGCTTACCTGTCTTCTGCAGCTGTAAAATAAGTCCAAGCAGATGTGGTATCTAGAAATTGTGTGGGAAACAAATTATTATAATAAATCATTGAACTGCTGGAAAAATGCATCCAGAATGTTTGCTTGCTTGCTTCATGCCAAATGGCAACTTTTGGAGTCAGTTATTTTTGCCCGCTTTTATGCCATGGACTAAAAAGACATTTTGCCCTAAATCATTCCTGTTCTTCAAATTAATCCAGAAAATCTTACTGTCATAGAAAATATGGTAGCAGGTTGTAGATCCAAATGTTACAGTATGAAGCTACCTTTTCAAGTCTGCACACCTGATACTCACCAGCAGAAGATACATAACAATGGTCATTCTTGAAGCGCAGAATTAATAAGCTTTAACTTGTAGAGTCATTATTTCTCTTATCTCCATGCCCTCCAGAGGCTGATTTCTGGAGTGTAGCCCTCGGCTGATATGTGTACAGTGTTCCCAGCAATGTGTTTACAGAAATATTCCAACAATTGCCAATGTATACTAAAAGTATTTATAATAATTAATTAATCTGAATAGGTAGAATGTATGGGATAGATTACAGATTTGAGTAAAATATCAGACAATTTCTATGATGGGATATATTGACTTTATTTTAATCCATCCAAAATGTCAAAGGGGTAGGTAGAGATTAGAATATGTTCTGCGAATTCTTAATCTGAGACTGATGAAGTACCCAGTGGACAGAACTGCCATAATTCCAAAATAAGGCAAAAATTTAAGGTTTTATTTACAAGCTAAATCAATCAACCAAATCAAAGACCCATAGGAAACAAACACATTTAAAATAAATGTGTAACTCATGCATGTAAAACAAAGAATTGAAAAATTCCATTAACAGATCAGCTCCTATTTTATAATTTTAATGTTTGTAATAATTCATTACTCCTCTTGCTGGAGTGATAAAGGGATCTTCTAAGTGACTGTGTCCTAATTAACATTTGTTTATCCTTATGCTACAATCCTAAATAGTAAGTATTATTGTTTTCAGTAACCATATGTATTTTTAGTTGAAAACTCCTGAAATATAGAAAATTTGATTTTAAAAGAGTATAAAATTTGAGACAAACTAACACTGATCTAAAAAATTATATACCTCTTATGTAAAGGCAAAATATTTTATAGACACTGGAGAGCAACTGGGACCACAATGAAACATCAGTGGAAGTAAAAAGGAATAAAATATATTAACTTAGAAATATTTCTATTTACTAAATTTTGCAAGCATATAAATGAAATATAGAAATGGATGCAGCAGTAACCTGTACACTCTTGTATGTTTCAGAAAATCAAGGTGATTTTATTTTGGGCCCTTCATGTATAATACAGAAACACAATACTATTCTTTCAAAGCCAGTTTCTGAAGTTGAGCTAGCAAGTTTTGAAACTGATTTTTGCTACCCACAGACTTGCATTGCGTTGATATGCACCATTACTTATGAACAGTTACATGGGATGATATATAATTTTCCATGTAGGTATAAGTGGTAGACATGGCAGTGTTAGGTTTATTGCTGTCTTAATCTTAAGGATTTTTTTCAACCTAAATGACTGTATAAATCTATGATAAGTTTTATAATCGTTTGCCTCAATGTCTGGAAATTCCACCACAAACACTGTCCTGAAATACAGGCTGAGTCCTTTCAGTGCCCTGTATTCTATGCAATTGCACTCAGTACTGCCTTTGCTTTCCTTCACCACAGACACATACTGAGTAGAGTGAGTAGCTTGTTTTATCTCACAGTAATTTCCTTCATATGTCCCATGCCCAGTGTTTTCATTACCTGTTCAAAAAGTTCATATGCCTGCCAAAACTCTCAGCACATTTCTGGTATGGCAAAACAATTCAAATTCTTCTACTCATCTGCTGTTTGTAGATCTTATAATTGCCACTTAAGCCTAAAGACCAAATACAGTCAGTATGCAATCAGATTTGATGCTTAAGATTGTCTGCCATTAATGTAAAGCATGCCAATGAAGGGGAAATTGTACTTATCTGCACTTATGATTCAGGAAGATTAGAAATGAGATGAGAAGAAATGCAAATGTTTCCATCCAAAGAAAATTAATTGTAGATCAAGAGACAAAAATTTCTGACTTTTACAGAAGGGAGAAATCTTAGGTGACAATGTCAAGAGCAGAGAGTAGGATCTTAAAGTATTATTTATTTTCAGACATAATTTCAATTTTCCAAAAATTCTTCTAGTCCTACTTCAATAGGTTTTAAAGGCTACTGAAGAACAGATCCCACCACACACTTCTGTTTTGAAAAGTGCAGTTAATGGTGTTTGATTCTAAATAAAAAGGCATTTTACTTTTTATACCTCTTCCACTAAACGTCCATGGAAATCTTTCTCTCACAGTCTTTCACAGTCATAAAAATGGCTAGTTTGGTAATGGTGTTGAAATCTGATAAATAAGTTTATGCATAAAATCATGCCAAATTATTTTTAATATTGGAAGGAAAAAAGATTTACCTGAGTTTCAGTGATCACTGATTATAATTCAGCATCCAAATGATGATACATACTTTCATGTCAAATGATATTTTATAGATGGTTCAAGATTTATCAGTATTATTTGAAATCTACCATATATCAGAATGAATCTTTCTGCTATGAAAGGTCATGTCTTGCAATGTTTCAGGTGTCATGAACACCCAGCCATTAACTTATTCTTTTCCTGAAGAAATGTGAATAATCCCAAACAGAATTTTACAATTTAATGTCTTACTGCAGAAAAGAATAGCAAACAGTGGTCTAGATGTTGTCTAGTCATTTCAACTGTGTAAGCATTTCTTTATTATAGAATATCTGTTATTGAAAATATAGTCCAGACCAAAACATCAATCATATCCTTCCTTTTTCTACAATATATGACATGCCTTTGTAAGTTCATGTATTTTTTAATATAATCTTGTTACAAAGCAACAACTCTTAATTCTTTGGAGGCAGATCTGTTTCGATAAAATTTGTCAGAGAATGACTGTGGCTTGAAGGACAAGAAACAGCAGCTTGTCAGTGTTGCATTGAAAAACTTTGGAGAGAAAGGGAAAAATCAGAGATCAGAGAGGATTTTTTTATTTATTTGTTTCACAGATACAAAGAGGCATTTTGCAATCCAAAACACATTTTAGAAATAGGGAAGGGAGTTCATTATTTTGTCATTCAGTAATGTCATGGTGTAATTTTATTTTTCATTATTACAATAGAAAGTCATGTTTTTGGAGTTCATTAGTGAATCTAGCCTTCATTTGACAGAAAGAAAAAAAAATCGTGTACATAACAATAGAAATAAGAAGAACCTGTCAGTTTCCTGAAACTAAGAATACCTTTAAATAACTTATTGAGAATTTTATTAAGAAATACATACTTCTTGCAATTTGTCACAGAAATATTACCTACAATGACAGCAAGACATACCCCTCTCCACAGCAAGCTCCATTTCACTATCAAAGAATAACAATGCCTGCAAGGTATGAGCAGAACATTCCTTCCATTTTTCAGCTCTGTCACACTCTTTTATGTTTTGTTCATAATGGCAACTGTCTTGCTTGATGTATCATATAGATGTTCTCACCTGCTTGTTGTCATTCAGCTGCTAAATGAGAAGAATGAATATGTATAATTCTTCCAAAATTGCATTATAATGACACAATCTGGCATATTTTATTATACATCCCGCTAGACCCTGATTGTTTTGTGCAGTTGGCTTTCAAGTTACACTACTTGGGTTTTGATAGCTCTTGCCAACTTCCTCAATGCAAATGTAAAAAGTCAAAGCAATGGGAAAAGTTTTTAAGTATAGACTTGACAGAGGTGTAAAGGTAACATTTCCTTCTCCATCACTCATTAAAACACAATATAAGTTTGCTTTAACATATGAGGGTTTTTCTAAATATATATTTTTGGTGCTGAGTAAATGACAGGAATAGTCTGCCTTACATATGTGGGGAAAAAAACGTTTCAGGTTTGATTTCCTCAAAGAGATTTCTTCTGTTTTTCAGTAATTAATTGTCTACTTTGCTGCTATGAAAATATATTGTGTTATTTGATGTGGGTTTTGATGTGGTTTAACCCCAGCCAGCAACCAAGCACTCTGCAGCTGCTCACTCACTCCCTCGCCAGTGGGATTAGAGAGAAAGGAAATGTGAAATCTAGAAAATTTATGGGTTGAGATAAAGACAGTTCAACAGAATTTTTAAAAGGCGCTGCCTATGTAAGCAAAGTAAACCAAGGAATGCACTCAGTCCTTCCTATGGGCAGGAAGGTGTTCACCCACCTCCAGGAGAGCAGAACCCTATCACACGTAATGGTAACTTGGGAAGGCAGATGTTATAACTCCAATCTTCCCCCCTTTTTGTTCCCCCACTTTATACACTGTGCATGATTTCATCAGGTTCGGAATATCCCTTTGGTCAGTTGGGGTCAGCTGTCCCGGCTGTGTCTCCTCCCAATCTGACATGGATCCGTGACTTTTGTGCAAGTATGGTAGTATGGAAAACAGGCAAAGCCTTGGCTCTGCGTAAGTCCTGCCCAGCAATAATTCAAACATCTTTATATTATTATCGCTGTGTTCAGCACAAATTCAAAACATGGACCTTTACTAATCACTGTGAAGGAAATTAACTCTCCTCCAGATAAGACCAGCACAGTGATGTTTAGCTTTTTAAAGGTTTCTGCTGAAGGCATTACCTCTTTTACCCACCTTTTTTTAACTCCAGTTCTTTTTATAAGAGGAAGCTGAAGTACATCATGAGATATGTACACCACCAATTAAAAAAAAATCCTTATAAAACCCAATCATTAGGGGGTTTATTATCATTATTATCTATATCTATATTATTATTATTATTATTATTCATAATAATAGTAGCTGCTTTGGTTTTTTGTTTTCATTTGTTTTCAATCCTAGAGATGTTCTCAAAATGCTAGCTTGATGTGCTGGTTTGGGCTGGCATACAGATACATTTCTTCACAGTTGTTGGTAGGATGCCGTGGTTTGGATTTCTGATGAAAATGGTGTTGACAAGACAGTGGTGTGTTATTGGTTGCTGAAAATTACTTGCACAAGGTCAAGGTTTTTCTGCTTCTCATACAACCCCACCAGTGAGTAGGCTGGGAGTGCACAAGGAGATGAAAGGGGGCAAAGACAGGAAAGCAGACCCCAACTGTTGTGAGGGACTCCCACACCATATGACATTCTGCTCAGCAAAAAAAGCTGAGGGAAATAATAAGAAAGGGGGCATGCTCAGAGATGTGGTGTTTATATTCCTAGGTAATCATGATGCATGATGGAGCCTGAGTTAGTGAATGAATTCCTTGGGGGCTTCTTAGCTTGTAAGCACAGCTTTTTCTTTACATTTTAGACTGTCTCTGACTCCCATTTTGCTATCTTTCTCTCCCCTCAATTTATCAAGGTATCATGTAATTAATTAATGTATTTTTCCTTCCACAACAGTAGTCCATTAAAGAATGTTCTAATTTAACTATCTTCTGTGTCCCAGTAAATACCTCTTTGCAATTTAATACTGGGGCTTCTTCAACTTTTTAGCCCTTATGGTATTCTCAGTAGTATTTTCACAGTAAAAAATCAGAGAAAATTTATATCTGAAATCCAGATGTATGTCTAGATCTTCACATCTGGAACTGTTTTCTGTCATATACTAGCTCTTTAATTTAAAATGATAGGTGACTGACAAGATCTTTTCATGCTTTACTTGCTTTTTTGGATTCTCCTTGCATTTGCTTCCCCTGGCCCTTTTAATACCTTCTTACTCATTCTGAAGTCTTCAGGACTAAATATCATTTATATAGTTCAGCAAAACTATTACCTAATACTTGTAATTATTTGAAACATGTCAGGCTGAATAGCTGCTGTCATGTGTAAAGAGAAATTTTCCAATGGAAATTCTGCTAGTTAAGAAAATATTGCATGAAATATCTTAGATTTAAACATAGAAAAGTATTTTAGACAAAAATGAAATGCATGAAATAAAAGAAATCCTGGAAGGTTATTAATCTTGAATGAAAAATGAAAATGAAAAAGAAGTGTTTAAGCTTGAATTTAAAATATTAATGTGCTTAACATAGAGAAATCTTAAATTATGTTATTAGGTGATATCATTCAGTGATGAACGTGTGATAAGAGTGCTAAAACACTTTTTATAAATTATTATTTTATGAATACTGAAAAATATACCCCCCCTTGCAAAAAAAAAGCCCAAGTAAACCTGTTTCATTGATACTTCATTGAAATTCAAGATCTAGTGGAAATATAAGTTACTTTTTTTGTTTTATCCAGGGTGTACATGCCAACAACCAATTCCATTTTATCCCCCCATCTTCTTTTGAACCTGATTGACATACTGACCTGTAAATGCAAACATAGCTTCACCTTTTCAGCTTATCGTCAGATCAGCATCATCCTGCAATGCCAGAGGTATGCTCATACTTAGTTTTTACCTCCCTAGGCTACACCCCTTTCTTCTGAGGCAAGCCATCTTCAGCCTCATCACATCACAGCTTCATGTCATCCATTTCTTGACAAGAAGGATACCTATGAGCTGACTTATGTCTGAAACAAATAAATGTTTAAAATATTAGACATGAGTGGAGCAATGCACTAGCTGTTTCTGTCAGTTGAAACCAGGTGGGCATAACCACATAGGCCTATCATATCAAGTAATGTTTTTCCTGTAACCATTGGTTGACATTTTTTCTCCCACAGTCATGTACCCTAAGTAAGATATGTAGATCAAGCAAGGAATTTGCTGGCTTACTTTTGTTTACCTCTTCTGTCAGGGCTCATTCTGGCAAACTCAGGTTCAAATCATGTCTTTGACTGAAATTTAATTGCACAAAATTAGCCACAAAAATGCCTTTCTTCAAAGTACCCCCCATAACTGTACACATCTCTCCTCTCTAAAAGTACACATTGTTTCTAACAAGCAGAAAATTGTTCTGTGATTGAAACCACATAACTTTTTCCAGCCTTATGACTACCTGACAGATTACAGTAGCATAATCATAGTATGTTGATATTTTCTGAACTCCATTTCCATCAGAAATCCTGTCATACAAGGAGTAATTGAGAGCAAATGTTACACTACCATTGAGGTTTTCCAGGACTGAACATATTTCAGTTTCTTTTGTACCCAGAAGAGGCCATTGGCTCACCAATAATTGAAATACCAGTGATCCTCATCTGTTTGTCAATCTGCAAACTAAACAGAAGCTTAACCTACTTCTGTTATGCCAGTCTGTTGATGTTTTTCCAGCAATGCAAACCATGATATGAACTGGCTGTGATTCACCCACTGGAAAGAGGTTGAGCCAAATGCCACTTTCTGCTTCTGGCAGCAAAGCAGGCTTTTAATACGCTTAGCTTCAGAGTAGGCGAGAGAAAAATGAAAAAAAAAAAAATTCTCAGGTCTCAGCAGCATGTTACCAAAATAAAGTGTCTCTTAAATAAAATTTAAAATGTGTCTGTCCATCAATGCATGTGGCTCAACACATTGCTCTCCCAGGTGGAACCAACATCCTAAATTTTTGGGATGAATATATTCTTTCTGTTATCCCTCCAGGACGTATCACCCTTTAAAGGATGGAGTTTTCTCTTCTAATGATGCCAGACCATTATCATTATCAGAAAACTGAACAAAAGAATTCCTCTAGGCAATGATTCTGGAGATAGTTTTCCAGGGCTGAAGGAAAATGCACTTGTTTTGAAAACTGCAAGACAATGTTGCATATTCTCACTCCTGAATAATCACAGTTTCTAAATGCAGCTCTTGACTCAAGCAAGTTCAACAACTTCATGCAGATGATAATATTGTTTTCTCATCCCTGTGGACAGGTTATCAATATGTGTGTTACACATACTGTGAACATTCCAACATATATGTTTCAGTTTCTTTTATCTGATCAGTCAGCTTATCTTCTTAGGCTGTAAAGAATACATCTTCAAAGATAGTTTGCTCTCATTATCCAATAGGTATTAGAAAAAAAAAGGAAAGAAAACAAGGAAAGGGAGAAGTCCAATTTCAAGTGTGCCTCCTAGTGTTACACTGAGTAACACTTGTGTTTGATTTTTGGCAAAGCAACATTTACTTCTGTGCTTCAGATGTCTATCTCTAAACTGGCAATAGCATCACACTTCAGCTGTGGGAGATGGGCTGCATTACGCAATTCAGGGATTAGTCTCTATAGAAAACATACCAAGATAAAGTCATTAATCCTGAAGGCTGGGCAAAAATACATCTGAATCAAGGCCCTACCTTTAGATACAGGTACTGTAAAACAATTGTCTGCCTGTCAACAAATATGTTGAGAAAAGAAAGCAAGCTTATCCACTTACAGGCATCATTCCATGATCCTTTTGAATATCATCTCTCCACAGCTCAAACCTTGCTAAATTAGTCCTGCAACAACAAATTTAACTTCAGTCAGCTAATTAGATTTCATTTATTATAGAATTATTAATTATATTTTGGGCTGTTGTGTAGACAACTCCCTAGATCCACTAGCTGATCATACTGACCAGGTATTGACTGAAACAGTTCAGAGCAGATTGGCTCAGCACAAGGTTGAAGAATAATATTAAAACTGGAAGTCTGACATGGGTTAATATATACCTGTGATGAAATATGTGGTTAACCTGGCCATAATGGAGAAGGAATTTTTATTATTGCATAACCATCACCTAAAGAGGGATTTTTCAAAACCTATTTAGTCACAGCCCTTTCAAAAAGTTTTGTCAATGGATATATGCATTGAGCTAGTCTTTCTTGAGTATAGGCATCAAATTAATATAGAAGTGGGATAAGGGGCTGTGATATATACACAGTCACAAAGACACGTTGCTCTTGAAGTAGGTAATAAATAAATTTCAAAAATTTGGCCCTTAAATTAAATATAACATTTTTATATTTGTATGTTATGTATTTACAAGTACCACAGCACACAGACCCCTTCCCATGAAGAGCAGGAACAAACAGAAATATTTTGCAGGCTGCCAGTTAGCCAACTCCTCCAACACACTCTGAAACATAAACACTGTCCATTTTGAATTAATTTTCAATATATAAAAATATCTGCTGTATCCAAATATTCAATCCTTTCATAAAGCAGCTGATGTTTTTATAAGCTTTTATTTTGCATAAATCTAATCATATACACTGTAGAATTTTTTAATTAATAAACATTTATTTTATTATGTGTTTATATTTTATTGCAACCTCACCTGAATTCAAATTTATACATATATTGAGAATATATATTGAAAATCTTTAATAATATTTATTGGATTTGAATTTACTAGTTATCAGGGTTTGGTAGTTAAATTTTTCCAAAATAGCTTATGTTTTCTAAGAGCTCAACTTATTCTTGAAATATCTTAAATCCCACTATTTATTCACTAGTGAAGAAGTGAATGAAAAACACACTAAAAATCATACTGCCTTTCTTAAAAAATCCAATCCTTTCAGCAAAATTCAGCGTTTATATTATCTTAAACAGAAAGAAATTAATTTTTACTTACTGTCTACAAATATTATGTTAACTGGAATTAAAATTTCTGAGCTATGCCTTTGCTAGGGTAAACTACACTTTCAAATAGACCTATTCAAAATTTCTTTTACAGGGAAGGAAATTAGACGGGTAAGGAACAACAAATGAGCTGAACTTTGTCCTCAAAGAAAATTGGTTTTTCCTTTTCAATTTCATTTCAAAGAGATCTGACAACTGTCGCTTTGAACAAACTTTAACAGAACAATATCCTTTGTGCAAGTTTCCCCCTGTCAGCTTTTCCATTCCAGCAGGAACTTAGAACAAAGTGTACACTGCCCTTTTAGTTGAGAACTTCATCAGTTGAATGAACACTGGTATAGTGCAGTGAAATAGAGGGCATACTCTCCCTGTGAATCTGAACAGTGTACTCTCTCAATAAATATAACTTCTCTATCTTTTACAAGAATAAACTAACCATCCATCCCTTCTCACATTTTCTCTGTTCTCCTGTGTTTACTGAAAATGAAAAGCCACTTGAAAATCCACTTGTTTAAACCGAGGTGGGGTAGCAAACAGTCCTGATTGCAGTATGTCTCTTTCTTTTTCAAAATAAATCTGATCTTACTCATTGTCAATGCTTTGGAAACCTATGGCCCAAAAAGTTCTTTTGCTTTGATTTTCCTAAGAAAATGCTTAAGTCAATGAAAAAAAAAAGTTTAAACAGTTTAATAAAAGAAAAAGATTGTAGAAAATCCAGAATTTTCTTAGAGGTGTTCAAAAATAATCAATTCAAGAGGTGAATCACATTCATGTCACAAAACTGTGTCATCTGTACCTGACTAAGACCAGTGCTGTTGCATATTCTTAGAAGCAGCACTCTTTCTCAGGAGTACTGATGGATTACCTAGTTTGAGAATACTGCGTTTAACAGTCATGTGCAGTCTACACACTGTGACATTTTTCTGTGAGACAAGGGAAGCAATTCTCCAATATGTCTTCCAGCTTTCCTTCTATACACTGATCTCATATAATAGAAGCAGGATGTTGTTTCAAAACCTTCATTAGTAGAACAGAAGCACAAAGCAAAACACTGTTTAAATGATCAAACCCTGAGTGGATCTGAATTCATGAGAGCTCTCAAGACAAATAAAATAGAGTAGAACATTACATTAGAATAGTATAGGAGAGTTTTTTTCATAAAGACATAGATGTTTGGGTGCATCCAGCTCTTTCAAACACAATTCACTAAGCTAATTGGCTCACAAATTTCGATCACTAGAACAGGTTGCCAAGAGTTGCTGTGGAATCTTTATCCTTGGAACTACCTCAGATGCAGTTTTTTTAACTTAGAACTTAAGGTTCTGTAAATTTCATTATGAGTATATGTACCTGAAACACTGGCCTGTAAAACAGTAGAATATTTATCTGAGAAAATTTGGCAGTATTACAGAGAAGGTGTAGCATCCAATAGCATTGCCAAATCATATCCTGGGCTGCATCCAGAGCCCCGTGGGCAGAAGGGCCAGGGAGGGGATTCTGCCCCTCTGCTCTGCTCTGCTGAGACCCCACCTGCAGTGCTGCATCCTGCTCTAGGTGCCAGCACAGGAAGGACATGGACATGGACCTCCTGGAGGGAGTCAAGAGGAGGTTTACCAAGGTGATCAGAGGAATGGAGCACCTCTCCTGTGAGAAAAGGCTGAGAGAAATTGTGTTGTTCATCCTGGAAGAGAGAAGGCTTCAGGGTGACCTAATTGTGGCCATCCAGAACCTAAAAGAAACTTGCAGGAAAGACAGAGAGACACTGTTTACATGAGCATGTAATGAGAGGGAGGGGAGAATAGGTTCAAATTGAAAGAAAGTGTATTTAGATTGGATATTAGATGAAAATTCTCTCCTGGTGAAGCATTCACACAGGTTGCCCAGTAAGTTCGTGGATGACCCATCCATGGAGGTGTTCAAGATCAGGTTGGTTGGGGATTTGAGCAACCTGGTCTAGTTGAAAGTGTCCCTGCAAACAGCAGGGGAGTTGGAACTAGGTGATTTTCAAGACCCCTTTGAACCCAAACCATTTTATGATTCTACGCCTCAACAGTTTTATTTTTCAAATATATAGTAAATATGGATTTTTCAGGGTGTATTTCTGTGTGGATAACACTAAAAAGTTTAGAAAGCTCACAAAATATTCAACTTTTGCTGCAAAGTAGCTTTTAATGATGTATTTACCAGTTTACCTGTAATTTTTTTCCAAAATTTTCATAGAGTGCATTAAATTCTCATTTTCTTTCTTATCAAATCTGGAAATTTTTGATTGATGACATTCCTTTCTCAGCTGCAAATGTAGAGCAGCTAAAAATAATACAATAGAAGTAGTTTCAGCTTTCACATTGATCTAAACCAAAGCTAAGTTTATTGATCATAAGACTAGAATAAATAGGATGAAAATTAGAAATTTATTGCAAAGATATATCTACAAACCACTGTTATATACATTAAAAGCATGAATGCTTCATTCAGAGTAGTGAGTACTTCAGAGGGGTTACTCTCCTTTAAGGACATATATTGTGTATGCTACAGGATGTCAAAATGGTATACTGAACCAGTATGTATTTCAGCTATTAAAAGGAATATTTCATGTATTTATTCAACTAAGCAAAACAGACACCAGGAAGCCATTCCAGACTGCATTCATTCATATGCCATTTTATATGGCCTTTAACCAGTAGGCTGGAATGGCTCTTTAGGAGCCGTTTTGGTTAATCAGGACATTAAGCAATAGAGATAACGGTTCCTTGAAAAAACTCTGTGTTAATATTCTAAAGGGAATTACTGCCACTGTGGCCTATTTTAAATTGGCTGTTTATATACTGTACACAGTGTTGTATGCAGCTAGTTCAAATTTAATTCTAGTTCTAGAGGCTGCTTTTGACAAGCGAAATTTTTGGAATTTAAAATCACATGTTATACATATTGTTATTGTCTTCAATTTGCCTAATATAATTCAAGAACAGTTTAGTTTGAAATCAGTATGATGTCTTTTGACAATAGATCTATTCCAGTTGCACCTCTTGTCACAGAAGGAAGGATTATTACATGCAAGTTAATTTTATAAGAGAAATGGTACAGAATAGTGTGATCAAACAAATTTCAGTGCACTTAAAATCTGTTTGTATATTTTATGCAGCAGTAATACCTTCTCTCATGAATACTACATGTACTTGATAAATTAGCAAGTAAGACTAAAGTGAAATCTGCATATTTGTATAGTGGAATGGAAAACATTAAATCCATTCCCATGAATGCCTGAAAGCAACCAAGTTCCCTCATTTGGTGAATGCGTATTGCTAGTTCTTGCTGGGGATGAAAAGTTCAGGGATATTCTCTTACCTTTACTTTTTTTTTTTCAGGAAATAAACAGCAAAATTGAGTATGTTTGGAATCCCTTTAAACTGCAGCATCTTCCTAACAATGTATTATCCACATAGTATAACTCCCATTACCTTGTTTGTCTTTCAATTCTGTTCCCAATGAAAGTTCTGCAACTTAGATAAATATACTTATACATATGCATAAATATCCCTTTGACTTTGGTAAAAGAGTCCCCTTCATGTGGCAAATCTTACCAAATTATTTTGAAACAAATAAAAACTAGAAACAGTGAGAGTCTCAATGACACATTTCTGAATACAAATGTCTCTATGGAAGAAAATATAGAGTATCTATTAAGCTCGTGTTTATAATGAAATTCCATTTCAAGGTGAACAAAGTGATCATCTAAATAAATGTCACTGTGAACATTTTACTCTCCTGAAGCACTGCACAATGAAATGGGCCAGCCTTTGATTACATAAATGTCCAAGGCAAAGCACCCATCAACTAAAAAAAAAAATCAATAACATCAAAGTGAAGGAGAAATGCTTTGTGCTAGGCTTGTTTGGGATTGGTTGGTTTTTAGGTTATTTTGAGGGAGAGGGTGGTGATGTCAGTGTAGTTGCTTAATTTTCCATTTAGCCCATTCTTCTTTTGTTCCAGACTATTCCAGATCCTACTCTGAGAGGGTGTTTTTTTCTTCCACAAGTGCAAAACTAAAGCTTTGAGCACTCAGTTGCTATGGAAACAAAAAAGACAGAAATAGTTTATGTATTTCAAAAGCTGTCAGCCTATATGCTGTAGATTTTGATAACTAAACCTAAACATGAACTATCCTTTTTAAAAACCATTGTGACATTTATTATCATGCATGACTGTTGCTAGGGAAAAAAAGGCACCATTTTGTTCAGCTTTTTGCCCATCAGTTTTATAAACATTTGGAATTTCAGAATCATTTTTTGGTCTTAATCAGTGTTTAGCAAACAATATAGAAACAAACATACAGTGAGCTGACAAACATTGCAGTTTTCTCCATGGCTAAAATACAGCAAATTGCAGCACAGAGATTCAAGGAAAGATACATTGAGAAAGACATCTTTTAATACTTACAAATAAATGCTCAGCTTCCTTAAGAAAAATTTAAGAAGAATGAAGAAATGCTGTCTTTTCTGCAAGATACAGCAACAAAATAATTTCTATGTACCTTTCTAAGCCTTAGAGTTGCTTCTAAACAAAATCTGGATATTTTCCAAACTGAAAAATCCTTTTCTGGTGTTTTACCAGACACTAAAACTGTCCATTCTATTGCTGTTCTTCAGGAAATTCTGATGTTTGAAAATTAGGGTTTCCATAACAAAGTCTTTTTACCAGAATGTAATGATCCAGTTAAAGGAATGAAGACCATTACACAATTCTTTCTCAAAAGTGGACCATGATGAAGGCTTGAAAGCAGTACAGCACTCATTTTCCCAGAATGTACCACAGATAGGCTCAGTCTGGAAAACAGCTAAAACAATATCACCCATATAAAGCATTTTCTTTTTTTCTACAGGGAGGAGAGAAGAATAAAATTGTCAGAATATTTTTTAATTTGGTGCTTTTGCACACAACCTTTGTCTTTTTATCCACAGTTTCTGAGACCACAAATGAAACATTATATAAAGATGATAATAGAAGGAATTTAATACTGATACTTGCTCTTCAAAATCGAACATTCTGGACTCACTGCTGGCATGTTTTCTTTCATTGCATCAAAAGCACAATAAAATGTGTGTTTCACAAGAAAGCAGGAGTCAGGAGTGTTTTTAAAATAATTTCATTCACTTTGCCATTTAGAAGGAAAACAGAGACATAGAGATGATTAAACAGAACAATTTTTAATTTTCCTAGGAATTAGATACGTAATTATTTATTTAGGGAACCTGTTTCTCAAATTTAAGTGTGTTTGGTCCTGAAAACTCATTCTGAACCTAAAAAAAAAATCTTGAACCATACAGCATTTTAATTTATGTTAATTAGATATTAATCTTATAACTGTAATGCAAAAAGTGAGTATTCTGCAATAGTCTAAAGAATTTAATAGTCTAAATCATGTCAATATCATTGACAGGCTAACAATTTTTAAAGACATTTTATTTTGAGGTATATAAAGGCATAAGTTTCATACAAAACTCTGTAGAACATCTCGTTTGTGAAAATGTTGGAACCCCAACCTGGCAATCTCGTTTATTATAATGAGCACCATGGTGGTTGCTATATCTTTTTTCAAATAGTGTTAGGGCATGATATAAAATTTTCTGATTTAGGAAAATTATTGAAACACCATCACACACTAGTTCCCTGCGTACCTTGTAATTAATCTACTATGCCATCAGTCAGGGCTGAAGCTTTGGTTGCACTGGAGTAGATTAGATAAATCAAATTTTGTCACCTTAGATGAGACCAGAAATGTATCCACAAGCTCAGCCACTGGCTCTGTCACATGATTTTAGGCAAACTAAAATTGCTTTTCATTAAATAATAACTCCAGTCCCCCACATCTTTGCCCAGAGTCAAAGGGACATCTTCAAGGTCATACTGTTATTAATATTTTGCTTACTGGGTATTTTATAGGCAACCTCAGCTAGAGATTACAAAGAACTAGGAGGCTCTCCGATGAAACTGGCTTGTTTACATGCAGTATATTCTACAGGTTTCACAGACTTCACTATATTTAAAAATATATGTCACCAAAAAAAGAAAATTCAAAAAATGGTTCTTAGATTTTGGCTCCTAACTAAAATGAAGGAAAAAAATCTTTGGAACCTACACAAACTCAGGTTTAAAAGGTACACAAGGTACACAGAAAGGGGAAAAAATCTATTTATACAGATTAACTGCTCCCTCAATAACACTGAGTTTTCCTCATGCATTTCAGACCTCAGGCAAGAGTGCATTACAAAAGATCTGTGAGAAATAAAGCATCCTGAAGACAATAAGGGGTGAAGCAGAGGAGTTCTTATAAGGACTGATAGGGCTAATAGCTAGATTAATTTAACAAAACCAAGTGAACAAAGAAATAGAAAGTGAGCTGTCTTTCAAAATCAGATTTATCAGAAAGAATATTCTTATCATTCTGTTCCAGTCCTACCAATAATCATGAGGGAGTGAAAACAAAAACTAATCAGGGCACTGTGGTGTGATCCAAGCTCATAACTGGCAGTAAAATTGAAAGGACTATGTCTGCTGTGGTGAATAATTTCTACACTGAGGCCCAGAACAGTCACGTCTTGCCATTTGTAACATCTGCCTCAAAAAAAAACCTGAGCCAAAATAAGCTAGTTAGAAAGTTACATTTCGTCTTTTTACTCCAAGAAATTTGGCTTTAAAGAGCCTGCAGGGATTCTCTGTTTTGAGAAATATTTCTAAAACAGATAAAATGTGTGAACTAGAACATAAAATGAAATTTGTGCATCTGTTCTAATTCTAGAAAAACGTAATCCTGAGATGACATAGCATGTAACATATAAGTGCATGCATACATATGTACATATACACATAAGGGTGTTAACTGGAAACTAGGCCTTTGGTTTTATGGAAGTTGATTATTTTTATTAAACACCAGAAATATCATGTAGAAAATTATAAAATTTAAAAAAACCCCACAAATTATAATCTAAATGTAACCTAATGAAAAAGGCTCACGTAGGCTTGGAATGGAAATTATCAGATAAGATATGCAGCAGGAGCCCCTTCAACATGTCTCAGAGATTATGCTGTTTTTGCAAAACTAACCAGCCATATATAATTATATAGCTGCAAAGAATTTTTTTACATTATTATATTTGTAATAGTAACAGGCAGTTGGCCCAGCCTGCAAGGTGGAGTTATACTACAAATCTTTCCTCTTATTCCGCTACAAATATTGAAAGGGCTCAAGCATATTACTAACACCTGCAGATGGCATTGATAATGTTAATGATGTTTATGTTGCAGCCCTGATTTGGCCTTTTGGCTGAAATTGGCAATTTGGAGAGACAAATCATCTGGCTTGACTTTTATGGAGATGTGTCAGGAACTGTTTACAGGGCAGATGAACTGCTTCTGCAGCCGCAGCTGCTGTCCCTCTCTGTGGACTCCCAATAAGAATAGTGAGAGGTCACTCTCAGAGATGTAATACAGGGATAAGACCTTGGTCTAAACCACCTCAACCTCTTTCATCTTAAGTAGCATCAGTCACTAAACTATTACAATTCTAAGTAAAGCAATAAACAAACTTCCTCAGAACTTCAACTTGAGGCTTCTACTGTGATTACTAAAACACAGCACCACCACCTGCTGCCTTGTATAGGTGTGCCACGCTGCAGCTGAACACTCTTCTGCAAATGTACCTTACCTTGTGAAAGGCCAAGGAGATGCAGATGGTGGAAGAGCAGTGAGCTAAACGGCTGATGACCTGACCTGTATGAGATACCAAAATATACAAATATTAATACACAAGGCTTTATCTTCTTGTATAGGACAATTTAGAGGCTTTATTTAATAGTAAATAATATTATAGAATAACACAATCACTTAGGTTGAGAAGACTTCTAAGATCAGTGAGTCCAACCTTTGATGATTATCACCATGGCACTAAGTGCCACATCCAGTCGTTTGCTGAACATCTCCAGGGATGGTGGCTCCACCACCTCCACAGAATCACAGCACAATTTAGGATTTAGAGCCCTGCTGTTATCAACACACACTTGCTATTTTAGGTATTCTGTTCTATCTGACAACAATGTAGTCTTGCATTTTGAGAATTATATAAGTAGCAAAGAATAATATGGGAAAATATAAAGGAATTTGCTGATGTTAGTAACAGTTCTGAGTTTCCACTGTCTATAATATGACTAAGATCAGTCCTGTCTTACAGTGAATTGGTGCATAGGGGAATAATTTGTATTTCTGGAAAAAAATACAGATTTTTTTTACTCTTTGACAGCAGTACATTAAGAATCTTCCTTGTAAGACAGTCCTTCTTCATCTTCCTTGGAGATATAAATGTTGTCATTCCTGGGGTCATATCTGCCATAATATTGTTTATTTACAGAAGTGGTGACTCTCATAAGCTCCAGAGAAAACTCAGATGAGACCTCAGTCATGTATCTACATTCTCTGAAACAGGATTTATAAAAATTGAGCATAGGAAGAGTTTAGTTTACCACAAGGGGTCATGAGCTTTCTACTCTGTCAAACCAGCTACCAATGACATAGAGGGGAAAGTCCATGGAATCAGTGAACTTAAATCCCATTTTGCAGGAAACATAAGACATAATGCTCAAGAATAGATCACCACAATACATTTTCTTCTTTATATATAATCCATATGCTTTTAGTTTTGTCTCTGCTTTTTTTTCTTTTTTTTTTAAGCATTTCTTCTCCCTCCATGGTGATTACACAACCAATGTACTTTTTATAAAAAGCAGCCATAATTACTATGGGGCAAACAAAAAATTATTTTAGTCTCCTCTGGTATAAAACAGTTCTAAGATACTTCCCTTGATCATTCAATTTTTATTGTTTATAAATTCTTTTCTTAAATGTGAGAAACCATGTTTTTATAAGACAATCCCGATGATGGTTCACTACATTGAACATTATCTTGAACACCTTTCTGGAACACTAGCAGCTAATAAAAAAGCACATGTCATTCAAATATCACTGTCTTTTAATTCAAAACAAAACCATTTGAATTTGACCTACTGTCTCAAGGTTATGATTTTCTAATATTCTTCAAAGAAGTATTTTTAGAGACCAATTAATATAGACTTTTGGTGCAGATTTGCTTGAATTTGTGAATTTCAAGGATAAGTATAATTACTTTTACTCATTAATTTCTGAAATTCAACCTATATGTCCTGAATATATTCTTTCTTTGAATGTGTAACTACACTAGCACTTTAATAAATGCAAATGAAGTGTGAACAAATATTTTCCTTCTAATCATCTAGTTGGATGAAAGAATATGCATATACTATCACAGCATTCTAATTGTTTGGCAAAGTTATTGTTTAACAAATCTGTAATATGTTTAGGCTGATTTGATCTCTGCTGTTAATTCAGGTCAGTAGGTTCTTGGCTAGAGCCAGCATCTTGCCAGGGTGATGATGTAAACGAAACTCAAGGATTCTGTACTGATTGGTCAGCTAGGCTGAAAAGATTTACTAAACATTTCCAAAGGGAGTTCGCAGTAAAACAAAATTAAATTTTGCATTCCTCTTCTTCTTTTATTTACCTGCTACTTATATTTTAAATGTAACGCAGTTGGGATTTCTTCTGTGCAGTCTATATAACAAAATCAAATACTAAAGCAGTATTTCTCACATGACTGTATGAAAACTTGAATAATCATGTAGTGCCAATGTCTTTACACAAGTGCAATCATGAGTCCTAACTGCAGTGCCTCCAGGTATCATTTCTGGTTTACTGGCACCCAGTGCAAGACATTGGATAAAATCAGGCTTTTAGGTGTATGTAATTGTTTGAGTTACTCAGAGCCAAGACAAAGGTGAACTGGCCTGAACTCAAGCTTCAGGCACATATACCTATAATATTGTCAAAAAATCCCCTTGTTTAGGACCTCCTGTACTCCCAAGTAGCAGTAAACACCTCGTATTTAATCTGGAAAATTTATCCATAAACCCAGAATTATCCCAGTGTGAGCAATGCTCCATCATCAGCTAGGATCAGAAAAGCTGGTGCAGACTGTGTGAAAGGACATCCAGGTATTAGGAGTTTTTACTTTCTTAGGGGAGGGTGTAGCTTTGTACCTTTTGAACACAAAATTAATTTAGACAGTTTTGATACAGTTAACTGGATATATAAAAAAAATCTTTAAGCTTAACTCTTGACAGTCTTTCATATCTAAATAAGTTTGAGCTTCATAAATTAGTTGCCACTGTGAGTAGAGAACCCCAGATGAGAAAGACTTGGCGGTATTGGGGGACGAAAAGCTGCACATGAGCTGGCAATCTGCACTTGCAACCCTGAAAGTCAGCCATAACCTGGGCTGCATCCAAAGCAGTGTGGCCAGCAGGGAGATGGGGGGGATTCTGTCCCTCTGCTCTGCTCTCATGACACGCCACTGGACAACTGCATCCAGCTCTGGAGTCCCCAACAAAAGGACATGGACCGGATGGAGCAAGTCCAAGAGAAGGGCCACAGTGATGATCAGAGAGCTGGAGCACCTCTCCTGTGGAGATAGGCTTAGAGAGTTGAGGCTGTTAAGCCTGGAGAACAGAAAGCTTCAGAAAGACATTATAGCAGCCTTTCAGTACCTAAAGAAGGCTGCGAGAAGGATGGAGAGGGATTTTTTACAAGGGTAATGAAGGACAAGGGGGAAAAGCTTTAAGCTGAAGGAGGATAGATTTAGATTAGGTGTTAGGAAAAAATTCTTTACTGCGAGGGTGGTGAGGCACTGGAACAGGTTGTCCAGAGAAGCTGTGGATGTCCCATCCCTAGAAGTGTTTGAGGCCAGCTTGGATGGGGCTCTGAGCAGCCTGATCTGGTGGAAAGTGGCAGGCAGCAGGGAAACAGGGGACTTGGGTCTGGATGATCTCTAAGGTCCCTTCCAACCCAAACGATTCAATGATTCAAACACCCAGCTGTCATGATGGTCTGAGCACATAGGCAGCAGTGAGTTCAGGAAATACAAAAGTTTCTTTTCATTATGGTAACTTTGTTTTTAAATCCATTTCCGAATTTTTTAATAAGCTGATACTTTTTCTTTTGGTTAGTCTAACAATTTTTTACAAAGTTTCTCTCTGGAGTGAGGGGTTTCACTTCCCGTGCAGTAAAATAACTGCAAGAACTAAACAAACATCTTCTATCCCACTTATTTCCACTCAATTATTTCCATAAAACCTGTACACATTATTGCAACGTAGATAAAAGGGCAGCACCTTGTATAGAATTTGGATAAAAATATTTGGGTAAAAGACTGACTTTTATATTTTAAGGAGCACTGTCTTACCCTCTTCATAAAAAAAAAAAAAAAAAAAAAAAAAAAAAAGAATTTTAAAAAACCTGCTGGGAAGGGACATAAATGTTTTCCAAATAGTAAGATTTAATCTTATTAGCTCAAACCTCTGAAGATGTATGGATTCTGTTTTTAACACGTCAAAATGTAGCTTGACCACTTTTTTTTCTGCAGATGCCCACACAGCTGCAGAATTCTGTTTCTCTGATGGAATTAATGGGATTTTAGGCAACTAAAGAGGATTAGAAGAGAATATTTGAGAAAAAAAAAGTAGTCTCATATTCATGAGGTTTTTTTCCTCAGTTTTGGTTCCAAGCAAAATGAGGATTGTAGATATTCACTAAATTCTCTTTATATTAGGGTTTAATTAATCCAGAATGACAGTTGAGTCTGCTTTCTTAATGTTCCATTGTAAATCATCTGCAAAGCTTCAGTTAACTTGAATTTAGAAGCATTTATGCACTGCAAAAATGAAAACATTAATCCAGAATTATCACTACGGAATAAATGTAATTCTATTACATTTCATGCCAAATGCCTTCATGTGCAAGACTTTAAAAATTTAGGGATAATTTTAAAATCAATCTAAGTATGAAAAAAGCTATATTTTACTTTCACAGAAAAAAATACTATAAATTATGCAGAATTTTATTAATGATTAATATGCTGATTTCGGTTACTTCTGTTGTATTAAGAGGTATATTAATCTTGAAATCTTTGTCAATTTTTTACATGCTTAATTATCTAAAGGAACAATAATAATTGCAGTCATGTTTGTGGTTTTGGCAAGCCAATGGCATGCAACTGATCCTGATTTCCTTTGAATTTTTTGAAATTCAGCATCTGAGTTGCTTAGAAGAAAACTTTTTTGAATGTGGATTATTTGAAAATTGCTCAGAATATATTATTCATGTTGTGCAGTTCACAAACTGAATTATACCAGAATGTTTGTATGCCTTGAGCATACGAATCATTTCAGAGTGGAGAACAATAAACAACAAAAGGGCATGCCCTTAGTCAGGAAATATTCAAGCAACTACTTATACTACTTTTTACGAAGTTTGTGAAGTTCTGATACTCTGAAAGAATTCTCCGTCCTGTCAGTGTTCTCTCAAACAATAAATATTCTGCTTCAGGATTATAAACAATATAAACTCTGCTGTATTTCAGAATTAATTATATTATTTAGTGAATTTTTCTGTCTGATAGCAAAGGCCTAACATTTTAATGCCTCCCTAAAAACCTTGAGCATTCTTGTGCTTTTAGCACTTTAACAAGAGAGGTTGTATTATGGTACTTTTGCTTCTGATTTTCCTTTAAGTATTATATATCTCTAGCACAAGGCCATCCAAAACATTGTATCAGCTGCAGCTTTAACTTCTCTGTTCCACCCCTTCCCTCAGAAACTGTTCTTTCAATATGTACAACAGCAGCTCCTTGAACAGTTATTATAAAGCAATTATTATACAATTATTAAATATTAAACCCCACTATATCCATCAGAAAGTTCTTGAAAATTCCTGGCTGGTAAAGACCTGTAGAAAAACTTTGTGTTGCCCATAGAAAAGGAAAAGTAAATGTTTATAAATAGATGCAGAGCCTTGGTCTAGTAGAATTGTACATATGGAAATGTCTTCCACTACAAAAATCTTCTGCAGATGACTGCTTCCTAAGCAGAGATGTGAGGTAATGAGTTTATGAATTAAAGGTGATTTTCTTTATGAATTAAATGATATTTTCTTTATGCAGAAATACCTGCAGAACCAATTGGACACCATATCAAATTCAGGCCAGCAGTACTGTTTTTAAGACTTTTATTTAACAATTCTTTATGATAGTAATGCATGATTTTGATTTAATCATAGATGACAAAAAACACCACTTCATGATCTCAAGGTATGCACAAAATTTACTTGTCTAAACACTGAAAATCAAAGCATATCCAAAATTTCAGTTAAAATTGTTAAGGGGACCAGCCTTATCAATCAGTAATTGCTCTTGTGGTTGGAAAGAAATTGAAAAAAAAAAAAATCAGAATAGCTTCCTTAAGGTATTCTGCCTCTATCAATGTGAATATGGAAAAGGGTTAATAATAAACCAAGCAGTTTCATGCAGGTATTGCACAAATAAATTTTCTGCCCTTTATTGGTCAGGAGAAGTAAAGTAGACAACAGTGTATGAATTTAGAGCATGTTGTTTCCTTCTTGAGAATATTTCTGCAGGAAAACTGTTTCAGCATTATGTTAGTGTAGAGAATGCATGACATGCAGAGAGAAATTTTCTGTCAAAGAGCTCTTTTTTTGAACCCAGAAAGTAACAGTAAACAGACACCAGTTTGTAGTAGAAGAACAGAACAAAATTTCATTACAAAACAAACTGCTCCAGTTGCTGGAGATTAATGGGGTTCTTTCCCCCTGGCTTGCTGTGTCTTGTAAAATATATGTCTCAGCATGCTTATTAAGGAGGGATGAGGGACTACATGCACACAGAGAGTGCATTGCACTGCTTAAAATTGCTCATTGCTGCCTTGCTGAAGAGAGTTATGACATTATGGTATGTTAGGAGCAAAGCTGAAATCTATGGCCATTTAAGTCACTGTCAAGGTTTTAAAATGTGATTCAGCAAAAGCAGTTAAATAGCTTGCCAAAAATGTAAGATAGAACATCTTGTACTATTTTTTTCTTTGCTCAGGAGAGTCCTGGAAAAGGAAGCTGCTTTACATCATTATGTATAAAAGTAACAACTTTAAGTGAGTGAAAAATAAGTACTTTTTATTATAATGTGCTCAGAATGATCCCTAGTGAGATAAGGCATTATTTAACCTAATGAAATTTTTAACAATACTATATTTCACTTCTAAAATTGTGTTAAGATATTCTTTATCACATGCATCCACATTTACTGGTATTGCTGCTCCTATTTTTATCAGACTCTATTTTCTATAGATAGTAGGAATTAGGGATATTTCCATCTTATTAAGCTTTCTAAGGAAAGCCTATGCACAAGGTCAGATGCACATTTTTCTGGTTTTACCCTTTTCTTCAATGTAGATCCATAAAACAGAGATAAGGACATGTCTATGAGAAGGCTTATGCTTGCCAGGTCTCATGATCAGCTTTCTCTCAACCATACTCTTGTCTAATAGACAAGCCATAGCTCATGCTCAAAGCATTTGTAGTGAATTTAGAATAGCAGACCCCAGCTGGTAGCACAGAGCAAAGCAGAATGCAAAGCAGAATGCAAAGCAGCAGCAGAGCATATTGGTGGACGAGTTTGCTCGTTTTCAGCACTGCTTGTCTCCTATTTGTCTAGACTGTATGAAAGCAAATTTGGAAGTGTTTAGGGATCCCAAAACATACAAGAGCTCTCTCATACAAGTTGTTGCAGAATCAGCTAGATCCTGTGACTGACTGTATTTGCAGATGGCCACTGTATAGCAAACATTATGAAGTAAAAAGAAGGTATTGTGGAAAAAACTCAAACAAGAAAACAACAAACAAACAAACAACACCACCATCACCCCCCAAACCCCAAAAGAAATAGCATTTCAATTTTTGTCTCTAAATACTTTCTTACTTTCAGCTATTTCATAGAGACCTGACATTTCACAAAGATTTTCAAAGAAATTTAAAGCAATGTAAAAAGGCATTTATAGAAGAGGAATGTTGCTCAGAACTAAAAATACATAATAAAATACACATTCAACATTAATAACTTTCAAGTTATCAAATGTTCTTCATTTTTATTAAAACATTCTGTGTTGAAAGCTTAGTATCACACAGTCATGATTTTACTTTTAGATGGTGGCCTATATATACTTCTCGGTACTTCTCATGGATAAACACTGTTATGACAAACATTCCATGAAAGTAGAAATATGAATTCACTCTTATTAAATGCTGTACACTACTCTATTAGCATTTTCCAGCTAGAACCTCAAAACATATATAAATGATAGTTACTTCTCAGCAAGTTCCTTTGAATGGAAACTTAAATTATTGCAATATTTCATAAGTGGTTATATCAGAGTAGAAAGAGAATAGATGACAGGACAAGTGTCACTTAACACTGGAAGAAAGAACAAGATGAGAATACAGGACACAAAAGCCACAGCATTCTCTGATCACATTAGTTTGTTACCTTTTATGGAGAGTGTGCTTCTTTGAAAAGCATCCTCTACTGCTTCCAAAAATGCTTAGCAGCATTCTGCTTACAATCAAAATATTTTTTTTAGAATCCCTGTAGGTGATATTCTCCATAACCAGAATGTCGCAGATCAAATATTTATCACAGAGGTTGAAAGAGATTACAAACTTCTTGCTCTTCTTGACAGAACCAAACAGGCTCAGTACACAACCCTTTAACTCTAAAGACAAAAAGAATTTGGGAAGAACAGATAAGATTTTTTTGTAGTATGTTCAGGAAATTTGGAATAATCCATGAATTTTACCTCCCTTGATCCTGTTGAATGTGACAGTTCAGAAGGGTTGATGTCCTCAGCGGACAGTGAAATTTAAACTGCCTTTGTCTGCTGCATGAATATGTCTATTTGTGGTGAAATTACACCATTCACCACACCACTTGGCCTGGTTTCCAAACATGTCCCAGCAGCTTCAGCTTTCAGCTGCTTTTAGTAAGGGATATTTTCACAGGATCAAACAGGAGATAATGACCAAAATGCAGTGCCCAAAGACTCAAGTCTTATGTATGTTTCCACGTTGCAGTTCATATGCCCCACAGAATAAAAACAAAAATGAAACCCAAATGAAACCAAAATGAAAGCTTTCTTTGCACCCTTTGGCAGTTGCTATTTTTTGAAGTAGAAATATCTCAAAGCTGAATTAGTAATGTTGTATCAGTTTAAACACAGGGTTATAGCTTTAGGATTGACAGCTGTTTAAAAATTCCTGTTTGATAATCCTGTCACTGGCAAACACCCTAAATGTATATAGAGCACTGGCTTTTGGCTACTTCTGTCCATCTGGTGAGTTCACACTCTGCCAAGTCATAAGTGAAGGTGTCTCCTGCGGGCAAAGAAGTTAGGCTGCAGTTGGGATAGCCAAGCAATACACACAGCAGTAAAAATTACCTCTTTTGCAAGATTTTCCCTTTTGCCAGGGCTTAGTATACATATGCTTATAAAATAGATTATATAATGATTGTACCACATCTATTGACAAATTCCCTTTTTCGGTGAAAATATTTGGCTTGTGTTACTGAGGATTGTGTTAATTTTGAGAACTGAACCAACAGCTGGTTACTTATGAAACTTTTTATGAATACCAATAAAATAAAATCACAATTGAAACATATGTTGTTATTCATCCAAAAATTTCTCTCCCGAAATTCCTTATCCACAATAGATAGATGTTAGGAACTTACATCCTCTGTAAAGGATTAGAGAAAGTTTCACATAACTTAAGCTCTTAACTAACCATGAATATATATGTGTTAAAAGGAGAATACTGAATAGAATCATTGTTCTTTGATTTAATCAGAAGACTTTGTAAATACTTGAAAATTATTTGCAGATAACAGAAAAATGGCAAAAAAATGGTAATTTTCATGGAGAAGTCTGAAACCAAAGAAATGGCAATACTCAACACCTGTTGTCCGTTGGACAGTGATGAATTAATGAATAAATGAGCATCCTTAAATATTTAAAGTTGTATGTATGAAATTTCTTCTTTAAAAATATGAAAAATTGTGTTATAGTTCTATGAAACTACTTGTGATTTATGTCATGGTTTCTGACTGGCATATTGTAATGTTTTATAAAAGTCTAATCAACAAATGTGTAATAAAGGAGGTAACGACTCCAAAGAACATGAAAGCTAAAGTACAGTTTCAGGAACAAAAACAAAAAAATCATTGTCCTTCAGCAAAGAGCTGATATGGGTAAGTCAAATCTAACTTGAAAATGATAGACAAATGACACAGAATAATCAGGGGTGACCTACAGGGATTATTTTAGATTTACTGCATAGAAAATCTTTAAGATGTCAGCCTTTATTTCAGTAGTACTCCTGATCTGGTTGCACATAGCCTCAATAACCAAATATTTGCAGCTCCCTATTTTTTGTTATATTTTTGCTCAGTTGTAAGGTTTTTGTACTGAAAAGTGAAGCAATGAAAGCTGTTTAAGTTTTGATCCACGTTTTGAGTCAAACTAAATCCACAATTTCATGGAACAACTTCTCACAAATTTTCATTTTTCTATTTGCTGGATTGCAGTATTTCTCAGAAACACCAAAATAAATTGAGGACAAGATGTACCTCTTACCTGAACAAGTGAAGATACACCAAAGCTGTGTTTTTCCAAGGATAAAAAAGACAGCATTCTGAAAATATGTTTAAAAAATTGATGTATCATGTATAAGGCACTTTTAAAATTAAAATAAGTCTAATAGTATTTCAGGAGAAATCAAAAAAAAAAAATTTCTTTCAAAAGTGGTAAAAGTGGTGTCAAAGATTTTTTTTTATTTGCCTGGTATCTGAGAGGGCTCTGCCAGACTATTGCAACAAAGAAAGCGATAGATTGCTGGAATAGTGCTGAACAGGAATAAAAAGTCCCAGGACCTTTTGCAAGGAAACCACAGACAAACAAGACACTTACAGCATGCCAAATTTGTTCCATTGCAAAAGATGCTTTTTGATGTTAATTTTTCAGCAAAATTGAGCTCTACATTAAAACACTTCGGGGGTTATTAGTTGCTGGTGCATCTACCTAAAGTCTGGCTATCCTTCACCTTCCCAAAACGAAAATCCCAAAACCAAAATCCAACTGTGTTCATGTTTCCCAAAATCCTTGCAGGAGGATGTTGTTATGAGCCATTTATAAAGGGATGCCTCTGTCTGAATTAAGGTGCAACTGACCACAGGCCGAAGTCAATAATAAGGATTTTATTTAACAGTAAATATAGAGATAGAAAGAAATAGGATGGGGCAGATTGGGATGTGGTGAGGAGAGACAGAGAGAGAAGGCAGACGGAATAGAAGGATGTAGTGGTTTTGGTTTGCTAATCTGAGTCGTGGCACCAATTACTGTAGTGGGTTGAGCGCTAGCTAAATGCCAGTACACCCATTAAAATTATTTACTTTTTTTTGCTTTGAGATAAGGATTAGGAGAAAGGCAAAAGCAGGCTCAAAACTTTAAAGGGCATAAAGAAAGCTTCATTACCAGAACTAAAATAAGAATAATAAGAGTCAGAATAAACTTTCAAAACACTTATTTTTTCCTCAACTCTTCCCTTCCTTTCCCACTGACAACATAGAGAAAAAACCTGGTATTTTCAGTCAGTTTACCATCTTTAAAATAATCTTCCTTCAGCTCACATAGGGAGAGAAGCCTCTCCTGCCATGCCATGGAGACTTTTCTATAAGAAACAGTCCTCTCATGACTTTAATTTTCATGAATAGTAGCTGCCGGGAAATCTGCAATTGTGAAGTCCTTCCCACAGTTTGGTAATCTTCCCACAACTACCGCCATGCGTCATCTCAGCTTATTGGGGTGCAATTTTAAGGATGTACTGTTCTATCATAAAAGCAAAAGTTCTTTTCATTTATCTTTGGGATCATCTTCATCTCTGGGAACAGAGGTCCTCTTCTATCTTTACAGCAAGGTTTTTCATCTCTCTCTCATTTCTTTCTGTTCAAGCCTCTCATTGGATCGCAGCTATTTCAACATCTGCTTGCTTCAACACAGGTGCCTCTCCTCATGGCTGGGGTTAGAACACTACATTCCCTCAGTACATTCTATGAATTACAGGGAAAAGTGCCTGATGTATCAATTATATCCTTACTATAGCCTTGCAAGAGAATATTATCCCAAGATTAAGGCATTTCCTCATTCTCCTCTTATTTAAGATTTGATTGTTTCTTCACTGGCCTCGGTGTCTCCATCTTGTTTTCTGTACATGTCTCCACCCTTTCCTTTTCAGTCTTTCAGTAAAGCCTTTTGGTAAAGAATGATTGACTACAATAACAAATTTAAGGACCTGAAATCTGAAGCATATTCCATAAAATGATGATTAATACAGTCATTCTTTTATAGTGGTTATCTTTTTAGCTGGATCAAGAATCTGGGCAGATTTACATGAAGTAGTTTGTGCAGAAAAACAGATATTGTCCAGTAAGTAGTAAGTTAAACCCATTTGCATTATGCAAACCAAAAAAGAAAACTCTAACAGATAAATCCAAACAGATGTTTCCACAACCTCTTGGAAAGTTATGCATTCACTTCCTGACTTTGTGTTGAAAACAGACTGTATAAAAACCTGAAACAGAAAAAAAAATAGCAAAATACAATAAGAGTAATAACTTTTTTGCATGCAAATAACGTCTCCTGTCATATATACCTCTCCTCTCTCATTTTCAGGAGCACTGGAAAACACTTGAGGACTTCAGAGCCAATTTTTATAATTGTTACAAACTGGAAATAGTCCAGTGCAGTGCAGTTTCACTAACTGCAGTGGAATTTCAGCTATTTAATAAGAGCAGCTAACTTGATCATTTACAGGAGTGTTTGGTTTAATGGCCCTAGCCCAGGACAGCTGCCTACAGTTGTACTGAAAAGAGCTCTGACTTCTGTTAACTTCGTGTTTCTTTGCATGTGTTTGGGATATTGTTTGGTTGGTTGTTAGGGGGTTTTAAATTTTATTTCAGTATACGAAAGCTCCAATCAATTCAACAGTTTTCTGTATTTACTCCAACAGCATGCTTATCTACCAATCTTTCCTCACAGCTAATCTATCCAGTGACAGAATTCAGAATAGGCAAGGGGAAAAAAGTAATTACTTCCATGTGTCAATTTGTTGATGAATGAATTTAGAAGAAGCCATATTAGTTTTTACTTTGAAATTTGCTACCACTAAGTAAAACTCTAGCAAAGATCCAAATATTCTTTTAAAAATACACTAATAAAATTAGTAGGACATTAAGTGAAATACACAGAAAATTTTAAAAAAATTAAATAAATAAGAAATAAATAATGTAATAAATATAAAATTAATGGGGAGTAAACATTCCGCATATATTTAGAGACAAAATTATTTTTGAATTTTTTTTCTATATTTCTTCTTTTTCATAAGCAATAAATATCTCAAGACCAATGAGAACACAGAAGTCTAGATAGCTATTTGGGTGTCCACTGTAAAAACAATAATCTTGAAAAATTAATTTCTCAATAAGGAGCTTAAAATAAATTCTTTCACAGGAATGTAAAATTTAATAATTAATTATCAGTTATTATAAGCTTCTAATACATTAAAATGTTTCTGCCTTGCAGAAAGTACTTTTCATATTTTTATAAAACAGAACATAAGATGTTTTTCATTTAATCTTGTCAGTTCTAGTGAAATACCCCTGATAACACCCTGGTTTGCATTTGAAATAATATGTCCTCATTAAAATGTAAATCAAGGGTCCAATCAGAAAATGATGGCAATCAAATTGCAATATTCAATGAAGAGGTTTCCAGGCTGACTTCATTAGTAAACATAATGAATTTCAGGTTCTTACTGGTCTTCTATTTGTTTGTACAACTGTAAAGGCTCAATTATGAAGCCTTGAGACAGTCTAAAAATAACATCAGCCTAATGAAAGGTTTCAATTAGATTTGTGAAAACCTTTTTTATTTTTTATAATCTCACTTTTCTGTTTAACTGTTACAGATGAGCTCTTGGGGAAAAGATTAGCAAATGGGATGCATTATGTTATATTTCTTATTATGCATGTAGCTAGAAAGTATATTCCAAAAGTTTGCATAGAATTTTAAAACATATTGTGGCTATAATGTGCAGCAGTGAACACATTTTCTGTTTTGTGTTACCTTTTATATTTTACTCAGTTTATTCATATACTTTACCAACTATGTCTTTCTGGTTTCATAAAAATTAAACAATCAAGCATTTTTTATTCCATATCAAAGAATAAAATATATTAAAAAATTAAAAACCTGAATATATATCTATATTTTAAGCTATGTTTCTATAATTAAAACTTTTAAAATATCTGATATCATGTCTGATTTTATCACACACACAAAAAGAATGGTAGTATTTGTGGGGTTTATTACTTGAGATATATCTTCTCTCAGCCAAACTGGGGTTCAAATAATTTGTGAATTCACTCAATCAACGACTCATGGTAGTAACATGGCAGGCAGGACATCACAGGAAACAGAAGTCCTTGGGACTGAGCAGACAATGGAAACACCTAAGGATTTCTTGGTCTCCAAAGGCTAATTGGGCACCATAGTGTCCCTGAGTATTTACCCTTTCCAGAACTTCAAAATTTCAGTGTGCCAGCTTCAGTGGCTCCTTTTTATAAGCATATACCTTGGAGCACAGCACAACAGAATCCATCTTCGGAGTCAAGGATTGTAGAGATATGGCTGCTGTCCAGCTCATCAGGCCAGAGAGCACTCAAACCATGGACGGCAGCTTCTTAAAATTATCAGGATAGAAGGACAACTCATTCTCTCCTTTACTTCAAAGAATTTATCCAATCTTAGTCCCAGAGTAACTTCTTGCAATTATCTTGGATTTTGCCAGGCTGTATGAATTAATAAAAAATTCTTTAGACAAATGCTTTATTATATTATATGTATATATATATACACACATAAATTATATATATAAAAATTATATATATTATAATTATATATATTATATTAAATATAATTTGTGCTTTAATTAAAATCCACAGTATACTAGCTTACTAATATTTAAAATCTAAAAGCTGTAATCAAAGTTAATCTAAAACTACGTTTGTAAGTAAAACTAGAACAATTCCCCAGGGATCTGCAACTCATAGGAGCCTGCCTTATATGAGGCCGTAATTTATGCATCTGGAAAGCACTTGGCATATTTAAATTTTAATTTTTTTCTTTTTTTTAATCAAAAAATTGGATTTTTTTTCACACACTAATATTATATTGTTATTAAAATGCTATCTCACTGAAAACTCTGATTTCTCCCAGATGAAGTAGGTGTTTTGGATTAAACAGAAGTTTTAACCAGTGTTATGTGTGGTACAATGAGCATACCATCACAGCTATGGTCTCTGGAGATTAATAATCATTTCAAAGTGAGAGAAACCACCCTTATTTCTCTCCTTTGACTGTGGAGCGAGCCTGGGTTGAATAGCTTAGACTTAGCATATATTCAGGTATAAAGGTCTGTGATGGTGAACACCATCTTTACTGCATGTAACACTTCACTCTGCAGTTTCATGGAAGAGTAATGGTTCTACATTTGGTGCCATGTAATTGACCCTTCTTTTTTTTTTACCAGAATAAGACAACATGTCATTTTACCCCATTACAGATTGACAAGGACCTCTTATAAAGTAAGCAGTCCAATGACATGGCACCAAAACTGTCAGGATTATGAAAATCTGTTTTAGCAGCCGGGCTGCTGTGGGATATAGGCAAACATGGCATAAGGCAAGGGCAGACTGGAAGGGAGAGTCCGCAGAATCCACGCATATCAGCCTCACTTTCTTCTGGCAGTTTAAGCAGACACTGTGCAAATTAGATTATCATCTGTAAATTACAGCTATCATCCCTCTTAATTTGACATTATCCCTTACTACTATTCTGTCATGTCCAGCTTAGAAACCAGGTTCAACTTTAGAGGATATTTCTCTGTTTCATTCCAACACGCTGATGACAGATATTCTTTTCTGTGAATCACTTGAATGTGACACGAACTGCTCTCACAGTATATGCTGTCCCTTGTAAATTGCGTTACTTGCTAATATCTGCTTTTTTTAAAAAAAAAAGTCCTATTAGGGATTTTTTTAGCAAATGTAAAACAGTCTTTTTATAGTTGCCCCTAATGGTTCTTTATGTCTGTAGAAATAGATACTGAGGCAGAAAATTTTGGAGGATTCCTGTATTAAGTTGACATATAATGAGAGGGTATACTATGTATATGATGTGTAATATATGAGAATATCCACTGAAATAATAATACATTATTCATGAAGTGTCGATAAGTGCACTCTAGAATAAATTAATGTTGAACTCTTTTCCACTCTGATTTGTTTTAATTAAGCCTGTGATCTACTTGTTTCTCAGTTTTAAGTAGTTTCCTTTTTTCATTTCAAAATTATTACAGCAAACCACTAAATTTTAATCACATAAAGGCTTTTCTTGTGGGATTTAAAAAAAAATCTTTGTATTTTTAATTCTACATATTTTACAAAGTAGAGAAAAGCCTGTGTAATGGACTTATCAAAGTTGTCATTATTCTTCATACTGAGATTTGGGGTTTGTGTCTCTGTTGTTTGTCATTCATTAATGATACAAACAGGCTTGTCTTTTGACTGTAGAAATCCTTTTTATAGCTTAAAATTCATGATGTACATGGCCTTGTGTGATAAAGACCCATCAAAGTCATATTTATTTTATATTTATACTCATTGAACTCTTCCATCTGTTAAAATGTTTTTCTGTTAAACTCTTTTTCTATCTTTTTATAGTCCTATTATACATCATCTCTTCTTTTCTGGCAGACTTTATTTCTACCTTAGTCTTTATGGAATCTCCCAAAAGAATAATAAAAAAATCTGTTCAAATACTCTGAGAAGTTTTAAATTAAAAACCAAAATTCTGTTCTTTATTTTTGCAGTAGTGCTTAAATGAATGTTATTCAGTGTATAATACATTCATCTTTAAACTTCTTAATCATCTGCACTAGTAGCCTATGCCAGCTCTCTTCCTATTGCCTGGTGGTACTGCCTCATCATGCAAAATGGGCTGAAACAAACCACTATGTTCTTCATTTTATTTCTGCATGTACCATCCACCATGCAATGTTCCACACACTTTTTACTCTAACCCATCAGGGCGAATGAAAAACAATTATTTTGATAAGACTCATAATGGTTTATCTCTCTCAATTCAACTCTCTTTGTAGTCTACTTTTTGTGTAGGGACAAGAGTACATTCACCAAGGAAAAAAAAAAGACCAACCAAACAGAAAAAAAAAAAACCAAAACCTTATTAGGTTCATGAAAATTAATTTTAATAATGTTTCTTCTTTATTCATACCAGTTTAGGCAGGCAACTTTCCTGAAATATCTCATGAGACTTCTATACTTCTGGTAGAATCTGCCAGCATATAGAAATCACATACCTTTGGTTAATTCCTTAAATCGTAAAGTAGGGATATTAAGTATATAATCACTTTCATATGCCAACAGAGGAGTTAATGAAATACTTTGCCTTATTTCTCTTGCAAGTAATGTGACTTTAAAGATAATGTTGCATTTTTTATACTGTGTAAGAAGAATACTGATTTCTTTTGCTTATTTTAACTTTAATTATTAGAATGATGGAAAGGAAGAAAGGAGGAAAGGAGGAAAGGAAGAAAGGAAGACAGGTTTGGGTTTAGGATTGGTGAATTGACCTTGGCTGACAGTCAAACACTGACCCAGCTGCTTGCCACACCACTCTCTTTAGGGGTGAAAAGAAAACAAGACAAAAGTGAAAATACTTGTGGATGGAGATACATATCTTTGGATACTGATCCAAATGGAAAGATTCATGCTCAGACATTGGTAGGATCATGAATGCTGAGTTTTAGTCTGCAGGATTCTGGTTCCTACATTTTTAAAGTGAAGTCATGACACTGAAATATTGCAAACAGTTCTTACTTGTGCTGCTGTCCAGAAAGGTCTCATGTTCCAGGCAGTGATTGACAGTTGTGTAGAGAGGCAGCAAAGCACATGGATTTTCAACACACTGCTCACACAGATCACCCTTCAACAAATAGCATACACAGACTTTGGAAATTATACAACCTCTGCAGCCTGACCTCAAGGCAAGAAACATGTCCCTCTTGTCTTTTTACAAAATCTATTGATGAACTTGATCAAATAACAGTTATGAGTCATCTGGCACGCAAGCTCCTACAGTTCCTGGATTTTCCAATAGGTTTCCATAATGAACAATTTCTCTAATGGAATGTTTTTCAGGGATTACCAGAAATGCCTTCCTTAAACTGATGGGATTGAAATCTTCAAGTTCATTATTGAGTTTCTGCCCCAACACCTGCAAACTATAACTTCTGAACCTGATGGTTTTTCTAAATCACCACAGAGCTTCTCAGAGGATTTGCGATGTAGTCATTGCCCTTAGCTAAACAAATTTCTTTGCTACTTACTAATCATTATTTAGTAAGATTTTGCTACATTTTGATTTATAATATTCATCCTCTACTTCTTGTTTCCTAAAGGAGCACCTGTAGTTACATTCTGCATGTCTTTAAAAGGTCAAGGTTTTTGCAGTACCTGTAAAACAAACTAGACTGCTAAGATGCAGTTGATTGTCTATCACAAATATTCAATTTCTTTTCTCATTGTGTGTGATTTACATTAAAATTTCCATTTCCCATGTTCAAAGAGATGAGAATGGCAATATTTTCAACTAACTTTTAAGCTCTAGCAATTTTTTAAAGTTTTACTTTTAGAATATAAAATGTCTTCCTTACATACTCCTCTTAGTAACTTGGTTTAATGCTGAGACTAAAAACCCCGCCTCAATCCTTATGTGTCAAAAATTTTGATGGTTGGAAAGAAACTATGATCTTTAACAGCTTCACATATTTTCCTTTAAGATTTTGAGTGAGTGGGGATATGTACAGTTTCTATACCATAAGGTATCTTTTGTTCTCACAGTTTGATTATTCCAAATATATGTTAATATTTCTTGAGACATACAACCCCGTTTGCCCTTAAAAGTAGCAAGAAGATACTGAAACAAGTCCTCTATTCCTACTAATTTTTATTAAAATAATACAATATTAAATAATAAACATTTTAAGATTTCATTTTCATTCATATCTAGTTGGTTTCAATTCTCAACTAGTGTACTATCACTTACTGAAATGAGCCTGATCTTCAGGAAGGGCAACTACTAATGTCATGAGAAATTGGGCCAATGCTTTTGTATTTCCACAAAAGTGATGTAGGTAATAGTTTTTGGTTTAAAGGAAATGTTCATAGAAAATGCAGATCCCCTAATATCTATGTTCAAATAGAGACATTAAAATTTCCCAGCCCCCTTCCTAAACAATGATCTACTCCTAGAGATCTATCTGTTGACTAATTACGAATAAAAATCCTGACCAATTTTAAGTAACTGAAATGCCACACATTGACTGTCAGAGCTGCCAGAAAATCATTTTAACTTTCATCTAGGAATCAAGTGCCTATTGATTAATTTTGAAGGTACTGTAACCTTGAAGATTGAATGAAGACATCATGCTGAATACAATTGCAGCTTTTCTAATGGAAAGCAATTTCCAGAAAGCATTTTTGACAAGGTTTTTTAACATAAATTAATTGTAAACCCTAAGGTCTAGAAATTCAGATTACCTATAAATTTGGATATGAAAATTAAATGCAGCTTGAAAATTTTAAATGTATGGAAAGTCAGTGAGTGTGAAAAAGCACAGTGAGCACTGTGATATGCTTTGAGTTTAGAAAGGTGTTCATGTCTATCACCATTAAAAAAGTAAAGAAGAACCAAAAAGTTCAAACATTAGTGGTACTTCACTGTCCAATTCTAAAGACATCCTAAATAAAAGGAAAGTTCATGAAAGTATGTAAGAAATTTTATGGGACCTGATAAAAAACTATTTTGACAGCATTTTTCTCTTCAGTGGATGTGTGTAAGAGTACTTCCTGGTCTTTCTAACTGATTTGTATCTTCCAACAATAGCAGTTCTATACCCTTATGGAAGGTGTGACCAGGTTCCTTGAGCCCCCAGACTGTGCTGAAATCTTCCTAATGCTGAGCTCTAGAAGAGCTGAGAGGAGAGGGAAACCTAAAAGTAGTTAATAAAAATCACACTATGACCTTTCTTTTTAGCTATATGCAAGATCATCTTGGGCCCTTGATCACTCAGGAGCTCAAAGTTTATCAGCATTGAATTTCACCATGCATGTATGAAGAGTTAAATATTACCACCGTATTTCTAAAAGCACAAGATGACAGCTGGAAGAACCATGTTCAAATAAGAGCTCATTTCCAGGAGCCTGAGTATAAATTATAGCAATTATAAATTACTAATTCATGAGTACGCATTTCATCTGTCCAGTATTGCTGGAATCTGATGAGCTGATTTGGCTGACGTTCAAACTGCTGATTATAACCTAGTTAGGAGAGATTTTGAGGGCGAAAGAGATTATGTGCAGAGGGAAAGTCTCACTATTCAAAAGCAGTTTCTATGGCCGGTAGGCCTAAAGAGATACACAGACTAACTCAAGCATTACCCCTGACTGTCTACACCAGGCAGTTTTAGTTAGTCCTTTCTAAGCCACTGACTCCAAATGTCTCTCGACACTAGATTCAATGGAATCAAGTATAAAGAAATGTAGTATTGGCTTCTTGTGTCCATATATTACCAGAAGAGAGGACATTTTTGTAATGCAGCCAGTGGTGACTGGCTGCAACCGTCCAAAAGTGTCTCCCTGAGGAAGATGTTTGGGCAGAGGCACAGCAGTCACTCACACACACAGAGCCCACCACAGGTATCTCGCTGACGATAGAGGATGGGAAGGGCCTTTGCACAGAATTCCACTGGGGTTTACCGCAGGCACATACTGAAGAGATCCAGAGGCAAAGACAATGACAGTTACGGGGGCCAGGCTTATATAGGGGCACAAGGGGGTGGAGCCAATGGTAGCAACCAACCACTGAGGGGTAAGGGTGGGAAAAAGGAGTACACTGACCAGTAGGGAGACACAAGTATAAAAGGACAGGGGTACAAGCCAGTGGGGTTACAAGGAACAGGGAAACTGTTAGAAAACTGACCATATAAGGTCAAGTGGAGGAGTAGCAACCTAAGGGCCAACAGGGGGGTGTGGCACTGGGGTTGATTGACAACCTGTCAGTTAAACAGGGGATCCATAGGAGAGGTTGAAGTCTAGGGGACGTTCTTCCAAGGCACAGCCCCAGGAAGTCCCCTAGCAGGCTTAGATGCCTCTACAGAGCATTACTAGGTATTTCATCATTTTAAAGAGTCACAACAACTGGAAGAAAAATTAAATATGAATGACAAGTGGTAACTTTTTACTATTGCATCACAAAAACATTGTGCTCCCACATCGGTGTGCTCCCACACAAATACAATACTGTTTTTGTCAAGAGTAGCTACTCAGTCCTGAGTGAAGTTTATCAAGAAGATATTTCACAATATTTAAAGTAAATATTATGATTACAATTAAAAGGTTGTGTTATCATATCCTGTTAACTTCCATAAATTTACCAGATTCTGTCACAGAACTAGCAGGGCATATTTTTTGGTGCCATTCAAAAACCTTGTGTCTTAATGGCAAGAAAGTCACTTCTGGTTTTCAGTCTATATACATTCATGGGCTTATTAATTCTTACTTTTAGATCTTCAGTGATTTTAATCCTATTAGTTGCATGTTTATGGACAAAATGTGTTCTCTTTGCTAACGTAATTCAAAGCCATTTAATTATCTTATTTCACAGGTTCTTTAATATGCAATTCATTCTACAGATTTTCTTTGAAACTCTATTCATTTGTGTCCGCTTCTCTTGAACTCTGAAGTTTAAATTATAAATGGCATTCTTAATGAAGTCTTATAAGAGTTTGTATAGTAACAAAAATATTTTCCTACGTCAACTGGAACTATCTTGATTGATAGATTTCATTTCTTTATTTAATGGCCACGTTATCCTCAGCACAGAAAAAGATTCCACATGGAAATTTAATCTCTAGGATTTCAGACAACTATGAACTTTCTCTTTCTAAAAAAAAGGACATCTATTATTTTTAATCTCTAACTACATGACTCAACACTTCATCCTGTAAGGCCTATTTTTTTTTCTATATATCTGTCATTGTTTTCTTGTTTATGATACTTTGCTAATACTTTATAAATAAAATTATTCCCATCTCTCAGTCATCACAAACTTACATGATGACAGCACTATGTTTTCATGCCAAGGTCCTATTTTATAATTTTAAATAAAAGCAATTGGTTGACTTGAGATACTCAACTTATAATTTTCTTTTTTACTGTAAAGTTTGCCATCCATAGTAACTTCATTTAGAGAATTATTAAAATATGCATTATATATATTTTATATTTCTATGAATTACTTCCTTTTTTTATTTTAGCTGATTTTTTTTTCAGTTTACCTTAGTTTAGAACACTAATTAATACCTACTAGATAATAGAGGGCTCATCAGGATGTCTAAAAATCCTATAAATTTTTAAGAGATTGGAAGTTGAGACTAGATAAGTTAAGATTACAAATTAATCATATAAATAATTTGGACGTGATAAAAAGTCTCAGAAGAATAAGGTAGTTCTTTTAATTAAAAAAAAAAATTACATTTGTATTATGAGCGTGTGTGTGTGTGTGTGTGTTTGTGTTTGTATGTATGCTTTCTTTCAAACATGAATTAACTTGTGGGATGTCTGTGACCAAGGTAGAAAAAAAAATGAGACAAAATGATCAGGAATTTCCCATCGGACTTTATAATCTGTGATTTCATAAATACCCCAAAACTATTATATTAGTTAATTTAGCTTTATGAAAACTAATAATTATAATGGAAAAAAGACTCCATTAAACATGAAAGACAAAGAATAAAAAAGGTAAGAGAAGAAGCAGAATACAATACTAAATAAAAAGAAGGTTTGACTACTCTTACCAGCTGATTGATGCATAAGGGAATATGTAGCTCCAAAGATTTCAAATCAAGAAATTTGGATCTTTTTACACTTGTACACTTTACAAAAAAGTCATTGGCAATATAACTTTGAGTTGGCATAGCTAGAGGATGTTAAATCATCAAAAACAATAGTAGAGGTCATCTAATGACATATGGAAGTAGAAAGGAACGACAGTTGTAAAAATAAGTAAAATTAGAAGTTAAAATATTTTCCAGAGTGAAGCAATTAATTTTTCATTCCCTTGCTTATTTTAAAGAGGAAAATTCTGTTTGAGAAATATGCTAAAGATGTATGACTGGTAAGGTAATTGGTTTAAATTTTGATTGCACAAGGGTCAAGAAAGCAGAATGCATTTCTCTTTAACAAGCTATTATTTGTATATACCATTTACTTCTGAGAAACAGAATCAGACCAAAGTCACTTAGAAAAGCATTTAGAGGCATTTGGGATCTGAATTCAAAGTAGGAAAGCATGTGCATGGATGCAAAAAATTCACCAGAGGGATGGACAATGATTTTTCTGAATTTATTCTTTTATCATAACCTGGTGATAAAGCTATATTTTCCAACACTCCTTTTCATTTGCCACATTTACCTTTTTCCAACCAAGCTAAATTATTTTGAACTTGAATATATCAGATTGAATGAAGATATCTTTTTTTTTTTTTCAGAATTATAATCAGAAGAAGCTAAAAGTGAATTATGAATCTTCTGTATGCGTTACACCACCATGGAATAAATGTAAATATTTAAATAGTCTATTATTAACTGACTGGTAAACATGTAAATAACTACAATTGTAAATGCTACACAGTAAAAAATCCTACAGTCCTTCAGACTTCAATAAGTAATTACCACTGAGAAACTGATAAAGCATAAACAAATACAACAGCATTATTGTAGTCTGTTTCATTCCCAGACATAGTGGAGAAACACATTAAAGCAGGTTATTTATTTCTGTGCCTAACCTTTCTACTGCAGAGAAAAAAAAAATGTAGGAAATAGAATACTTTAGCAGATTGTAAGTATTCTTAGGGGAAAAAAAAAAAAAAAAAACAAAACAAACCAAAACACGATTGTGATACATAATTAAAATGTTTTGATTAGATGGAGAAGTCCCAGAACACAGGAAACCCCAATAGGGTACATCCCCACTTCCGCAGCAAGTGCATACTGGTAAGAGTGACTCTTCATCCCACTACTCTCAGAAGTATTTTTAGAAGAAATGAGGAGTACAATCTATATATGCTACAAAGGAAGACATTTTACATGCTAAAATTCACAGTGGGATTGATGTATAGCACTCAAGGACTGCATATTCCTTTGATACGTTTTTGCTTGAACTACAGCAACAGCTTTCAGGACCTCGCCCAAATAAACAGTTTTTCAGGAGAGCAATTAGCTGAAATAGAATAGCCAACCTATTTTTACCTGATTCATTCCTAGCGCTTGCTGCTTGTTATGTTTAATGAGAACTCATTTACTGATTTAGTCACTTACCAAAAGCCCCTCAGGTGTAGTCAATGGAACATGTAGTCCTTCGCTAATGGTTCTACTTTAATTCCTTAACAATCAGTTCGATATCTCAGCCTTATATCTGCATCTTTAGATAAAATAGTAATATACTTCTTTAAGTTCGAACTATTAATCATGCCTGGAAATGAGATGCAGGGATCTCAGTTTCTAAGATATTTGAATATGTGCCATGACTAAGAAATGTAACTATCCATTGTTTTAGAAAGAATGAGCTGAGATATTTGGAAAATGCAATGTTATATATATACATATATATATATATATATATATATATATATATATATATATATATCCAAATTTTTCATTCTGGGAATACCATAGACAGGAGATTCCAGATTTTCAGCTTCAGGAAAATCATACTTTCTCCATTTTGTTTTCCCTAAACTAGACTATGTGTTATGAGACAACCAGCAAAACTTACTGTACTGAAGGCAATTTCGACTTCTAAACATGTAGTTACATTATAGTTAAATTAGATCTCCATTCTTCTTGTTGTGTAGACGTTCTATTTATTCCAGGTGCATTTTATTCAACAAGGAAACCAGAATTTGAATTCATCTTCCTAAACAGTTATGAATAGAACAGTAGGAATTAGGCATTTGTTAATAGCAGTCTTAATTAATTAACCAAGAACTAAATAAAATCTTGACTTAATACTCATCACTTCATGGTGTGAACATCATGAATGTTTAAGACAATCATAGCATATATTCATGTATTTCCATTTGCATTTTACCGGCAAGAACTGAATAGTTCATCAAAGCAACATAGGAATACTTCTATATAGTAATAAGTTCTAACGATACTAAATCCATTGCTAGACAATATTTTATCAAAAAAAAAAAAAAGGAATGGGGAAAATTTCTTGAAATATTACTATTATTGATTAGGTTTTTGCCCGGTTCTACTTGTTTCACGAACCAAGGTGCTTCAAAGCTTTCTCTATTGCAAATGCTGTATAATGTGTCAGAAATTTCCCTTTACACTTCACAAAAAGTAAAGGAGAAATATCTGACTGTATCTAACTTCTCTCAAAAAAGATACTGAAGTCTTGTAAATTATATCTTTTATATGTTTTATCCAGGAAACTCAGAAATTGGGAAGATGAATACATTTCCAAAATTATCAATATTCCCAGCAAGGTATTAACTTTCTCTACTTAAAGTCCTTCCTTACCAGATTTTCTCTTCATGAAGAAATAGCCCACCACTTACTGAAAAGTTCTTCTGGACGAAATGAAACCTGCTGTCCTTCTCATGAAATCTCTGAGCCTCCAGCCCCAATATCCTTGCTTTTCTTTTGGCTCATCCATGTCCTGAAATAGTTGAAAGCTTATAGGAGAGAAGTCTGACACAAAGTGAATATCAATGTAATTGTGAATTTTAGTATCACAAAGCCAGCAGGATTTTTGTGTATTGTTGTGTAAGGTATATCAAAAGTAGCAGCAAAATGGACTTTAGTGTTTTCACTCTGCCATTGATTATCATACCTGGGACGATTTTTTAATTTTAGAGAGGCAATAGCCACACAAATTTATTCTTTTTCTTAATGCTCCGGGTAATCTCTGTATTTCTGTGCAATTTCTGAGCTCAGCAAAGGCAATTAAATTGAAGTTTTCTAGATTCTTGCTGTGGTTTTATTTATTTGTGAATCCAAATTTCTTGGGAAGAAATACTTTTTTAAACTCAAACCCTTGAAGGTATGTGCTTTTGAGACTGAAGTACCCTGTGTACATTTTGGAATCCCAGTTTCTCAGTTTTCACACTTTCACAAGGTGGCTTCAAATTCCTACCACCATCTGCAAGAATTTTTAGGAACTTTGCCTACCATAATAGAAATGGAAGATCAGTGCTGAAATTACAGGCAGACATTGGGGAGAAAAACAAAAAAGAAAAAATCTGTAAGAAAGAAGGAATTTTTTTAAAAAAGTAAAATATTTTTGCTATTAAAATACTGTTCAAAGACCTTCATCTCTAATGTCGGTTAATTCCCTACAAATTCTGAATTCTATATTGATTTTGACTATTTATTTAGTTGTTCACCTTGTAGTGAATTGCACAAATATATAAAACAGTATGTGATACTTTTGCTACTTAGAAAGATTTTGGAGTTTGGCACTTTGTATCAGTATCAATAAGGTAATTTCTTCTTTTTGCAATAATGCAGTGAGTTTCTTGGTCTCTGCCATACATATTTGTGTCACTTGTAAAGGGATGTTGATGCACCATTTTGTTTGTTTTGATTTGATTAGGAAAGGAGTAAGGTTTTCCATTTATTAAATATCTGGACTAAAATTCAGTTTGAAATCCTCACAGGATTCTTGCTGAATGATGAACTGTTTGTATCTTTGTCTTGGTTTTTAAGCCATGAAGGATGCCCCATAAATGTAAGTTGAGCTAAACAGGGATTATAATATATCAGTGGAAATGGATGGATACATGAAGCACTTTGCAAAGCCAAAATCATTGTATGGATTGTAAATTAAGTGTTTATTACAACTTCTAGCTGCCAAGATTCTGTATTACTCACTCATATACATGAACTGTAGTTGCATAAACCCACTGAATTAACTCTCAAGGACTTTTGGAAAAATTCAAGGTTACATGAACTAACCTACAGAATAACTGCTTGTCCTGACTTGATAACAGCCACTAACAGAGCAAAAATGACAGTTTGATTCAGAGACAAATACAACTCAGTCTTGAATCCCTGCCTTCCATTTTTCTGAGATGAGATAGCCATCTTTATAAAGCTTCAGTGGTGAACATGCTGTCAGTTTAAAAGGTCAGACATTGCAAGTTATCAGCAAAAATGATGATGTACAGACCATTGGAAGAAAGAATGATTTTATTATCTTCACTCACCTGTTATATATTTACTCTGTTGTCCATCCTCAACAAGTAGGAGGCTTATGGAAAAGAATAAAAGATGTGCTGAATGGTGAACTGACATGAAGAAGGAGATGTTGAAAACCATGGTGAGTGGGGTGAATAATCCATGGTGATTTTTCCTTAAAATCCTTAAAATATTCTTACCTTTAGCAAAAAAATATTATATATTTAAAAACATTTTTAAGTTTAGTATTTTACTAAGGTCACTGCAATGTCTCAAGCTATATGGTAAAATGCAGAATATTAATCTGCTTTCTCTGTTTCTGAAAAGTATGCTTAGATTCAGGGATAAGTATCAGTCAAGGACTGCCTTCTTTAGCCATTAAAAAAAAAAAAAAGAAAAAAAAAGAAAAAATAAGGTCAGTATTTGACTTTGTCTATGATTTGTCTATGATTCTACATATGTGGTGGTTGACTTCATCTAGCAGCTGAGCATCTACACAGTTCCTTGCTTATTTCTTGTCACCCCCACAAGCAGGGAATGACGAAAAAAGACCATCCCTGAAGTTCAACAATGAAGACTGTTGTATGCAGTTATATGTGTGCCGTTTAGAGTAAAATCACTGCTGATCAAAAATGAGATTACTAAACCACAGTATCGATTATCTAGTCATTGCACAGCAAGCTGTTGTATGGTAGCTTTTAATTAGAATGTGAAGAATGTTTCTTGGGTTATGACACTGCCTTATGATACAAAGGTTCAGTTCTCTTTAAATACCTTCTCTGTGTGCCAGCCTTCCATTACTTAAACGAGATGTTTGGATTTCTTCTCTGGCTTTTATGTTGTGAAGATAAACACATGCTTATGTTAGAAGAAGCCGTGTGACCATTCAAACAAGCAGTTGGATGTGCTAGCTGGGTGATTTTTAAAGGTTTGAAAGCCATCTTCCAGCAAAAATGAAGTTGGACAAGTTTTTGAAATGTTCTTTTGACAAAATGAATGTATTAGGATAAAACCCACATTTTTTCAAACGATGAAAAATATTAAATTTTGTGAGAGTTCTCTAAAACTACATTTGCAACACAGTGATTTTGTGAAGCAAACATAGAACTATTTATTTTCTAAAATATTTTACTCATAATTTTCAGAAAAGCAGATGGGTTTGGAGTATTTCATTTTCAAAGGACACAACCATGTATTCATACTAAATTCTGTTATCGGTGAGAATGTAAGTCATCTAGATTCTACCAAAAGTTGCTTTTAGTTTTGGTTTTTTGCTCTAATGCTAGAAATATCACTGACATTCAGACTGCCACAGGATCTTTACTTTGAAAGAATCAGCGGGCCAGATATTGTATTTTAAAGTCTTAAGCTCTTTTTAGCATTAGAAAAAGAATTCATTTATAAAATCCCCAGATAATCATGTAGTTCCTTTACTTGTATGATGAATGTTGTCTCATGTTTAGCAAGAAACACTACTTCAAAGCAGTAGTATGTATGGAGATGATTACAGTGGACGTAGTGAAAAGATGACAGGACTATGGGATTTAGACTATGGGATTCTCATGTGGTTTTCTTTTTCTTTTAGTGATTGGTGAGAGGAATGGAAAGTCTATTGAGACAGCAGAAGTTCTTAATACTTGCAAAAGAAGTAACAGAAGTCATAGAAACAAACATTTAGGTATTAAAAAAAGGAATCTTCGAGCAGTCCCACAATATTGTCAAAATTTCTTTTGTAATTTCCTACTTTTGCAAGTAGTAAGAAGTGTTCATGTTGACATTGATGCTAGCTACACTTGAAAACTGCAAGAAAGCTGGGCTACCACCTAAGACATGCAGATTTAGGTATCCAATGCAGATTTCCTCTTTTTACTTAGCCATTACTAAGAAATTAATTTTTTTTTTTGGAAGGAGGTTTAATTTCCTCTCTTTTGAGAAAGAATATATATATGCTACCCCTTTCCAGTATTTTCTTCTAAATTGTAATGCAGAGTTTATAGCAGCCCTGAAGATAGCTGAAAACTTGCCATCTTGATCAGAAAAAAAGGCACAGTAAAGTATGCTTTAGCCTTTAGGGGATGAATATGGTGTGAGTTGGAAGGAGCTGGTGTTAGAGAGGTCTGATGTGATTTTTGGAAGACAGTGATTTTATTAGACGTGAGGGTAGCAAGTAGGTGACTGTAATGCCTTTGAATCTTTGCTTTACTTATGTGATGGCTCTGAGCTCAGTAAAAAAAGGCTGACATTTTATGTGCAGTTTTTTTGTACTGAGAGCATGTTCAGCTTATACATTGTACTGTCTTTTTCATGTATCCCAACAGACCACTCCTGTAATGAATATTGTGATCACATAGATGCCTAAATCACTGAAGAAACAAGCCATGTCATGAAACTAATCAGGTTTTTGGATGTTATAGTCATGGGAAAAATCTAAGAATAAAACAATCAGCAGGTAAAATTGATTAACCTTACTTAATAGTAAATAATTAATAAATTATAATTTATCTTTATATGAAATAAAATATTTCCCATCTTTTTAATCACTAAGCATTTTTAGTCTCTTCAAATAGATAAAACTATCTTCTAGATACACACCTGTTATATTTTCTTTGATTATTGTACATTTTTCTATTTTTAAGTATTTCGAAGTAAATTGAAACCCAGCATTCATAGTTACTGTAGTATTATGTGTTTCAAGCTATAGCAGTAGCTCTGTCAATCCTACTGTAAAATTAGTTACTCAAGTATTCAAGATAAACCCAGCTTTCTCTTACAGCTAAAAGCCACAAGCATGTCTGAAATGCCAAAAGATTTAAAAAAAATCCGTACTCCTTAGCTCCAGCTACATTTTTCTGTCCTTCTGCACACGTAGCACACAAGCTGATTGCACACTACAAGATGAGGTAAAAACATTTTAACCAGCTCAATGTCATACATAGATTACTTGACAATATGCTACAGTATCTTTCAAACAGATGTCCTCTCTTTTATTATGTTATTATTTATACATCTTTTCACAGTATATTAATTACTTTTTCCTGAAAAATACAACACCAACATATACAGTAATTTTGAGTATTATATTAGCTATGTTAATCTATATTCAAGAAAAATATAAGATCCCCAAAAAGAGAGGCTGAGGCCTTGGGTAGAACTCATTACAATTGACTATGAAGAGTCATAATGAATTTTATTTTCTGCTGTATTTTTTTTGTATTTGTGCTTTTTATGAAATAAAATGTTTAGTTTTCACAAGATGAACTACATAATGTATTTTTTGTCAGGAAATGTTACTGCAAGATGTCTGGAAGAAAAATGCAAGCCCTTGAACATGAGACTCATCTCAACTGTCTTGTTGAGAATCACTGGTATACAAACCAGCAGCTCAGTCAGCCAGTTCCTAGACTAAAAAATATTAATTTTTGTCACTTGAAAAAGGTATCAGAATATCATAAGTCAGCTAGGTTGTCAAGTAAGTTTTCATTATTGCAGAATAAATATTTTAAGAGGAAATAGTCATGCAAACAAGTAACAAGAAGATCTTTTTAGAGCAAACTTCCTGGATGGAAACATGTTAAGCACTGTCACACCAACTCTGTAGTCAGCAAGTATATTGCTGAGTGTTATGCTTCATTTGACAGCAATAGTTAATGAGCTATCACAGTATGAAGTGTTACTTTATCTGACTTACGAACAAAACATCTTGCTTAAATAAGCTTGCTTCTTAAGTAATACTGAAACTTTTCAACTGCTGCAAAATACACTATTTTGCTCTAAGATCAGTGTTGTTTTCCTGTTCCTGAATGTCCATACGCAATTTTCTTTAACTGTCCTTACTTAGAGCTCTAACTTTGTAATCTTATCAATAGACTTCTGTGTCTATCTTGTCTCAGCTTTGAATTATGATACAGCAACTTTTACTGGGAAAATATTCTAAGCCAAATAAACTCCAAACCTAAGTCCTTATATTGCTTATGAGCTCAATAAAAGAAAGACATAGACCTGTTGGAGTGTGTCCAGAGGAGGGACCCAAAGCAGGTAAGAGGGCTGAAGCATCACTCCTATAGAGAAACCCTGAAAGAGTTGGGGTTTTTCAGTCTGGAGAAGTCTCTGGAGAGATCCTATAGGAGCCCTTCAGTACTTAGGAGGGCTGTATAAGAAAGATGGGGACAGAAATTTTAATAATGATAGGACAAAAGGCAGTGGTTTTAAAGTAAAAGGGTGTTGACTCAGACTAACAAGAGGAAGAAATTTTTTATGATGAGGGTGCTGAAACACTGGCACAGGTGGCCCAGAGAGGTGGCAGATTCCCCATCCCTGGAAACAGATTGTACAATGCTCTGAGCTATCTGATTAAGATGAAGTTGACCCTGCTCACTGCAAGTTGTGTGTACTGGACAAGCTTTTTAAAGTTCCTTCCAACCCAAATGCATCTATGATCCTATGATTCCAAATCAAAATATTGGAGAAAGGGGATTTTTTGATAAAACTTATCCAGGAATACAATATCATGAATATCCAAACAATAATGTTATTAATCAGCAATTTGTATGATCAAAAGTCTTCTCTATACCTATCTCTTAAGAAATCCCAGGATATCTATCACAGTTTTGTTCTTATCTGAATTTTTTGAGCAAGACAAATCCAAATATATCAACTTGTACCTTTTAACTCCAATAGCAAATCAGAATACATACACCGATCTGTATTAACCACCGATGTCTTCCATTGCTGTCTAATTAGCTATTTCATTTTGTAGAAATCAAGATGGTAATTCAGTAAAGACCCTGATTTTATCTCTGATTTCTCATGCAAACAAAAAAATCACCATTATTTTTTTTATGTACCATATGTGAGTTTTTTCCTGTACATCAGAGTTTTAGAGAGTAAGACACAACTATTTATGCTAGAAAAAATCGAGTCAAGGCCAACAAATTCATACAGTCTGAAATTGAATGGGGTCATTAGACATTTATCTTTGGGCTTATAGCTTCCAGCACTTAGCAAGAAACATGATATATAAGTGTATATCCAGCACTAAGTTAAATTTATTTAGTACACTATCTCCTTTCATCCTAAGTTGATACAAAACCCAAGCTCAATAAATCCTCTAAATTAAAAATAGGTGCTATATAGAGACTTGTCATTTCTCCTTTATGTTTAGCAAATACAAAATGTTTTATTACTATTTTTGTACTGTGTTTTTAAGAAGTTATTCATTTAGTATCTTACCATGACCAAAATATTTGAATTTTTGAATCAACTGGCTTGATTTTACTGTTGGGATGATTTTCTTTAAGAAACACTTCCCATAGCAAGAGAGTTGGAACCGGATGATTTTTAAGGTCCTTCCAACTCCCTACCTAAATACGGTTGTGTTAGTGTTATTAGTCTATTTGAGTGTCAGCAAACACAGAAATAGGTTACCCAGAGAGTTTGCATAGTCTACATCTCTGAAGAAACTAAAAATCTCACTGCATGTGATTCTGGGCAACCTGCTCAAGCTGTCCCTGCTTGAGCAGTGGGTGGAGTTAGATGGTTTGGAGAGGTCCTTTCCAGCCTCCACTATACTGTGATTGATTCTGTGATTCCGATGAATAGTTTTTTCTGAAGACAAGAGAATTTGTATTTCTGTTATGCATTATCTTTATCTAAAGAGTGGGATTATTCTTTTTAATATAATACATCTAGTTTAAAAGAGAAATAAAACTTCTTTTTACTTAAAAAATTCTACAACACTACCCCATGACCAAATTGACCTTTTGGAGGAAGTTATCATAAAACTGATTGTAATAAACTCTGTTAGAAGGAGAAAGTCTGCCCTGGCAACCGCCTCGTTTCTAACCCTGTGATTGATATAAAAAATACAAAAGGTTGTTAATTATGCTAATAAATGTATTAAATCTGTAGGAAATTGAACAGCAGAATAAAAGGAATTCAAAAATGATGAAGATAAGATCTGGCCAAAAGTTAGTTGGTAGGTCAGAATATGTCTACAACATGCCATGAGAAACATACTCATAGAGCCTGTGTGACTGTGGTCTAATTGCAACCCACAACTGGGGTACATGAATTGTTATGAAAGTAATAGAATCATAACATAAAAAACTCATATCCTTCCAAGGATAGAACATCTGCCACTTCTCTGGGCAACTTTTCCCAGTATTTCACCACTCTCATTGTAAAATCTTCTTCCTCATATCTAGTCTGAATTTCAGTTTAAAACCATTACCCCTTATCTTATCACTACAGGGCTTATTAGTATGTCTGTCCCCCTCTTTCTTAGAAGGCCAGTAGTTCCATGGGTCCTCATTTCTAAACCTTTTAACAATTAGACAAAGTTTTTCCTATTTCCAGTCACCTGAGACTCCACCTATTGCCAAGACCCTTCAAGATGCCGTGGTGTAAACCCCAGAATCACTTGATGAGCTTCCTAAAGGGGTTTAGGTTTTTCTATACTCTCAGACTCACAGGAGAAACCTGATGTTCTCAGGAAGTTAAACCACAGACCTTTTAATAATCACTTCTTGAGTTCCAGCATGATTCCAGCTCCTGGGGGGCTTCAGGTGTGCCAGTGACTGACAGACACTGGACTGGAAGAGTGGTTCCAGGGCAGATGGGGTGTGGAGCAGTGCACATCCCACTTTTCACAGAACATGCTCCGCCACCTACTCACACATCACACCCCCCTCCCCCAACACACACACTTGTTTTGAGACAGTAAAATTTTATCTAGTCTCTCACACATGGAGTGTTTCTTTTCCACTACACCAAGCCAATTCACTTGGAACTCTGGGATGTATCTCATCATGTGACGTAAAAACTTCTAATAAATATGTTAAATTTTCAATAGGAAAAAAATTAGATGAAACATTTCAAAGCTATAATGTTTTAAGATAATGTTACTGCTCTAAGTAATATGCTGAAGTGCTTACAAATATTGCCTCCACTCTAATTTCCTTAGACGTGCATTAGGCTGGATAAAGTCTGACAATTCAATAGCCATTAGGAGTTACTTGGCACAGCTTTTCATATGTGCATCAACTGAAGATGTATATTGCTAGGATGATTAATACATCATTTATAATACCAATGAAAGGTCAGGCATAGATCACAGTAAATCCCTGTGTTGGTAGCAAAATTAATAACATTTAGATTTTAAAAAGAAAATATTTTATACACATGTAGAATTTCTCAGTAGTAGTGTCCTGTTGTAGAGTTACTTTGCAAAGAGATTATTGTATTGGCCAGTACTGATTATTGGAGGGGTAACAAAATATTGAACACATTGAAAAGATTTTGCAGCCATCTCTCTTCACACCTAAAGTGCCCTCATAAGAGCAGAGATGATAGGGCAGGTAATGTAAAGACACCATAGTCCATCAGTAACTGATTTTATACAAGTTTCTAAAACTTAATTATATTTTCATTAGGGTAATCCCCTAGATATTCCATAAATAACAGTCTCATCTCTTGTGTGAAGAATCAGCTCATTCATAATGATAGAACAAATATTCTATCCTTATTAATATGTCTGTAGGGAAAATTAAAAATACTTTTACTGGTTTTGTTTCGTATTTATGAAAATAAACAGGTAAACACTATTAAAAAGAATTCTTTTTCTCTGGCTTGTTATACAGTGATGTTTGCTGTCAGCCTAAAGATAAATTCCCAAGGTTCCTTGCAAAAGTAGAACAAAGTACTATCCATATTTCTCTTCCTACACCTGCTACATAAGACCTGTGGAACCTGATAGATTTGAACAACCTATTAATTTTCCCATGTCTTAGTATTTCTGTCATATTTTGTACACTAAGGTTTTGAGTACAGAAGCAACAGTACCACAATAAAAATCAGAATGATGAATAGTTTCAAGCCAGGCCCTTATTGTCCTGTCTCAAGTGCATTCAATATCTCGTAACCATCACATTCAGAAAGTTTTGAGATCGAAAAAATCAATAAAGCACAACTACCAAAATGGAGTCAGAAGGGAACCTTTGCCATGTGTCTTTTACCTGGTTTCTTTTGTCTCCTGTGGCCCCAAATCTTGGAAACTCTCAACAGTTTAATTTCACAGTATTTTTTAATCATCCATTCCTTTGTCTATTTCCTTCATATTCCTCTTTGGCACAAAGATAGACCCTCAAGTTGCAGTATGTGAGAGAATTAGTTCCATATACATAAATCATTCAAATCCAAGAAAATGCAGCTATGTTTTTTAACTACAGGTTTGTTTTTCTTAAAGAGTATATTACCTTAAATATTATTTGAACTAATGTGTTCTCTTTAAATTTAAAAAATTGTGTTCTCTTTACATATTTAATTATACTAACTTGAAAGGCTACTACACTACCAATGAAAAATGTATATGTAATATAAAACTGTATTGTTACAATGTAGGGGTGAGCTACAGGAATGTATGCTTCCTAAAAAAAAATTCTGTGCATGAATTATACTCATAAACGCATGCATAAGAACAAATTATGAAACAAAAACTTTTTTTGTACTTTCCTTACTGTAGCTTATTATTCTCACATTGAGGGGAAATAAAGGAAGGGGATGGAAAATTCTATTAAATTGTTATTTCAGTTTATTGGAGTTCATTTTTCTAGGCATCCCACACATCACTGTGAGAAATATCAGACTTTAATTCCTCTGTTGGCAAAATCCTCACATTCACAGGCACTGTGTGGGTGTTGTACATAAACAGTTTTTCAGTGACTCTTCTGCAGACACAGAGTTACAGAAGCTCTTATACCTCTCACACAGTCTGCCTTCCCTGCTGTCCAGAGGGCTTACTAGAGTTCTCTCTGACTTTTGAGTCATTTTACATAATGAGGAAGTAATCTCTTTTTCTAAGTTATACTTTTTTAAAAAATCAATCTTTAATTCATGGCATATTTTAAGAAAAACTTACAAACCTGAATAAGATTAAAACAAAAGAAATCATTTTATTGCTTACATAATTTATAGCCATCAATCTAATTCCTATGCCATCACTCAGATGAAAAATGCAGTGTTGAAATGAACCCCTCAGTCTGCAGCAGCTCTTGAGTCCCACTGTACAACTGGGGTTAGCCAGAGTGGAATTTCCAAGGTGTAGCTGAAACACAAAAGAATTACAACCTTAGAGCAGGAAAGGGAGAAAAAGAAAACTTAATACATGCTGAGTGAGAATTTCAGCTCATAGGTCAATCAGGTCACACTAAGGTCTAATTTACATGGAAGTTTTCTTCCCCTGTCAGTATTGATTTAGTATACTCTGTACATTAATAAATACTAGATTTCTGCACACAGAGAACAAACTCTAACCTCTTGTAAGGAAAAAATAAAAGCAAGTGTTAAATATTTGCCATATAACAGAACCTTCAGGTGATTAACATGCCAAAGAATCTTCTACTGTTAGAGATTCAGGACCTGGTCAGTTACAAATTTCTCTCATACATAACTACATATTCCACAGGGAAACAGCATCTGTTATGGAGAACCAAATTTGCTTAGGAATGTATTTCACAATGAATAGCATTTCAGAGTGCAAAGGATGAGCAATGATTAGAGTTGCTTTGTAAAAAGTATAGAATGAATTGTTGTTTCTGAAATGATTCTTAACTCTGACAGATTTAGGGGAAAGCTCTCCATTTGTCATACACTCTCCATGCCAGCAGTGCCACAGTGTTTCCTCCTTTACAATCTTTTTACCTGAACCTGAATTAGAAATGTGAGAAATACATAAAGATGTTCTTTATTTAGGTTTGCTATTGTGATAGACCGTGTCCTGCTGTACTCACCTAAGCAACATTCCAGAAATACAATTTTGGGTTTTTTCATTATTAAGAATCCTGAAAAAAAAACCCAGGAATTTTCATTTTTTTCCACTGCAAAAATAGTTTGCTTTTTTTGCAATATTTTAAACAGTTGTATGATTCACCTGCTGGAATGTATTAAGTATTTTTGATCTTTTTTACACTTAATTAGATCTCACAGTTGGTTAATTGGAACTTATTAGATAATATTAGGTTTCTGAAAAACATTTTTCTTTACAGTCTCATTAGCTTATTTAGAGATTTGTCAAGAGTTTTGAAATTTTGAAGTTTTGAGTTTTGAAAACACCAAGAGGAGACTATCTGCTCTTTGCTCAGGAGAATATGCCACCTGCTAATACAGAGGATCCGGAGACTACAAGATTATGCTGCAAACCAGAGGCAAAGACATGAACTACGGAAATTAAGTGGGAAAGGATTCTGAGGAGAGAGAAAAAAAGCCCCTCCAAATCCATTAATCTTTCTTCAAACTGCAACAAATGACACTTTAGGATTCCCCAATGCCACAGATGAAGCACAAGTGAACACCTCAGCAAAATGATGGCTCAGATGGTTTTCAGTTGCATTCACTTGATCCTTCAGGGAAGACAGTAAAGGGAACGTGATAATGAAATCAACAGATAAATCCCAGACAGGTGTTATTTAAATTACACACATGTCTGTTGAGACACAGAACTAATGGATGTACTCTCTGAGAGCATTTGGCATTGTATCTCTTTGGGGTTTGAGGCTGGTGCTGACAAGAAGAACTGTAGAGAAAAAGAACTGAGGAGACTGAGAAAGTGACTGATATGAATCCTATGCAATTTTAATATGTAGAGGGAGATAAAACTACAACAAAAGTCAATCCCATTCCGATACACTGGAAGGAAGGATGCTAAGAACAGAAATAGTGCTCATATTGACCAAAAGAGTAATCAGGGGATTCTGCCTGTGCCTTTTGTCATTAAAAGACTTATTATGTTCTAAAAGAAACATCAAAAATATTTGTGCCCTAAAATATCATCTTGACTGATGAAATGAGAATTTATACTATAGGATGTAAAACCAAATACTTTGAATGCAAATATGGAAATAAGAGAAATTGGCATTTTAAATTGTTTAATTGTAAATTGGGGGGAAAAAGAAACAAAAAGTGTAGCAGGATAGTATTATTTTACCTATACATTAGACTCTAGAGAAAATAAAGGACAACATGGGTAGACTATCTGCCTAATTTTTTTCTTTTGAAGTTATAATATGACCATATTGAAATTGAATCCTATGGAAATATGAACAAGTTGTCAGGGAAAGTGGACAAGAAATTATTTTAAAAATATGTTGGAAGGAGAAAACTATTGAAGTGGTGGAAAAAGATTTATTAGAGCCATTAAAGTAAATACCATATAATGTATAGTACACATCTACAAAGTCTAGTAATACAATTCAGGTCTGTATTTTTACAACACTGATTAGAAAAAAGTTTTTTTTATAAATTAGACTTCTCCCAAGAGTATATAATCACATGCTTCCAAGAGAGCTAGAGAACTAAGTATTTCTTTTGATGTAATGCTGCAAATCATAAATGAAATAAAAGTGCAAAATGAAAAATCTAGCAATCTACAATAGTAGTGAAGGAGGATGGATCAGATCATCCTGGGGCAAAATTTTTTTGTATTGCTTAACTACTAAAATTGTATAAGAGGAAGTGAAAAGACAATAAAAATTGTATTTCAGTGTTCTGAAGGATGGTTAGTCGCACAGGAATCCAGATTGCCTAAGCACTGACCCTGGAATACTGCATGTACTTAGGCAACAAGTCAAAGATGATGATAATTGAGGACTAGCAGTTCAGTAGATTGTTCCTGACCATTCTGTGCCTGTAGATACAGCCAAGGTACTGATTAGGCTTCACGACAGACTGTCACCCTTCTTGAACCATTTTAACATAATTATGCTCTTTCAGCTATCATTTCCCTGTATTTGGCATGGACAAAGCCAATTTAAATGCATTTCCTGTAAATGGGCAATTTTCATAGGTATTGGATGTGGTCTTGGACATTTAAAGTTCAATATCTTTGTCATCAGATAGCTTTTGCATGGATTTACAATTTTGTGCTTGTTGGGGAGCTAACTGAGTATTTTAACATTCAGGCTCTTATTCTTTGCAATTCTTCCCTAGTAAAACAGCCAGAGAGAAAGAAAGTGACTACATGTCATATGTATTCCTTCTTATTATTTTTAACCTTTTTTTCTAATAGCTTTTTTTTTGGTGTGTTTTCTTGATTTTCTTGTTCAGTAAAGGGAGAAACATGTCTTTGTGTTTGTGTCTATTTGTGTAAAAATCAATCTTCACACATTTTGTATTATTATTAAAATGAAGGCATTCAAAGCATTTTCGATAGCTGAGTAATTATAAAAAGCTTTAACACAGTCCAAAGTGACAAAAACAACGATATACCTGGCAAATACTTGAGAGAGAAACAATAGGATGTATCACTTTGATTTTACACATCACCCCCAGTTACCTTGCTCTGGGGACAAGAACATGAAACAAAACAAGACAAGGCTTACACCACAGTTCATTCAGACAATAGGAAAAAGGTGGGTTGAGTAATATGGCAAATTTATATAATACACTAGTACTATAAAAATATTGTAGTAGAGTAGTATTGTAATACCCTAGTTCAATAACTAACTTAGAAAAAGTGTGATAATGATAAAAGTTTTAATTTAGATGTGATACTAAATTTTGTACTGGATTAAGACAAATCTATATATAAACTGAAAAAATTCTTGCAGAACAAGGATCTGGAACATTCTGAGCTTTTGATTCAATAGTAGTGATCATACTAAATGTAAGGGATCTTTTAAAAAACATATACTATACTGTGCTTTCTTCCTCCATGAATAATTATGGGCCATGCTACTTTTCATACAAAATCTTTTAGTTCTGTTGCATTAAAATAATTGAGAAAAGCAGTGTAATGGCTGCATAAAGGTAAATTGGCCACTCATTCCAGAAAAAGGCAGTTATAGAAATCCTAGTACTCAGATTTCAAGTAATACCTCTGTATTTTCAAAATTCAGAGTTCCAGTCTTTTAGCATCTATTTATATATGTTGTATTTATAGATTGTTTGTAAAATTTATCAAATAGCCTGACATATTTTTTACAGTTTGTAATTTCGTCTGTACCCCGTACACCTTTATTATACTTCCACAAATTTTATTTACTTTCATAGCATTCAACTGCTTTGTAATGCTCATTTATACTCATCCAATGTAAAGTATTTGCTGTGTTTTATAAGATGTTCAGTGTTCCATATTTCCACGCTTTCTCTCTCCCAACCCAAAACTGTTTTGTTTCTCTACCTAAATATTTGAAAAAAAGTTTAAAATGTAGAAACAGTTTTCTCTAAAGAAGGTTAGTATAGAGGCAGAAGAAAGCTCACATTTCCCTCTAATCCTACTTCACAAATTAAGAATTTAAAATAAAGGTCTTTCTCTAAAGGAATCAGACTCTAATTAATTAATCTGCCATAGGGTCAGTGACTTAACCCATGCTAACAGAAAAGAACAGATTTAAACTCTGTTCTTAGCATCAGTCTTTTAATACATTTCAGGTCTTTCAGAGAATGAAACTCTATACAACAGTGTCATGACAATTCACCTTGGGGTATGATTCTGGTAAGTTGTGCAGCATTGAGTTCTATTTTGTTACTTTTTTTGATTAAATTTAACCCTGCCTGATGACCATCTTCACTTTGTCTCGGTGTCATAACTCTCTAAAGTGTAATAAATTTTAATACACAATTTTAAATCTTTTAAAGCTCCAGTTTCATTTCCTTAAAGCAGAAAAGCATTTTTTATAGATATCACCCACACATAGATTTGAATAATTTCCCCTGATGTATGTACAAACCTGATATTAAGTTATATATCCTCCTGCAAAACTAAACTGGAGTGCTTTAAGATGTTTAAAAACTGATTGTAAATACGGACCTCCTCTTCAATACATTGTAATTGATCAACAAGGATACAAAGTGAAGCTTATTAATTCAGAAACTTTCTTACTGAAGGTTGTGGGTATTAAATTTAAAAAATGCTCATTTTTTTCATTTTTTTAATCCTGCTATTTCTACATAATATTCAAAGCTAATGAATGGTTTTGACTAATACTAAATGACAGGAACTTCAACAGTAAAACTGAAAGGGAAAAGAAAATTACTTTTCACAATCAAATAAACATAATTTGAAAAATTAGGGGACAAAAAACTGTTGAGTACAAAATAAACATTTAATCCTCGGAGTTGCACACAGATATAAGACATCAAATTTAAAAATGCACTTAACTGAAGTCATCTCTCATCCATTAATGAGTGAACAGGTATTTTAAAAGCAATTTGGTGAAGGATTGATTTTTTCCAGGTAAACTGAGTTCTACAATATTTGATGTCACTCATCATGTTTTCCTTGATAGAAATTGAAAAACCAAAAAGGATGAAACTGGTTTTAGCATTGGTATGCATAACACTCATTGACTCAGGTAATTTATATTCACCCTCAAAGGCCAAATTCCCTTATCAACCCCTCTGGCTCTTAGTCTGAGACTATAATTGGACATCATGGGAGTGCTCATCTGGAGAGAATGTCAAGTCTAGTCAACATCCTCTGATGTAGTTTCAGGAAGTCTAGACCCCGATGTACATCAAGACACTTTCCAAAGAACACACTCCAGTATGCCCTCAAGCTGGGCTGTGGAGTCAGTGTACCTGTGACTCTCAACACAGAGGAACTCTGCAGATGTTTGCTGCTGCCTTCTTGATTCACCAGTACAGTGGCGAAGCAGAGAATGTTCACAAGAAACAGAACAGCTAGTCTGATTTTTCACAAGAGCCTCTACTCTTGGAGTTCCTGCTCCAGTAGACAAGAGGATATCTGAGTTGTCTTTCAAGAAGAAGATGTAAAACTTTCAGTTAACAGGCAAATCATTACATGCCTGCATAAAAACATAGTAAAAGTGCACACAACCCTTGCCCCTTGACACCTGCTCAACCGAATTTAATGCACTTATGATTTGTTCTTTCCTTCCGTGTCTTCATTCCAACTATTCATTTTTGAACAAGTAACTGTGCTGCTCATAATCAATAGGAAAGCCAGCCCTGGCTCAGAAATAAAAACAATTTAAAAAGGAGATTGACTCTTTAACCTTTACTCACACAAAAAATATACCCTAATACACATGCCTCCCACGTTTCTGCATGGGTCCCAGTTTACCCAGAATTTTTTTTATTTCATTCAACTCAGCAGGGAAGCTAACTGTTGAGTAGACAAGTGGAATAACATTTCCTATAACTAACACAGATGATTAATTCCTCATCCAGATTCTAGCAACCTCGGTCTATGATGCCATGTTAGTAATACAATTCAGCATGGTCATTCATATAAAAAATGGCTTTACAAATGCTTGGAAGAAAGAGTCACTCCCAGCATGTCTTTTCCTCAGTTCTATTTGTACTCTACATCTACTATAGGATAAACTTGCTTTCCAATCCCCCTTCCAAACGTACCTTAGCCTTCAAGTAAAATGCACTTTACAGCAAAGTTGCGCCTTAAGCACAGAGGATTGGAAAGATTGTTTGTAAGGATGGCTACTAGCATCCAGTAATGAAGTAATCCTAAGGAACAGTCTATCAGAGCAATGAAGGAACTCCCTGAGTTCACTTCAAAGTCATCAGTAATGGGAAGCCAGTGCAGACTGAGACAATATGGGATACAAACAAAATAATTTTGAGGAGAATTCATAGCCATCAGCAGATATGTTTCTTTATTCCCAGCTGCTAAGAAAATTATTTAGTAATTCTTAATACAGAGAAACTGAATAGAAGGTTGTTCAAACCAATGCAATATTCCAAATGCATATCCAGTCTGTACAGTAAGAATAGTCATTAGGGCTAAGATTCAGTTCATTCACTGTGAAGTGATGGTTTGACCTTTCAATTTTTAAGGATATTACTTAATAGTACTTCCAAATGAGTTATGAAAATTACAGTGAAAGCAGCATATTTGTTTGTTTTGGTGTGTTTAAATGAGCAACCTCAAAGATCTTGGTTTTGAAGTAAGTGCTAACATTTCCACTGGTTCAGACACAAAAAAAAAATCAAAAAAATGCTAAAAAATTGCACAAATGCATGGATTATTATATAGCTATACCATTCACATGACATGGACAGGATCAAAGACCATGTCATAATACAGAAAGTCTGTTGGTAAAATAATAGCAGCAGAAGGAAAAACAGAGGTGGTAACAGTCCAGAGGGGATAATTAATGAAGAAGAGAAAAGTAGGAAATGAGGCTATATCAGACTCTGAGTACACAAAGACTGCATATGACATGAAAAGGTTTAGCTATCAATGCATAGAAGGTAGAATACATAAACAGTCATGAAAGAATTAGGTAATTATATTAATGCTAACACATGAGAGGATTTAAACTCTTATTTCTGGATTTGTTTAGTTTTGTTTACACGGAATAAACAACTTGCTATTAAAAACTTTAGTTTTGTTTATTTTTTAGACATGGTATTCCCTCAGGTGTGCAAAGAACATTTATGTGACTCTAGTTACAATGATATCTCTGAACCCAGACATACCTCAAAATTATCAATAATTAATTAGAACTAGTCCCTGAGTTATGTCAGAGGCATCTACAATATTTTCTGCTTGATAAAACTCTCTTTTACCGTATGCACAATACATTCATTCCACACAGATTAAGCACTTGATTTCACCTGAAGCACTTGATTTCTGTTTAGCAAAGTAAACTATATACAACTTTCTAAACGGTATTAAATATAGGTCTTAATATAAAAAAGAATAACTCTGGTCACTGACCTTAGTCTTACTAACATGTTAAAAAATTCTCATCCTAAAAGCTTAACCCATTGTGGTTTTTTGGGGTTTATTATCCATAGAGGTATATTAACAAATTCAAACCAACAAACCAAAAAATAACACTGTAATGGGGGGAACTGTCCCTGGTCCACATGGCCCTGTGAGAGTGTGAACTGAAATAAAATGAATAGTGGAGACACAAAGAGGAGGTGATCTGGCGAGTAATGAGCACTTGAAAGGCATTAGGTACTATAAACATGTATCCATGGAAGTGACATTGCACATATTTTGTCCTTCCTTCTCTTCCAAATAAGCTATATTATGAATAGCCTTCATAATATATATAAGCTATATGAATAGCCTTGGTATCTGGCTCTCTGCAGAATATTGAGAAGGGTAACATTTCTGCATAATGCATTGCTGTTTGATCTGAAATAGTTTTAAACAATTGTAATTAACGTGAAATAAGCTAACAGAGCAGCAGAAATGTCAAAGTACCATGAAGTCTTATTGCTAGTAACTCATGAGCTGCTTCATTAGTTCAGATCAAGACTCAAACATAGTTTTGATTAATTTTTGTTTTAAAAAGTCATATAGTTAATCTTACATAAGAAGGTAAATTGCCTGAGAAAGTACTTCTTCTTCCATGCATAATTAAGTCAATACTCACTCATGTCAAAACAAAATACAACATCATTTTTGGTATACAAATTAGTAACGAAGGAGTGACTCATAAAGACTAAAAGACAACTGGTAAGGGAAGAGTTAACTTTAACACTCTTCCTTTTTTACTCAAAATGGCACTAAAGAATGTACAAAGAAATTAAAATAGTTTTCATTATGATATTCTTTGTAGTTTTTTCAAGTTTTGTAAGAGTTAAGTACTAAGGTTTGGGCTGTGTCTGGTCAATTACATCAAGGACAACCTTGTTAGCCACAATTTATTTCTTATTGTTATGCAGAAGAAAAATGTTATTGTGCGCTTTATTTAAAAAATGGAAGTCTAGAAACGTCTTTGTCATTTAATTACCCAATATCTTAATCACCACACAAATATGCCCATGTGCTATATAGTCTGCCTATAGTCAGAGGTCACAAATGTTTCTGCCATTGGCTAAAATATTTTCTTTTAAGTGTGGAAAAGTCACAATGTGAACACAATAAACTAAGCAAAAATGCTAATACAGATAACTGCGAAATGCTGCCTACTGCTACCCACAAATATGAACAGTAATAGTTAAACTTCCCTGCCCTTGTTAATTTCAAAAGCAATCACAGTGTCCCATTAACCAGACTTCCCTACATACATTGGGCTGTATTGGTGAAGTCACAAGATCCCACCAATTTATTTAAATTTATGAAGATTACTGCTACTGTTTTTTGCAGATTCACCTGTGCTGTCCTTGCTCTAATTGAAAATACTCATCTGATCCTTTGGAATTTTGAATGCAATGACCCTTTAGCAAGAGAGGAAGTTTGTGCATCTGGTCCCTTGGTGGACAGATGATGAGAAGTCAACTACTGGCAATAAGAAAGGCCTGCCACAATTATTCCAGTCCCAAGAGCCTAGTTATCTCATCAACAGCTCTGTAGAAAGCACGGGAGCTGATGCAGAGGAATCTGAGTCTAGTTTCAGAGTGTGGGATTGCAGGGGAAGGCAGGGGAGGCAATGGCAAGGGGAGGTGATAGATGTGATTGCCTGTACCTTTGGGCATATGATCATCCACCACAGTGAAGACTTTGCAAAGAGGAGCTGGCCACACAAGTGTTTTTCATTCTTTGCCAGAACAGCTCATAACAGCATATTTAGCATAATTATCACGGATTTTTACAAAGCAGTGGATCCTGTCCTTACTTACCGCATGATACAGACAGATACAGCATAAGAATATCTATCTGTACTTTCAGGAATACAAGCGTCTTTGTTTACTGCTAGTGACTGTAGCAAATGCAGAACATCAAATGAGTCCCTGCTTCCTGGCATGAGTACAAAGGGTAACTAATAGCTGTGCCCAAAATACCTGTTTCAGCGTTATATGGGAAGTCTGCCAGAAAAGCCACACAAACTGTTCAAACAGCTCAATGTGTGTGAAACACTTTTGCATTCTCAGTGGACTTGCCTGCAAAGCAAAGACCTGTGCTGAAATATGGCTAACATGTTTTTTCTGTGGAAATTATGGCCTATAGACTCTTTCTCTCACACAATCCTGTTTCGATCGGTAAGATTCTTTTTTGTGTTGTCATAGCAACAGGTAGAAACCTTACCACTCTGATCAAAATTCCCTGACATTCATCCTAAGAAGACCTCTAAGAAAGCAAGCACTTGCTCTCCTTACTACAATTTCTGGCTTTTCATCTATATCAGAAGTATTTCTGTCAGAAAAGAGTGGTTTGCTACACTTGAACAACAGGAATGTTGAAGAAGTTTTTCCCATTCTGGAAGGGATCAGACCTTGTGTGGGTGTTAGCCATGTACACCCAAAACTGGGGGGAGAAGGACAGATGTGAACTTCATTACACGTGTTTTATTAGCTTGGTGAGTCTTCCAAAATATGCTTGAGATTTGGGTTGGGTTTTTTTTTTTTTTAATTTTTGATGTCACCTTTCTGATTTATTGATGAGCAGTCATTTTTCTCATCCTGATTATATACTATCAAATTCTCGAGTTCCTACTTAGTTTCTGCCTAAAATATATTGAACATTGAATGTGAGAATGATAAATACACAGAAACAAACATCAGAAATCAACAGTCAAGGGTTTCTTATATTGGTCTTACGTAAGTCATGACGTATTCAGAAAAGACAGAGGAGGCATGAGGGATTACACTCAGAGAGTATTTCATAACAGTTAAACTGGGATAACACAATGTATTATAATGTGTATATGGATACTTCCTGCTAGGTCAACTCTGTTTACAGACTTTCAAGAAACAATAAATCAAGGCAGACATAGCCATACTTGACTGTAGACATTCTCTGGAGTTTTTAATAATCTGTTGGAATGACATGTATGCAAATCAAAACCTATGTCTGAATAACATTGAGGTTTGTTCAGCCTGGAGAAGAGAATGCTCCAGAAAGGTCTTACTGCAGGCTTTCATTACCTACAGGGGGATAAAAGAAAGCTGAAGAGGGACTTTTTACAAGGGCATTTAGTGATAGGACAAGGGGGATAGCCTTAAACTACAAAAGGGTAGGTTTAGATTCAATATTAAGAAGAAATTTTTTCTTGTGACAGTGGTGAGGCACTGGAATAGGTTACTCAGGGAAACTCTGGATGCTTCATCCCTGAAATGGTTTAAGACCAGGCTGGATGGGACTTTGAGCAACCTGTTCTAGTGGAAAGTGTCTCTGCCCATAGTTGGAGGGATTTGAAGTTAGATGATCCTTAAAGTTACTTCCAACCCAAACCATTGTATGATTCTGTGATCCTATTATACTTATTGTGAAAGTTAAATAGTTATAAAGGAGTGAAATTAGCAACTGATGTAATATTTACCTCAAAAACCCAAGCAGAGTTCAGGGAGAAACTGGCATTTCCTCATCTTCTCATTTGCCTTTAACAGCAAGTAAAGGCACACCAATCAGTAGACATCCAAAATACTCAGTATCTTACTCCCAGTGTAAGAGCCTATGTGAATCAGGACCTGATCAGCTGCACGATTTCTGATCAGAAACAGAATTAAGATTATTTATCATACAAACAAATATATAACTATATAATATGCTAATGATTTATTTACTGATATTTTATTACTAATACTGTATTCTTCCCTGAAGTAGCAAACAGATGCCCCTTAGGCAAAGAGTGCAAGTCGTATACAAGTCTTGGTGTTTTATATAGTGTAACAATTCTACAGTCAGCTAAAAAGCTAAAAAAATAACTTTTATTTGGTGTCTATATGAATTAAGCGGTGAATAAGTGACAAGTAAAGGAGGCAACTAGTAAATTCTTTTTTCCTAAGTAGAAATTATCTACCAGAATGTAAATTTATATGGTAACTACAATCCAATTCTCAATTAATGGAAATGTAGAAATCTAATTACTAGACTTCACGCATTCATTTTTATTTCATTAATAATATGAAAAAATAATTAATTTCACACCTTAAATAAGTGGTAACATATAGAGGCAATTAATCATATTATATACTGGAAAGAAGGAAAAAATGCACTGTATAAAGTCTGAAGACCACATACACTAATGTCTAGTAGCATACAGGTTTGAATAGCCTGTGAATAAGATTCAAGATACATCCAAATGTGTGTCAAATTACTTTAGTTACACCTCTGAACTTAATTCCAAGTCTTTAGGTTGCTTTCTTAATTTAAATTACAGTAATTGAGCTGTATTTTAACAGAGTCCTGTGCAGTGGCAGAATCAAATTATAGAGAAAGTCATATTTAGAAGTAGTACTATTAATCCTTTCACAAGTAGTAATATTAAATCATTATATCTAATTCTGTTATTCTAAAAGTTATTATTTAACTAGTGACATTCTATAACTAGGGATTGCATGTTCACCTAAGGAGTACAGTAAGGAAATTTGAGAACATTAGAACAAAATTACTGTATAGACAAGCGTAAGTACTGTATCCTTTACTGGCTTGTTAGTCATTTGCTCTATACAAAAAACATCTATCAAAGATTTTTCTCATTTAGATGGCTCTGGCCTGGATACTTCAAGAAACATTACAGCATGTGCCAGTTATAAGGTCTGAGGGAATTCCAGCCTCTGGAAATTTATTTAAGCCACATCTGTCATTCCAGATGTATAAGGAATATGACTTATTCCCTTTGGTCCACTCTTCTACTCTACCTTGCGTTGGTCCTCACCTCAAATAGCAATACTTCATCCTGGACACAGAAAGAAGAGGGTGCTAAAATAACTTTACAGAAGAGGAGTAACATATCAAAATTTTGAATGCTAAATACATGGATTTCCACTTGCAGTATATCTCTGCAGAGACGTAAGAATCATAATGGATACTATTATCTGTGTATATATTTGAGGAGCACAAGATTTCTTTTCCTCTCCAGTGATCAAATTTTCCTCATTACTATGAGCAGAAAAGGTATTCTTACCAATCTTTTCAGTTATTAAATAAGATGAACATTAAGGCAGGAATTTTATGTGATGTAAAATGATCTAGACACTTAAATGCACCTGAAAAACACAAAAAATCTCTTTGAAACCAGTTTGTTAAATATAGAAAGATCTTCAAATGTAGCATCTAACAGTTGCCTCTTAAACAAAAGCCCTTCCTAGATGTTTTCTTATTTTATCCTACTTAGAAAGGCTGTAAATCTTACTTCAAGGAAGAAGGAAGTCTGAATAACCAAAATGAAAGCCCTTTTGCTAGCAACATGAGTGAAATACTATCAGCATATCACTTAAGGTTTTGGGACTTTATTTGCATCAATCCCCTGATTCAAACAGTGTGATGTGAAAGACATGGAAAATTTCAAAGTCTTTTTTAAACCTTCCTTCTACAGTTCCATAAAGACATAATAAAGAGAGGTCAGATTTTAAAATAAAAATAAATAAATAAAACAAAACTAAACAAAACAAAGAAAAAAAACCACCAGATGACATGCTTTATTGCAGTTGAAAATAAGAAGCAAGAAGCATACTTATTCTTTTTATGAATAAATTTCTGTTTTAAATGAAAGAAGAAAGACATTTAAGGCAGCAGTACTATTCTTATAATTAATTTGCTTTTCTTATTATTGAAAACAATATTCTTTTTCCCAGAAAAACCACTAAATAAGGTTTCTGAAATGTGTCTGTTTCCCACCTTTAAAGTGCTTGGATTAATTACAGCCTGACCTGCACAATAAGGAAGAGATAAAACTTTGCCAATAAATTATGACACTTCAAAGAAATAAAAGAGGTTATTTGATATTGAATTCTATGAGTTTCACCATACACAGGGGGGGCCTCAAGGCATTTGAATTCAGTTCAAGCCATTATAGATACATAGAATACTTGAATATGTCTCAGTCTTGTTGAACACTTTTGAATGCATTAACTGAAACCAAACTGCTAGGCACCTATAAAGGAGATGTATTTGCATAAGTGATGCAGAACTTCAAAAGGTTCAGAGTTCAGATTAACTTTGGTTCCTCAGTAAGAAATATCCATGCAGGTGGTATTCCAGCCTTTTGAACTTGCAGTCTAATTTTCCTCTGGTTTCCTTCTTGCTCTCTCAGAAATTCTCTCAAAACCTATTCCAATCCTTCTTTTTTTCCTTCCTTTTTATTCATGTAATGGTGTAGGAAAATACTTTCTTTCATTATTATCGAATAGCTATTGCACCTCTTTTGTCCTTCATGGTTTTGAGGCTGATGTCTGAAATTACAACTTTCTTCTGAAGTCTAGAATATTTGGAAATTAAACAATGAGGAAAATTCTTATGAGCTGTACCACTAGTCTGGAAATTCTTCCCAAGACTGAACAGCGCTTTTGAAATTAGCATGCACTGAAGTCCATGCCTTGCAATATGACATTCTGAGCAAAACTGGATGACATGAATCCAAATACTGCTTCCATCACATTGAATCCAAATACCCCTTCCATCACATTGAAGACTTCCCAGTCCCAAAAGAATAGAAATACTTTAAAAGAACCTACCCAACAAAACAGAGAGAGATACATCAGGAGCCATCTCTGAAGCCCAGGCAAAATCAGGCTGCACAGGTGGATTATTTCAATGGGAATTTTGAATTTTAAAAAGTACATTAAAAAAATAAGGAGAAGTGAGGGCCCTGCATTTTGGTTACAAAAACCTCTATGAAACACTACAGTCTTGGGGTAGAATGCGTGGAGTGCTGCCTGGCAGAAAAGGACCTGGGGTTGTTTCTTGGCACCAGCCTGAACATGATCCAACAGGGCCAAGGTGGCCAAGGCAGTCAGTGACATCCTGGCCTGTATGGACCAGGGCAGGTATTGTCCCCCTGTACTCAGCACTTCTGAGCCAACACTTTGAATCCTGTGTCCATTTCTTGGCCCTTCATGACAAGAAGGACATTGAGGGGCTGGAGCAAGTCCAGAGAAGGGATATGAAGCTGGGAAAGGGTCTGGAACACAGGTCTGATGAGGAGCAGCTGAGGTAGCTGGGGTTTTCCAGTCTGGAGGAAAGGAGGTTCAGAGGGGACCTTATCACTCTCTACAAGTGCCTGAAAGGAGATGGTAGGAGGTTGGGCTGTCTCTTCTCCCACATAACAAGTGACAGAATGAAAAGTGGCTTCAAGTAGTGCCAGGGAAGGTTTAGATTGAATACTATGTTGGGTTTTTTTTCACCTAAAAAGGAAGCACATCAGTTCTTTATGCCTGCTTCTAGAATTTCCTACATTCCTTGTCAGGCTTATGTGCAGATCAGTGACTGAACTGAAGTTCACTTATTACTGGAGGTAAAATAGCCACAAAGAAAAATTTTTGTGGACATTTGAAGTCAGCAACAATGAATCAGTGACTATTTCCTTTGAGTATTTTAATTTCCTTATGTTAAGAAAGTAGGCAAAATGATAGGCAGATCAGGGATAACAACTGGAATAAAACATACTCAAAATGTACATAAAATATGGAAGGTACATTTAGATAGAAAATGAAACCGAGACAGAAAGAAGACTGGGAAGAAGAACAAGTATAAGTTCCCTGGGAAGCTACTTCCAAGATGTGAAGCCTAATAAACAGCCTGATTTTTATCCTGAAGAAATTAGGACCAAAAAAATGTATTTTAGATACACTTAAACTTTCTATTACTTAAGAACATATTAACTAAAACCAGAAAACAAATTTCAAATGTTGAGTCATCAGGAAGACAACCAAGCTTCTGCTTACTAGATAGACAGATACTTTTTTCCTAAAAATGGCTTTTATTCACATTACTCTCAAAAAAATCTCTGAAGTGTGCATTACATAACTTGTTTGCAGTCTTAATAGCCCATTTTCAACACATGTGCTTCTGGTGCCATCCACAGGAGTTCAAAAATCTGTCTCAGCCATGTTTTAGATGTTTTAGATCTCAGTGCTGTATTACTATATTACTGCATCTTACTTGTAAAAGTCTGTCTTACTGCATATTACTTGTAAAACAAGTGATTCATCTTTTAGTAATAGAAAAACAACAAAGGGAATTATTTACATGGGATCCATCTGTAGAAGAGATGGTGAAGGTATTCTTGAGAACTAATTGCCAAACAGTCCTTGAGCTTTAAGGAAAAAACGGACTGAACTCAAGACAAGAAATTTGACAAGGAAAACAGCAGCATGTTTAATTAACATCAGAATAGAGGAACACTTTGGTAAAGCTAGCAAAAACATATTTCCAGTAGGTCAGGTACAGGGGCAGCTTTGATATATGTCTCTGCAATGAGAAGTATGACACAGCTCTCAGCAGTGATTGCCAAATATGTAATTAGACTAAATGTGGTATTAGAAATAACTACTCAGTTTCTTGGAATACATACAAAACTGTCTGCATAGTTGTTTTCAGGCATGGACAACAGGAAATATCAATATGTTAAACTACTAACGTGTAAAGGCAATCTGTGGTGTGTAGTAAACAAAGGAATAAAGAGAATGTTTTGTCCAAATAATTTAATAGACAAAACTCTGGCAAGTATTGTTGTTCAGATCTCACTTCTTTCTGTGTGTGGAATCCTGACAAGTTAACTTATCTGTGAAGCATTGACCATCACCAAGGAAGGAATTTTCTCAGCTTCAGAACACTAATTATTGCAAATTATAGGAGCTTAAATGTAAAAACAAAAGCAAAATCTGGGATGACTGATAGAACAATCACAAGAAAGATTACGTTTTGTGGAGGAAGCAAACTACTAGAGACTCAGTATGGATTATAACACAAAATAAGACAAAATATTTGGCATTTTCCATTGTTTCTTCAATGATACATGCAATAGAAAAATATTTGTGAAATGCATATAAAATGCACATGCACACACAATTGAGGGCATAATATTCTTTCTGTTATAATGATGTTGAAAAGAGAAACTAAAGTAATTCACTGCCAAACATTAAACAAAATTGAAATTATATAAACCCTGTTAATACTTCTGGTTTTGGCAGGTTCCAGTTTGGACAGTCCTGTCGTAGTTGTATAAAACGGATATACATTTCTTTCAGCTGAATTCAAGAGTTATTTAAACAATTACTAAAATTTAAGAAATCTAAGCTGAAATATTCTTGTGGTATGCACAATCACAATTTTCCTGGCTTACAAAAGAAAATGTTATACCCAACGTATGTAATAATGTATAATAATATGCACCATTGAGATAAAAGTTTTGAAAAATATTTTTCCTCAAATCACATGTTTTGCTGATCCAATTATAGCCCATAATACATTTGGATGTACCTTATCTAGGTATCAAATTGTACCTACACCTTTTGTGTCTCCGTATCAACACAAGGGTCACAAACACCTTATAATAATAGACTCCCAAGTGCCAAAAGAGCCCAGTGTCACATTCTATCAAAATATCCTTGGTGACAAGTCTAAGCCCATTTCAATCCAATTAATTTGTAGATCCTAGATTTTGATAGCCTTAGTATTCAACCAGCAAAAGAGAAATGCCTTCCATGTGCAAGACAAATTATTCCTCTCTCATTTCATTTTTTGTCTGTCACGGAGGTCTCTTCATACCCCAATGCCCTTTGAGTTCAGCAAAATGGGTGCCTATATGAAAAGCTAGATTTAACCTATGTAATTAGAGAAATAACCATAGAATTACCCCATAATAATTTTTATAAAATCATCAGTAAAACAAAAAAGGCATACATACACAGTAGGAATGTCCCTCTTCTTGGATAGCTCCTGTTTTTCCCACTACGTACAGAGGTAAGAAGGATGTTTCTTCAAGATAAGATGGGTAGCATCCACGACATTTCAAAGTACTATTTTTTTTTAAACGATGGAAGCTTATAATAAAGAATAATTATATATTGTAACCATTCCTACTCCAGCATTAAGTGACATTTTGTTCATTTTGGTAATTCTCTCCTTAATTTTAATTTGTAGAAGCAGTATGGCAAGTAAATGCAGCTATTTTGGATAGGAAAAGAGCATTCACAGTGATGCCATTTTAAGGCTGAATGATACTTTTTCTTGGTGTTATGACTGCATTATCCACAGCTATGATTCAGCAAATCTGAAAGGAATATTTTTTACTCCATTTTCTTCCATTGCTCTGTCCTTGCTACTCTGTTCACAAATCAGGGTGTTTGCAAAAACCTTCTGCAAACAAAAAATAATTTCACTTAATGTTCATACTTTGAGAGGTATCAGAGAAAGATACTCATATCGTGCCCTGTTTTCTCTTCAGATACTAATATACCTGGTCCCGAAATGATGAAGTTGCCTTTTACAAGCATTTTCTACTAAGTGCTGGGGATTTATCTGTGAGGCCTGACATGAAAGATGCTGTGAATCATGATTATTTGTTGGTGCACTGATTGCTGCTATCAGCTGTGTGTGCTTCTGGCCAGAGTGGCATCATAAAAGCTGTAGAAAGTTAGTCATAAAAGCAAAAAACTACACTATTATCTGTAATAGAAAAAAACCCAACTCTGTTAAAAACATTTGTGATACAAAAGCAAAAATTGGGAATAATCCACTAGTAAAAAAATTATGCATATGTAGCCTAAGATGTGCATGTCAGAGATTTTGTGTTTATTATATATGCAAACCTGTGTTACTGAGATGTAATTAGTATTACAATAGATATGTGTGTGTGTGTGTGTGTGTGTGTGTGTGTGTGCGCGTGTGTGTGTGTGTGTGTGTGTGTGTGTGTGTGTGTGTGTGTGTGTTCACAAATCATCTTTGCAAGGTCAGGGAGAGGAATTATTCCCCCTTAGTGGCACGAACAGATGTACATAGAGATTAATCAGAAAAAGAGAGAGGGAGAAATGTTGAAAATCAGTTTGAAATATCAGGAATGCTAAGGATTTCTTTAAAACAGGTTGCACCTTCTCAAACCAAGTGTTAAAAGAAAAAAATACGTGTGGGGTTATGTGGTAAACCCCCTATGGTTTATATAATATGTTTATGTCATATGGGAAAGCATTGTTAAAGGTAAGTAATAATTCTCTTTTTCATGAGAAGAAAATGATGATTTTAACATTGAAATCAATACCTCTGTTCTAGGTTCTTCACTTAAAATCTTTAACTTATCTACAAATAAGAGTGGAATCTTACAGAGAAGATTCACCTTCAGAAGTCTCCCACGCTGTGTGGATTTGCTGATACAGCTATACAGGTTAGCGTTTTCTAATCTAGACAAAGCATTCAGCTTCAGTGTGCTCTGCCTGTTGATGCACTGCATCTGGGAGAGAAAGGGAAGATTACTTAGTTTCTCTAACCAAATGTAGGAAGGAACAGCTAAACACAGAAAAATCTACAGAGAAAAATTCAGCTTTATTATTTGTATATTTTTGTGTTTACAGGCTAGTACCTGAATGCTTTCATGACTGCAGCTTTAAGAAAAGTATATTAGTCTTATTATGTTGTAGGTATTTTATGTCTTTCAGATACAGGAGTGCATGTGAAAAAAACAGTCCAAGGAATTCTCCGCAATGCAGTTTTACATAAGGGCCTGTAGGAGCAGGCAGAATGTTATTAGACCATAAAAGCACATCAGGCTGATTTATGGTTTCTGATCAAGGTTTCTGTGAAAATTACTCTGCATCAACAGCTCAAGGTGACTGCTACCATTAATGTGTGGAAAATAAATGAGGTGAGGAGACTGATATCAGAGGAAGTAAAAGGAAGCGCTGAGCCAGTTTATATAGCACAGGCTTCCCATTTTGTTTTACAGTGCATAGAAGGCTGTCATCAAAATGATTGCTTTGGGGCAGAAAAAGCAATTCTTGATAATTAGATCTTATGGCAGGCTTTCTTACATCCAGTATATAAGAACCATCAGGTATAATACCTTCCCACTATACGTCACCCTCTCCTCTGTCCTGCAAACATTCTTAGGATGTAGAAAATTAATAACCTGTATTTTTTTCTGAAGTTATTTTCCAGAAGAAATAAAATTCTGAACATGGTTTCACAGGAGTCTCAGTGACTGGGACTATATTACACATGGTCTGATAGCAATTTGCATTTTGACCAGCATTACAGTAAATACCTGACATCTTTTCCACAGTTCAGTGTCCTTGTATTGTATGTTGTTTCATTTACTGGTGCCGGATTTTTTATTCTACTCTTATTTTTATTAAAAAAAAAGAAAGCTCTACTGCCTATTTAAATACAAATGCATAATGCATTTTTAAAAAATTAATTAATTTATTAAAATTTAATTCATTTTATATTAATATGGTCCTAATGCACAGCTATTCTTTACATATAGTTTATTTTTAATAAAGATACACACATACACATAATGCCAATTCAAATTTTGTTTTTGTTGGTGTTTTAAACAGTCTGAGTTTAATTATTATTATTTTATCTTCTCCATAATATTCAAGATATTAAAATGAAATAACAATGAAATTAAATCCATCCAGCCTACAGATTTTCATGACAATACTAAAACGTGAACCATGGAAAAGTGTATTTTATGCTTCTATATAATTTTTTAAATCATTTCCTGGTATTTTATTGCTAGATTCTAAAATGTTGTATACAGATGTGCAGTGTCATTTCACTCATTTGCAGAAAAATCAGAGCTATTCATACAGCTGACTATAAAAGCTGATCTGGTGGTCATACAGGGCATGTTTTCAAAGCAGCCTGTGGAACAAAGACATCCATGCTTTGGGGAAGGGCAGGGTCAGGATTTTGATTTGTGGGATATGATGATATTGTTTTCAAAACAGACTCTCAATTCCTAACCTAAATTTCTTTTAAGATACTGTCACAATAAAAGGTGGTACAGTTTTTAGTGCATAATACTAATTTATCTATAGATTTTAAAAGAGGTTGTTTACTATTGTTTTTAACAAGATTGCTGCAAGCTTAAAAATTTATTTTAACTATTTGTATTTATCAGATGTACAAAGAAAAAGGACTCTTGTTTGTGTGCAAGGGTGATTAGTTTGTACTACTAGTAGGATGGATTTCCTAATACTTAATTGAAAGCGGGTGGATAATTAAAACCAATGTGCAGCTAATCAAGAGTCAGATATCAGGTGATCATGAGGCCATGCTTAATTCTGTTCAGGATAAAAACCTAACTTTCAAGCCTGTTTGCTTTAGCATCTAAAGTGAAAATGGTGAGAAGGTTGGTTTCTGGGAAGAACAAAATTAAAGTATCATTCACAGGTGCTAAGAATAGCTTTGTCAAGATCATACTGTGGGAGTTTTGGGGGTATTTGTGTAGGGATTTTTTGGGGTTTTTTTTTGCTTAGTGATGTCACATGATTTTGTTTTGGTAGATTTGCTGGTCAGTATTAGGGATGCTTTTCCTGAAAACAAGCATTAAGAGAAATCTGAACCTGTCTCTTGCCTGCCTTTGTTGTTCTGCAATGGGCTTTGTTAAAGGTAACACATTACAAAATGTAAGTATAGACCTGTGGTACCTATACTAAAGTCTTGGTAACCTCTAAAGCTCTCTTTGGAAAGTGCAATGAAGCAGAAAGAAGGGACAGCTGTTTACAATAGCGTGTGAGCAATGAGTAGTTTTAGAGTGTTTCCCATGCTACAATTTAAGTTTCATTTTGCCCTTGACAGCGTGATCCTGGAGAGCAGCATGGTGCCTAGATCCTGTTGGTAAGTGGGAACTGCTGTGTACCAGTTATTTTCCAAACCTTCATGCTAGGGAGAGGATACACAATTTTTTCTCTGCTACAAAAAGTTAGAAATGTGCACTGGGAACCATATTTCTCTGTCACCTTTACCTGTTTTTCTAACTCACTTCTCTGCTACTTCTGGGTTACTGTTATGATCCTGTAGCTCATGTGTATTGTTGTGACAGAATTATGTTTTACTTCTAGGTATCATGTATTGCAAATTACTAACTGAGCACTGAAATGTCAGTTTGATTAACTTCTTTTTCCCCTTCTTCTCAGCATAGTTGTTTTTTATAATCAGGTATGTAAAAAAGGCAATGAATATGTGTAGTCTTTTTCAAAGTGCTCGAAATTACTTTGAATTTTGCTGCTATTTTTTAACTGCTTTTACTGAACAAATCTGCCTTGGTAATATTTCTTTTTTGTTCTCTTCTTACAAGCACCTTATAAAGATGGCTGTGATGGAAAAAAGTGTAATAATCTCTTATTATTAAAAAAAGAAGAGTTTGTATCTTTACTGAGTTTTGTATGCTGGTGTTAAACTCAAATTATCACATGAGACATTTGTTCATTTCCTTCTTCTGGTTTAATGTGGAATAACTTTAATTAGATATTATACTTGCTTCCTTGTAGGTTTTTCTGGTTTTGTATATGGTTGGAAAGAAAAAAATGTATTACATATTTCTTACTAATTCTACTTTGTAATGTCTTCCCTCCACAACTTTTTCAGAAAAAAATTAATTTTGAATGCTAGGGAGGAGATGGAAAAACACACAAATGAAAAGTTTAGAAAATCACTGAAATCTGTGTTATTTTTTTCTTATTTTAAAGTAGTAAGAAATGCTTGATTTCTCAACAGTCTTGCATGTTAATACTAGAAAAGATGAAAATTGTTTCCTCTGTGCTTGTTTAGAAGAGGGTCAAGAGTTGAAAAATCCCGTGAAGCCTAATAATCTGTCTCTAACTTTTCTTGGTACACATATACATGTAATATCTACATAGATATATGTATAAATCAGTGTTACAGTCCCTAACTCCCAATGGAAATCCTTAAGCATTGATATTTTCTGTCATTCAGTATCAAATATGTGTATGACAAGGATTTAGATAAGTGAGTCGTCGGAGTAACAGGCTCTGCAGTCCTTTTCTACAGGGTGGGGGAATTGGCTGCAAGAGCTTGTTCACTGTAGGGGGTTGGAAGGGCAACTTTTGCTATAGCTCATTTGTGTTAATTATTCTTGACTACATTCTTGGCAGTTCTCTGTGGTAAAGGCTTAATTGAACTTGGCACACTTCTCCTATAGAAAACTTTTGAGGGTAAAGAGAAATAATTCTAAGAAATGTTCTGAGTTTCCCATGTTTGAGTTTCTATACCTAGCTGAGTCAATGGCTTGAGGGAACAGCTGAATTACAGGTTTGGATAGTTTTGCAAGGAGGGATGAGAGTAAGAGGCAAATGAAATAAAAATAATTTATCATATTGCTTAAGGGAGAGTGACCTTTTGGAAATATCATCGTTCTAACAGATGAGGCAGGCTTTGGCAGTCTTTAGGGAAGAAGAAATCAATTACAGTATAGTATTGCTGTATCAAAGTATGGGGAATGTACTGATTTTGCTGAGAGGTCTTGTCAGCCTGGCATGTCATGTTCTGGAAGTACATATGGGTCCTGGTAGGGCTAATTGGTTTTGGGAAATGGTGGCTTAAGCCATGATTGATCTCAAGTCTGTGCCTGTGAAAGCCTGCTAAAGTTCCTTGAATATATTCAGCTGATTTCAGTGCTTGTCAGTGCAGCATAGCAGACTGGATGTTTAACATGCTGCACAGAAGAAAATAACTTTAATTGACAATACTGCTTATCAATAACAATAAATGGACTGACGGTGATTCTGGTCTAAGAGGTACCTCTCAGAAGAGGCAGCCTGGTAGTGAGAGTCCACCAAAGACAAAGTGATCCTGATGGTAGAACTTTATGATTCTGGAGGTAGCCACCATGATACAAACTGCTCCAACCAAATAGTAGTTATCCTGACAAATAACTACTTTCCTGAAAAACAATGTTTTCACTCTGGAGAAAACCAGGAGGTTTTTAGCCTTTTATGACAGAGAAACTAAGTCTGAAGTAAGCAAAAATTCAGTTTTAGCTTATTCTACCATTTTACAATTCAAAAGTAGCCAAGGAAAGAGATGAAATCAATAAATTGAAAGGAAAATGTCTTTCAGTAGCCACTGTGAAGTGTTTGCTACTGCCACACTTGAGAAAAACAAGCTTCACCACCCACCCCATCTTTCCTCAAACATGTTCTGAAAGAGGGTAACATTGGAATGTGATGACTTTGACCAAATTGCAGATGTATTGCATAGATAAAAATTAATAAAAGCCTATGGGTTTGGGGTAGTATACTGCATTGAAATGAACACTTCTATGATTTTGAGATTCATTGCCAACTAAAGACAGAATAAACAAAAAAATGTATAATAATATCTTGGTCTTACATAGCACTCTTCGGGGAAGAAAATAAAAACTTTCAAGATGGGCCAAAAAGTTGTTTTTCCACAGCAAAAAGAAGAAAATTGGAAGGACCATAATAGTGCTGTAGAAATTGTAATAGAAAAGATAATACCTCCTTAGGTTGTTTTCTTAGCTTTAGCACAAAAGTTCAGAGACATGAATGGATGATAAAGAAAAATGGATTTGGAAAAGACATACAAGGCTGTCTTGCACTCAGTGTAATCCTTGTGTAATAGCCTTCCTGGCAGGTTGTTTTGAAGAAGTATTAGTCAAGAAGGTGATTCTGTGATACCTGTTTAAGTATATTAACAAGGCTTAGGAATATTTTCTCATCTTTTGATATTATGGGGATCCAGTTGAATGTAAAAAATATTCTGGAGGCTGGGTTCTTGGTTACACTTCCTCTGTGTTTACTCTGATTGTGCACTACCAGAAATAAGTACTAGTTAGAGATTCCTATCTGCCAAAATTATATTCAAATTGCATTTAAATTAGCTCAAGAGTGAAATTACCCTTTGGTATTTATGAAAATTACAGGCTTTAGAGTAAACTTTAATCTACTTCAATATGTCTAGTGTTCTTTTTAACAGTTTTTTATAAAACAAAGGAACATTAAAAAATTAGTACATTACTGTTTAAAATATTTTACTGTATAATAACAGATAATGCAGTATAAACTAATCTGTTGAACACCTAAATACAGCATTTATTTACCTTTTTGTTTATCTTTTTATCTTCATGTAATCTCGTGTAGTCATAAGATCTGCAGAATGTGATCTTCATTTGCAGCTGCTTAAATATCTCCTTTGGCCTTTACCTCTGTGGAAACTGGTGAATCTTAGTCCAGGTTTGCTGAAAAAGAAAATAGGTGGTTTGAAGTAAATATCAGCTTAATAGCTATTTCATCCACTTCTTATCTTTCTGCAAATTGTTGAGCATCATATGTGTGACAGACCTCTCTGAGACTGAGCTGGTAATCATAGATCCCTTGCAACTCTTTTCACTTATATATGGACTTGTTACCAAGTTTTTTTATGTGAAGGAAAAAAGTATACATCTCAGTAACAATGTTTCTTCACTAATGTAACCCTGCCTGGAAATGTGAATTTCCACTGACCAATTATAAAGGAAAATAGGTAGTTTTACAGAAGGGATGAAAGCAACTATTCTGTTTCAAGGCATTTCAATAACCATTTCTAATGATAGGAGTAAAAAAGGTGATGATAAAGTGCAATAATGCTTGCAGTATAAAGAATTTGGAAAGGAATTACTCAACTTTCCAAATTAAATTGGTACTGGAATATTCCAAACTTTAGTATAGAAAATTTTTTTTGTTGTTGATTTATTTTTTGCATCTCAATACCTTGTATAGATCAGCATCTTGGCCATCTAGATATGAACTTTTTGTGTAAGTTTCATGCTTTTAACATAGTAAATTTACTGTTGACTGCTTTCAACTTTACATGGATTTCTTTTTTCATCTTTACACTTCTATCTTCACAGAGTTAACAAAAGCATTGTGGTGGCAGATATATTTCATCAATTTTTGAGTGAAAAAGGCTGTGCTTAGATGTATGTGATGTGTGATCCTTTAACTTCTGAAAGCAGATATTCAATTTGTATGTCTATCAAGATTGTGCATATGTGTGCTTTCAATTTCCTGATGATATTGAAGTGATACTGTGTATAAATGGTTACTTTGTATTATCCTTACTGCAGGGTACTGAGAAATGGTTTATGTGCTTGTAAATTCATGTGCAAAATTGGCCCCTCTTCAAAACTATGTTCACTTAAAACAGGAAAACTGCTTTATCTGGTATGTATTTTGCTGTTTCTTTTTGCAATAAACTCATTCTTTGTGTTGTTTTCTTCACTTCACCCAACTAGACTTGAAAATAAATGGGATGTTGTTGCTTCAGTGTTGCAGCTTCTAATACACGCGTTTTCAAAGTATGAGCTTACTTTCCTAAGGTCAGGCACTGGATTAGACCATGATATGGAGCATGATTCTGCCTTTTCCATTGCCCTCTGAGCAATTTCTTATCTGGAAAACCTTCAAAAACTTGCCACATTGGGCACTGATGTCAGAGATGAAGAATGAAAAAGTGTGTCAGTACAGCCAAAGAATACAAAACATTGGTGCATTCGTGTATCAAATATCGGTAATGGTGGTTTTCCCCATTCAAGTGTAATAAAAAAAAGGTTTTTATGGTTTTAGCTGTCTCTATGGCACTCATCAGTTATGAAACTTATTTCAACGGAAAAATTAATTGTGAGAAGCCTATTTGCACTGGTATTGCACTCAGCTTTTTTTTGCAAATGATTCTATCAGTAATCATTTCTGTCAGTATTGATGCCTGTTGTGCAAAATTATCCAGGCCTCTAACATTCTCTTCAGAAAAAGTAACAATTTTGACTTGCAAAGTAAACTTAATCTCAATTTTTAATTTCATTAAATCCAGAAACTCATTCCATCTTGCACATGAGTTGCTGGTCAGAAAGTCTTGAGAATTTCACTTTTTTTATTCTGTACTGATAATTCTATCTAAAAGAGATTTCCTTTTCTCGCTTATTCTTTTTACTAATAAATATCTCCAAGTCTAATGTGAAGTAGGTGGATGTAGATTGGAATTAAACCCAGTTGAAACAAAAGGATATATGACCCTTTAATACAAAGTACTGGATGCTTAAACTGGATTTGATTGTAAAAAAAAAATGGCTCAGGTATTTCAGTTATCCATGGTGTGATGCTCTCCTGTCATTTTTGATTTGGTAATAGACTACTGCAAATAATGCTTCCTTGATTAGTTGATTTTTATTAGCTTGAAGAGTTTAAAATGCCATTCTGTGGTAATAAACATCAAAGAGATCTTTCTATGGATGTTAGAAGTGTCAATATGAGGAACACATATTTATAAACTTCTGCATATACAACTTCTGATTTCTAACCAACTTATACCTACTTGTTCTGCCAGTTACTCTGTCCACTAATAATCTTCTACTTTTCTCCACTGTCTAGGTAGAACACATCATTAATTTGTAGGTGTCATATATACCACATTGTTTTTATTGACCGAGCAAAGGACATATTTTTTGCCAAGTAATTTGACATCCTAGCATATTACAATTGCACTTTTAAGAAAAAAAATAACTTCCAAAACCATCTCAAACAATGTTATTTATTACCCTAGTGTTCCTGCCACTCTTTATCATTACCAAACATTTCAGGGTTTCATTTTTAGTTGACATCCTTCCTATTTTAATTCCTCATTAAACATGATTAAAAATTGAAGTTTTTATTTCTACAAATGGACTATATCATTTTTCATTTGTATTGAAAGTGAATTTCAAAAATTGATTTCAGGTAAATGCATGGGGGTTTTTTAAACCCATGCAGTGTTTTCTATGGTTTTCTAACTTACTGGGTGTGTGTAGTGATTACTCCTTAAAATATATTATTAATTTTGTATGATAGTGAGATAAGGTAATTGGTCTGTAGTCTGTTGAGTCATCTTCCCTTCTCCCAACAAAGGTAGTACATTTGCTACTGTTCAGACATAAGTCATTTTTCTGGGTTTGTAGATATATTTAAAACACTTTAAATACATATTTTTCTGTTCTCCAAATCCACTTCCCAAATATTCTTAATACTTTTGGTTATGAAGTAAATATATTGGTTGAAAAGAAACTATATTTTATGGGTATTTATTGCTGGTTTCATGAGAGTTGGAAATGGTTTGACCTTTCATGATTATTCTGGAGATTTTTGGAAAGTAGAACATAACTTACACTATCAATGGGACAGAGATGAATTCAAAATTGTCAGTAAAGTTATATAATAGAGGTAGTCAATGCTCAGGTTATTTAAGCTACTTCTTTCCAGAGTTAATGGTTTTTTTACTGCTGCATGTAACTATTCATTTGTAGCATCATATCTCCTCACCTGGAAACCTGGACTTACAAGTGTTTTAAAGAGGTGTCAGTGGAACAGAGCTGTTGGATGGGACTCTACCTGCTTCACAACATGTGAGCAAACTGAGTTTGATTCTCCTCCTTCAACTGAGCTGAAGAATACTACTCTTTAACCATGATTGTCATTTCTGAATCTGAAGGGAACACTTGAGAACAATTTCCTCAAATATTTATGCAATTCATATTTTTCAGTCAGTAAAGGACTATGTGCACTCCTTTATTTTTCAACATACATAAAGATGTGTAGGATGCTCCTGATAAGTCCTGCATTCTTTAAATTTTTTTGAAGTATGTTTTTGGACTCCATAATGCATGAATTTGAGTCCATTTATTATTAGTGTATATGTAGGTGGCAGTTGCATTACTTTATGATGCTCCTGGGCAAGTGAGAGAGGCTGTGCTCTGTGGAGCTCATAGAATGCCCAGTTGCATATGGAATTAAATGGCTGGAGGATGATAAATTGCTTCTGCTTGTCAAAAGGGAGATATTTTAATGGAGTTCATCATATAAAAATGTAATTTAGCTACCACAAAAACTGTTAGAAATTGAAGGCAAACAAGAAACACATTTTCTCTAGTTTTAAATTAGTCTGGTAGTTTATCTCAAAAATGGCTAATGTTTTATTTATTTAGACCAGAATCTTGATGTGCCTTTTTCAACAGTTTTGAAAGGTGTTGGATGTGGAGCTTCAAAACCGAGCAGCTCTAGGTACCATCTATCAGTCTTTAACCACTATTTTATTAATAATTATATGTAGATCCAGTAAAAATTGTGTTTTTCCTTATTTCACTATGAACATCTGAGAAAAAGAAAAAGATCTGTTACTATATTTGCAGTGGCCAGCCCCCTTAGATGGTAGGGGGCTATGATTAGTTTAATCCTTAAATTTGACTGCACCAGAATAAACAGAACAAATTTTGGGGGAAGATTTTGATGAAAAGAATACTGCATCTTCATTCGCTATATAGTACTTGAATTTGGGGAACATGTAACTTCCTTCATAATTTATAAACAAGGTGATAAACAATCTACTCCTGCATGCATTATGAACTTATAATACACATAGGAGTAGATTACTTCCTTCTGCCTTCTTTTGGTCATCTCCTCACAGTCACACTGTTATTGCTCTTTTAGTGCACAGAAACTTAGACATGTAGAAATTATTCCCTGCCTGTTTAGCTTTAGAAGTCAGATTTCTACCCAGACAATGTCAGAATCTGGGATATCTGAAATAAATCAAAATACTAACGTTCCTGTGCTGGTTATATGAAAGAAGTTTTGAGTTAATATTTGGTTAACAGTTAACAGTTTATTCCTATTAAGCTCCCTCATAATTTGTTCAAATCCTGGGGGAACAACAAGAATATTTGAGCATATGCTTAAGTGCATCAGGACTTTGCAGTCTTTCCAATTGCAGTAGTCAAATATCCAATGAAATTTAATTGTTAAAAATTATTTTTCTAAACCCATATATTCTTTTGAATAATTGGACTTTTGAGGTGTATATGAAGTCACATTATCTTACTTTTTCTGTCATGACAGCTATATATAAATACACTATCTAGTTTTCTTCTTTTTGAGGTGAAAAGAGATTTATATAATTAGAAGCTGAAGACTGTAATTTGGACAACATTGCCGGAGAAAGTTACTGATAAAATTGGAGAAAAAGCGAGTATGATACCCGCCCCTCAAATATATGAACTATGATCTCAAGACTTAAAGGAGGGTAAGGGATTTTTTCAGTGAGTAAGAAACATAATACTACGAATGGCTGATGACTATAAATGTCAAAATAGATTGTTGGTTTACATTACAAAGTATTTAGTGTATTTTTTTAAAGAGAGATGTTCATATCCAGTGGTTGTTCTCCACTAGCTTCTCCAAACTTTTACATAATTTCTTGTGGAAACCAAATGAAGTAAAATTCTTCTCTTGATTTCAAATTATTACAGGCTAGAACTCTGAATAGTAAGTGTAATTCAATTGAGATTTAAGAGATGTGGTTTTAACACCTTACACAATTAAAGTGTAATTAAAGAATACATTTTTCCCCTCAACCATTTCTTCATATTTTTGGAAGACTTTAACTTGAATATTCAGTTATATATTTGACTATGAAAATGTAACTGAGTTTCATGACACTTGTATCTACTGTGTTTATATACTACAGTTACAGAACTTGTGGCAGTGCATTTCATTTTCATGCCCATGCATTTAAAGGGGGGGGGGGTGTGAAAAAAACTAACAGCAAAAAAAAAAAATTAAAAAGGAGACCACCAAGAGTGGAAGCATTTTCTGCACAAGAAAAGATTCTGTGTGGGAAGGTATTAGATAGTCATTATAAGGCTTTTATTTCAATAATTATTCTTCAGCCGTTGAAATGTCATTATAGGTCAGAGGCAGCTTTTGTTCCAAGCAGAGCAAAATTTAATAAGGAAGGACACAATAGATATGTCAGATGGATAATAAATTGAAATTATGTCAAATTATGTGTTGTTACAAGAATCAGCTATGTGATAAGTCTTTGCATACTCTGGTTTTCAAGTTCACTAACTCTTGTGCAGCATTTTCACTTGCTTTTCTTTGTTGCCCATCAGTCCTATCTAGATCTACTCATTTAGTCAACTGCTCACAGCAAGAGAAATCAGTGTTTCATCTTTATTTCATTTGAGTTTTCATTTCAACTGATATAGAAAAGAATAAATTTACTATAAGTATACTATAGGTGTTTAGCTAGGCTTCCCTGGATGTCCATGCTTCTCTAAGGACAGACATATCCTGATCATCTGCCATCAGTCAACATTTTTGCCAACACTTTTCTTTGTCTTCTAAGAGATAAGGGTATATGAGTACAGGATGATGATTGGTTTCAGTTCATATTGTGTATGATATACACAGTTAAATAGAAATTTTAATATATGAGGCCTTATTAAAATTTTGATTTTAAAGTTAGAGTTTTAGATATGACCATCACTTTTGCCAGGTAGGAATATTTAGCGACCTTCAGCAGCTGCATGGGTCTCATTAGCTCAGAGCTTTTGTGAGTTTCCAGTTTCAGGTTTTTACACACCATTAAGCATGTCCTCTAGTTAAAATAGAATTGACGAGATGTGTTTGAATGTTCAGGAGGAAGCTAGGCATAGTTTTGATATCTGATTCATCCTAAAAAACTTCATTCAAATGGAGAATCCATCAAGCACCAGATTCAGCAGCCATATAAGTTTTGATGTAGTTAAGATGCTCACATGTGCATGACACTGGTATGCCAGCTTATTCTCTATCCACATCCCATTTCAGCTCATTTCATCATGCCAACATCTAAATACTATCACAGCTGTCTGGAAAACCCATAATTGCAGTCAAGGCTGGCAGTTGCCACTCTTAAAACAGGCAGCTTACAGAATTTTTCTTGGCAATAGACATCATAAACAGATGACAAAGGACAATCTCCTGGCATGATTGCAAAGTAGTTTGCTACAGGGTTGGCCAGCAGAACAGGTTTTGTTGCCCTTTGTTAATTTACCAGCATCCTTCAACAGCTAACCCAAATGAAGAAAGCCTGTATGTCCTAGTCTTCCCTGAATTCACTGACCATTTAGGTCAATACTTCTTTTATTTGCAGAGGCGTGTTTGATGATTAAAACGCTTGAGTGTGCATGTGTATAGGGGAGGGAGGTTCACACTCAGTCGTTATTGAACCTGTCTGTGAGAAGCCTCTACTGGGCTCAATTAGCAGAGCTTTCTCAAAAATGTCTTTTCAAAATGTCACTCCTATTCTATGGTGCCCCTAAGCCCAAGCTGGCAACCACAGAGGTTGAATGTACACTGGACCCCAAAAACTTTCTACTCCATTGTGCAATTCCAAGTGCAAGAAGTACTTCCTCACCAGAAGGATTCTGTCCCTGACCCCCTGATGTTACTAGAAAGGGACTTTAGCAAAAAGGATTCTATGCACTTCATTTGGTAAGGGATGCTCATATCCTAGAAGCTATTTTATTCAAGCTGCAAGATATGAAAGTGTATGGAAATCTGATCCTGGCTTTTGCAGTCCTCAAGTCCCAGCATAAGTTTTTTTGTGTCCATGAAAATATCAGTGTTATATTTTTCAGTTGACATTGTAACCGTCTTGTTACTCTGGAAAGAGCTGAACAGATTATTTTATTTGTTCCTGGGCTTCAGATGGAGACAGTATTTGGAATAAATACAGTATCTGGATATGAGCCATACTTTCAGGTAGAGAGAAGCCTTAATTTACACTGCACTTTGGTATGGCTAGTCTTTGCTTCTACTGCAGTACTCTTTTGTAAGTAATCTTTGATATTCTAGAGGAAGGTGAATGGATGGAGAGTAGCTGTTCATCCAAGGTGTTGTTAAAAGTGGGTATACAGGCTGCTATGACCAAGTGAAGTTTTGTGGCAAAACAGAGGAAAAAGATACTTAGGCTGATTTGAGATATTAGCCTTCAGTTTTCTCAGTGATGCAAAGAGAAAAGGTAAATTGCCTTTAAAGCTGAGGCACCAGCTTGCTATGAAGTGCCCTCTGAGTGTCAAAAGGTTGAGCAGAGCAGAACTGCATTACAACTAAAATGAAGCTCACTTATTTGTGTTCTTTGAGCAGTTAAGTCAGAGACCATGAAATAGTTTACAGAACTATAGTCCAAAGATGGAAATTCCAAGTGTGTTTATATCAACTGTAATATCTAATGCTGGATGAGATTAATTTTCTGGGCAGCATCTTTTACATCTTAAAATATTAATCAATACTGGGAGCATTAAGAGGTTATGTTCCTACTAGATATGAATATCATCAGTGAGTTTTAAAGGCCACTTACTGGATGAAGAATACAAGTATAAAAAGAGGTGATAGTCACCCTAATCTGTGTTTGAAATTATTACCTGATAATAATAATAATAATAATTCTTTTTATTAGCTGAAGCTGTACCTTCTTCTTATCCTTAAAGTTATCCATGATGCTTGAAGACTGTTTGTTAGAAAATATCATGTAGAGGTCAACAAGAAGAGTAATATCTAGATTTTTTTTCCTGCTTTTCTTCTTGAAAGAAGAGCAGGAGTCATGGCCTTTCTGAAAAGATTCTCTCATAGATTGCATAAAGCAAATGAAATTGTCTAAGTCCTTATTTTTGTCATAATACTGATTGCTAAGTACTTTTTTTCTCTGATATCTCTCTTTAGAGTAAAAATACTTTTTCTTACTTTGAAATCAGGGTATTGTTCTCTCCCCACCTACCCCCTTTAACCCCTTCAGGGTTTTGTTGTCTGTGAAATTTTAAGATAAACCAATATTACTTAATTTAGCATCCTTTTAACTAAAAGTATCTTACTGGTATTTAAATTTCTCTGACTTCAAACGAAATATATTCTTATGTCATGCATGCATTTTTTACCAAAAAAATAACATTTCATTTTCTCATTCTTTAGAACACTCTCATTTTTGTCAAAAATGAGTTGGAGCATAACTGTAAAATGTGAGCCACGTGCTTTCCATTGTACTGGACACAAAGAGCACAATTAAGATGTAGGTTTTAGTTAAGGTGAGATTTGAATTTTGGTTTCAGAATTTTTGAAAGCAAGGAATGTAAATTTTCAACATAATTGCCACCATCATTTTGGTGATGGTATCTACATCACCAAAATTACCATTCTTCCTTTTTTTAGCCCTGTAAATATGCCTTTGTATACTCTTACCATGAAAAATGCTGAACTGGATTCTCTTGAGTTGCTTAGTTAAAAAACCTTTTAGGAATCTCTACTTATAGTCTAGAAATACATGTACATTGCTATATTACAGTATAGCAACTGTGTCAGTTTTTTGAGTTTGTATCTGCAGAATATGTTTGCATTACAGCCCTTGTCTTGTTCCAATCTAGACAGCATCCATCTCAAAACCCAACAACGAACAAGCAACCCTCTTTTGTTCCTTATTTTGGTGCTTTTAATAACAATCTGAGTTTCAAAAACAGTCACAAATTCACCATCTTGCACTGTATTTTCCAAATCATACCGATGCAAAGTTGTTCTTAGAGACATATATGTGTAAAAAAAAAGTCAAATCAATTTATTTGCCTATATACTACCTAGTTGCATTCACTATATAAAGAACACTTCCTATAAAAAAATATAATTTGCTTAGCAATTCTGGTATGACCCAAATAACCCCATTCATTTCACAGCAACAGTTTTAGAGGCTATGCTGAATTATTCATTAATGTTGTGGATAACAACTTCAACCTAGTAAATGTTGAGCCAGCACTTTCATGAGCAGTAAATTCCCTGAGGGGGGGAATGAAAAAAATTGTCCCTACCCTGAGGTTTGAAAAACAGTCTTCACTACAGGAGGAGTTTGCTGAGAGGTTGTGTCTAATGAGAGGAAATTCTCTATGATAATCATCCCCTGTAACAATTTTGGAGACCTGAAGCTCTCTGTAAGACTACTATAACAAATTTTTTGTTAATCCTCCTATTCGATAACCTGCATATGCTCAGTCCTTGGGACATCCTGAAAAGGGTAACTCATACCTTCATGAGAGAGGGTATTTATTTTGTCTTTTTAGACCTGATCTTCTGAAGGAAGGACAAGAAACAATGTCCTTCCTGTGGAGGATATTGAATATGTGAGCAAGAACAAGAAAATTGAGATGAGTATTTAGGGAGAGCCAGTGAACAGTTCATCTGTCTCCCATACCAACAGACAGGATTAAACCACTCTCAAGTCCTCCGCTAAGCTGACCTCTTCATACTGACACCAGTTTGTTTCTTTTGCAAGGGGCAAAAGTGGGATTTAAGGTAACACTGAACAGGCTCACTTATTAGTCTTTAAGAGTATGAACTGTTCCTTCCTCCCATTCTTGCAAAGAATGTGCTTTTGTAGGGTAGTAGTACCTTTCACTTCCTTGTTATTCACATTTTTACTTTACATGGGCAACTTGACCGTAATATCCTTAGAAGTAACCTCTGTTCATATTCTTGTTAAAAATTCATGGGTATTTTGTAACAAATACAGGTCATAAAATGGTTACTGTGAAATTTCACTTAATCCAAAAAAGAGTTTGTCATGTCAAGGCTAGGGATTAATATTCCTCTTTTCATATGTCACTATGTTCTACAAATAATGAGTTTGATTCTGATGTCTTCTTCAGCAACATAAATGCAATCGTTTCCCCTGTAATCAAAGGAAAAATCAGAATAGAATACAGAACCAGGAATTACATGGTTTTGTTTTGAAGAGCAGTGAAACATGCAGGCAGATTGACAGTAATGTGTGCTGCTCTAATTTTTTGGAGGTATGAATTATTCAAGGAGTAACACAGCATGTATTAAAAATAATTGAAATGTAAGCAGTATTGGAACTATTTGTAGCATGGCTCAGTAGTTCTAAATATTTGCAAATAGAGAATATGAGGCCTTTTTGATCCTGATTTTACAGTTGTAGTTTAGGATGGGCCTCAGGATATCAACAGGTTCAACATCCTGCTCAAAATAACTAGTGTAATACTGAAGACTGGATTTTAGAAAATACTAAATATGTCCCTAGGAAAAGTTCAAATGGGCTCTTCTGTTGTTGTATACCATTTAGAAATATCTGCAGATTCCAAGCACAGCAGCATAAGATACGCTGTTAAGGCAAATGCTGAACCAACATGGATGGTGTTGCTGCCAGTAAGTAACCATCCCCAGCAAAGATATTAAGGGGTTTTTCTCTTATTTTCATTCTTCAGCTTAAGAATGGTGAACAAAATCAGAGGGATGATGTCTGACATTTTGAAGAACTGATAGGGTGGTCTAATTGACTGGAAGAGTAGTATCTCAAATACCTGTGGATCTAGATATAGAAATTATCCAAGGACTTGAAATAGGCTTGATACTAGCTGTCATATTTGGAGATGACTTATCAATTTATTACATAGGTTGAAAAGGTATTTATTCTTTCTATATACAAATTTAAATACAGGAAAAACAGTAATAGTTTTGCCTCTTTCAAGCATCACAGAATCAGCGTCTTGAAGTTTAAGCCTCTTCAAATTTGACTCTATGGGGATTTTTTAGGAATGCAAGGAATTAGGAATTTAGGAATGTTTGAGTTGAAAGAATTTTATTCAAATTCTTAAGAATTTGAGATAAACAAGACATGAATGGACTATAAAACCACCTGTAAAACAAACAGGGAAAAAAATGTTGCTAAGTCTGTATGAAACAGGTAGTCAATGATTTAAATGAAATCTAATTCTCTGTTTTGGAGTCAAAATTCCAAATAAGCCTATCAGGTTTCTAGCAAATGGAAAGAATCTCTTAAATGAATTGGTTTTTTCATTTTTTGGTTTTTTCATGCTTACTTGTAAAATTCTCTTGAACTTTACCTCTAGAATGAATCAGTCTAGAACTTCAGAAAGCTACTGTCTTATTGTGCTTGGGAAACAAGTTATAAATTGATGAATAAAAACAATTTCCTCTAATCCATGAACATTGTGTCCCTGTAGTTTTTAATCCAACACAAATCAGGACAAAACCTAGAACTCCCAGGCTTCTAATATATAGTTTTATGGTTCTTCCTCTCTCATTCCTTTGCTTTCAGATCTGCTCCGTCCTGCTTCAGTACCAGAAAGTGAAACTTTTTGCATTGGAAGGTGATTCTTCCTATTTTAATCCTAAATTTTCATTTCAAAATGTTGTTCCATTATTTTCTAATATAGTCATTCCCCATGTGACCCTTATAAGCATTCTTCCCACTCTTTCAGATTATTGGAGAGCATTTGGTGGGTGTTTACCCCTCTTTATGACTCAGCCCAGGTATTTGGCTTCTGTGAAATTTGTTTGGTTGGTTTTGTCTTTCTTCAGTGTATTGCAATACCAGCTGCCTGTATGAGATAATTTACCCAATACTAGATTAATGTAGTGTTCTTCAATTCTTGTTCCTCAAGAAACTGTGCCTTAGAGCTAGATTAAGTAGTATCTGCCTGAATTAGCTATTGCTTCACTTTTTACTTTCATAATTTGCATAAAAAGGAAGACAAAACAAGGTTGCAATAAAATCATATGTTCATTGACACTTGTTGAATATTTAAAACACAAGGGTGCAACTCATATGATTAATTTCAAATGTATGTGGGTGGTGCCGTCCTTGTGTTTATTGTAGCCATCTAAGAAATAATTACTGAGTCTCAAACTGGCCAGGATTGAATTATTACCAAGAAAATGCAAAGCATAAACTATACAAAGAATACAATAGATCCCATTTGCCACTTTTCTTTCTCTTTCCAGAGGTAAAAAATACTTTTATCTGCTTTATGTGGCTAAATTAATACACAACAGCTAGCCAAACAGCCTAATATGTTTACTTACAGTAATATAGTCATTTACAAGGTAAGAACTTACTGCAGTAGGGTCTACTAATAGACTCTTAAAGGAAAAATAAGTTTTGCACAATGGTGATGGAAATCTGGTGCTTCTTCAAACAGCTAAGGCTTAACTAAGAAGCCTAATTCTGCAGAACTGTGATGTTCTTATATGAACTCTGTACTGAAAACTGCAATAGAATTTAACCTATTAAAAGAAAAAACAATTCCATTTCCATATGTGAAATATGCATCCATCATTTGACTTTTGTTGTGGTGAATCAGTCTCCCACAGTAGCTCATTCCCCTACAGTGGGGGTAGGGGGAGAGAGACTCAGAAAGGTAGAAGTGAGAACTTGTGCACAGATGAAGACAGTTTAATAGATGAAGCAAAAGCTGTATGTGGAAATAAAAGAAAAGAAGGAATTAATTCACTACTTTGCAACTGCAGGCGTGAGGCCTCCATGCAACTTTATGTTCTCCAGGTTAAACCTTCTCAGCCTGTCTTTGAAGGGGAGATGCACCAGTACATGAAGTACCTTCATGGCCCTTCTCTGGACTTGCTCCATTAGCTCCATGTCCTTCTTATGCTGAGGAGCCCACAGCTGGGTGCAACACTCTTGATGGAATTTCACAAGAGCTGACTAGAGTGAGAGAATCACCTCCCCCAGCCTGCAGGCCACGCTGCTTTTGATGCAGTCTAGGATGTCACTAGCAAAATACTTTTTGTGGTAATAAAAATACTATATGCTTTACTTGCAGAACCTCATCTAGATTCATGAAGCCCCACAGAAAATAAAGGTAGGAAATCCAATCGACTTTAAAAAATACATTTGAGAATTATTTTTAAACTGTTAATAGTTTAAAGCATTAGCTTGGTCCAAACTGTATAGCCTTCATTCTGTCTTGGTTTTATTGCAATTGTTGCTAGAGTCAGAAACAAGGGGGTGCTGTAGGTTCCTTGTATGTTGAGATTCCTCAGAAACCTAGCTCAGAGTACTTAGTACAGTAATTACTATTAGGACTGTAACTTATGGTCCAGAAATTGTCTGGATTGTGATATCCTTGGTAAATATGTCCTTCACTGTAGCACAATCTCACTAGAACCAAATGTACATGCAGCAATAGAAGAGAAAAATGCTGAAAAAATACTTTATTAATCCATGCTTCTACAAGAGGCAAAAGCATATTGACTAGACGTGCTAAAGTTTAACACCTAAGAGTTATTATGTGTACTATTATGTTGGCAGCCTTGGCTGCAGTGACCATGAAATGCTGGAGTTCTAGGGGCCTAGGTCAGTGAGGTGGGTGCACAGTGAGCTCTCTACCTTACACTTCAGGAGAGCAGACCTGCTTGACAGAGTACAGTGGAATAAAGCCCTGGAGAGAACACTGGAGACCAGGAGAGCAGCCTTTGTCCTCTTCTGGGGTCTGCTTGATTCATAGGAAAAGCCAGGTATGACATGGGGGTCCAAGAAAACTGGTTGTAGCAGGGCAGGTATTTAGTGTTTTTTATTGCATCTTTAAATTTGGATATAATGTCATGTATGCCCATTCACTGTTCTTGGACTGAAGTTTGTACATGCTTGAAAGGGGCTGAAATGCACATAGCAAACACAGTACAATCTAACCAGATTTCTTATGAGACCAGGACTAGCACTTACTAGTTCTAGTTTAAATGTTCTGACATAAAACAGATTTTACTTATTTAATACATGGGAAGACAAAAAAATATCTCCCTATTAGAGCCTCAGTGCTGGTAATTTGGAGATTAATTGTCCCCCCCCAGCTAAGATTTGGGACCAAAACTGGGAAGTTAAAAAATACATACTCTTCATGCCATACTGAATGCGTGAAAATGTGACTTTTGTGATGTTGTACATATAAAACATTTTTTCAAAACCAGCTCTGCTCATCCTGACCCACTTCACACAGTAGTGTGAATATTCGTTTTGGGAGACATAGATCTCACAATATGCTCTAGAAACTCAGAGACACATTGGAAAATTCACATTTACACAACCACACTTCAGATCTAAATTTGTTTTGGTAATATTTAGCTTGAATATGTCCATTTTATTCAAAATCTCACCAGCATAACAAGGTTTTGAATACACTTAATATTTATTGTAAGATGAGAGACTTCCTTTGCATGGGACTTTTTATATCTAAGTTAAGAAAGTGCCATTTTAGTACAAAACATATAACCTAGCCGCAGGTATAGCAATAGTAAATGTTTAAATTCCCTTTAACCAACACTAGGTATATATATATATATATAGGCATTGATTTCTGTGAAGTTGAATCTTTGAAACAAGTATTAAAATTCTATGTGTAGGACACTTTTAGAGCTGACTTCGTAGACTTAAAGTTGTTATCCTTATGTCTTGTTAGTATATAAAAAAAGGGATAAGAAGGATAAATGGTTATGATAGTTTTGTATATAAGCATGTCAGGATAATTCTTATATCTGAGGTACAAGTACAAAAGTCGCAGGAGATGGCACAAATATAACACAGCAGTTATACTCTGGTTTTACAGATAAACTGTGTCCTACAGAAATATATTCAACTCATCCTCAAACTCTATTGAACAACTTGTTTACTTTAGCTACACAGCAGGGAGATTGGCCCTCCAAACACAAGAAGCTTCAGCGATAGTGCCCCGACTAACTTTCACCCAGCTCCAAAAAAAAAAAAAAAAAAAGGCACAATTATATTATTCTTCCAATTTAGACTAATCTGTTTTAATACATGAAACCCAACCACAGTCAAAACCCCCTTCCCACACTTGTAGTGAACTCCAACAGCATTCGCTGCAGTAGGAAGTAATCAACACATTGCTTCAAGCAGTGATCTGCTTCAGGTTTTTTCTGTTCTCAGTTATAGATCATATTTTCAGATTACTTTTACTGGAGAATTTTAATTGGTGGTCCTGTAGTCCTTTGAACAGGATTTTATTGTTCAAATATGGAAAAGCTGTCTTCACGTTCTCAGGTAGCGTGAAAGGATTGCCCTTAACCTTGCAGCCTACTAAGCAATGGAACAGAAGATAAATAAAATGGAGCTTGAAACAGATTATGTCTGCTCTTAATAGGAAGGGTCAAATAGCTATATCATCCACCTGCAGACAGTTCTGTTCTTTGGCATAATCAGTAAATTACTTTTTCCAGGATACTGTATCAACAGTTGGGAATAGCCAGCTCCAATTTTGGACTTACTAAGAACTTCTGTAGTTATTGCAAAGGATTAATTTGACTCCTTTTTGGAAAACAGAAAGAAATTATTTTTGCACCAAGTTCTGTGGAAGTTTCCTGCATTTTATTTGCCAAACCTCTTTATTTTTTGTCTCTCTAGTAATAAGAAACACAATGCTGTTTTTCATCTTTATGAAATCTGAATGCCAAATGTATTTGCTTGCTTGAGGAGGACTATTTTAACAGCAATAAGACTTAGTGGCCTTGAAGAGATGGGCTTTATTCAGTATTCAGCAAAGGAACTTGAACTTCCTGCATCTGTCTCATTATATAGGCTATATGCAGTAAGCCACAGTGTCTAACAGCTGCTAGTGTTAGGATTAAGGGGAAAATATTTAATTTGATGCAGAAGCACGTATGTCATGATTTCTGCTGTAGCTTCCACCTGCTCCCAAGGGTGCATGCTAGATATATGGCATAACACTCAAATCATTTAATTGTGTCAACAAAATGCGGTGATGTTTGTTTAAAACAAAAATTAGTTTTGCAATAACATTGATTAGTTGATGGTTACTTCACTGTCACTGTGCTGACAGATAGAAAGACAAAATGATTTTTTTTAGTCTTGGGGGAGGGTGAAGAATTCTGGAGAGACCAGAGCAAATACACAGAACATAAACTTGAATTAGTCTTTCTGTTTAGTGAATCAATAAAACAACAGGGAAGTCTGAAGAGCAACCCAGATCATCTATCAAAATGGGTTTGTGCTCCTGTTCTCTCTGCCTTGTAAACAAGTGCCTTTAGCATTCTAGTGCCCAGAAGCATCCAAGACAAAAGGACAGAAATAGTTTTCAGTTTGCAGATGTAATGCCAATAACAAAAACAAGGGAAGATGAGAATTGAGCAAGCTGCTTCCCAGAATCTCCAAACCAGATCATACTAAAATTCCCAGGTGACAACTCATGTAATAGGAAGATAATTCTTTGCTATCTGCAGTAATGAAGACTGTATTTTCTGCAGAATGCTAATAGAAGGACATGACAGAGAAGGTATATCTTAGATTTGAAAATAGTGGCAAATAAAAACAGGTAATAAACCACAGTTTTGTCAAGAATGAAAGTTTGATTTTCTCTATCAGAAATCAGATCAGGAATCACAGATACAGCACTGTGAGAAAACCTGAATGTGGTCATAATTCTGAATGATTGGATTTGTAATAGTTTCAAATCCACAAGTGATGAGCTGTAATTCGTTGGATAAAATGGGTTATGAAAAAGTAATTAATCTACTGAAACATCTCAAATTATTATTGCTTTTTACTTTTTTTGGTGTAAATTGTGCACTAGTTCTCTTTCAAACAATCCAATAGCAGTAAAACTGTAACAAGGGTGAAAAAATAAAAAGGTAAAAAGGAGAACAGCAAGAGCTATGCTGATAAGAAAGAAAATGCTGCTCAGGAGCATGAATTGCTTCTACTGTTTCCTTGAAGAGGCAAACATCTATGTGACCCTAGATTCCTCTTTGCTACAGGTTAGGTAATGTGCACTTTACACACAATTACTGCTTTGGTCTTGAAGATGATCTGCATTTTTCATGACAATTCTCTGAAAAAAAAATCATAGATTATGGTATTGCATGTGACAATGAAGAGTGAACAAGTGTGACAATGTAGTGGTTAAGGAGCAAAGGTACACTCAAGAAATGAATGACACATTAACTGTATGTGCAGGAGTCACCAGCTGCTTCATTCCTTCTTTTAATCCCGTGAGGCTGACAAGACCAAAAGTAATTGCTAGGTTAAGATGTTTAGTAGTATACATGTACTGAATTATGGCTCTACTTCCAATTCCTTGAGAACAGATTTTCCTTACCATATCTTTCACCCTTGCTAGTGGATTACCACTGTTCTGCTGAACTGCTGGGGATTCTGTACATGACTGATATGTTTTAAGGAAAACTGCGAAGATAACATGCAAAGACACTTTGGTCTAGAGCGCATGAAAATGAAGAGACCTGCTTTCTTTTTGTGCTAATCTCATACACAGCTTGTATGTCATTTTTTTTTTTCACTTCTGCTTCCACCCTTCCCTCCCATCTATGAAATCAAATCAGTCACTTTCTGTTCTGTGTAAGCTGCCAAGATCTTCAGGTAGAAAATATAGTGTATGAGCTCAGAACTGTATTATTATATCCCATAGGTCATCAACAGACACACAAACTTTTCTTCAGGTGCTACTTTTCCAGTCCTTTCTTTAAACTCCATTTTTTCTTATCTTTTTTTTAAAAAATGCAGTTGCTACAGAAACTAGAATAAAAGTGGGGAGGGGATAAAGTAAATATAAATGTTCAGTGGGAGAGGGAAAGACAGAAAGTCCCTTGCTACTAGATTATAAATTAGTGCTGCTGTGCTGCAGAACAGAACAATTTAGTGGAAGATATTTTTTGCCAGAAATAAAAGCCTAGCCAAGCGATATTTTGAAGCATGCCATTACCCTCAGGGTGGAATCTGGCAAAAGAGTCAAGTTGTTTTGCATGTTACCTTTGAAACTGTGTGTTTTTAAATCCTGGTTTGTGCTTTATTGAGATGCAATTCCAAGCACACATAAAGGCAAACTGCTAAAACAGCTATAAATGGTTATTTTATTTACTGTTTGATCACCTCCCCTGTAACCACTGATTTCTTTCTAGCTATTATAACTGTAGTTTCTTGCATTCAAAGTGGTTCCCCAAGGACAACAAAGGAAACCAATAAATTCAAAGGCAATAGTATGAAATGAAATATAAGTTTGGCCTTTTATATGTATGTAGCAGCCAGCTATGCAAAATTTATGCTTTAAGCTGTCAATTAAATAAGCAGCGTGAACTTTTTCTTAGTGACTAAATAACATTCTAATACTGTCCAATGTTTGGTGACAAAGCTCTTATAGGCCACAGTGGTACAGTGGCCTATTAGCAGTAAGGATGACTAGCAACTGATTGTGGGTTATTTGATTACCATGTAAGCAATGCAGAATAAGCACCACACGTGAATGAAACTACCACAAGGGCAATTTGTAAAACTCATGCAAGAAATTAATTTTAGAATTATTTATTAACACTTCAGAAGAGAAAGTAGGACTGGGTTAGTTTTCGCATGTTACTTACTGTCTCCTTGTACTTCTGTCTGCCCTATCGCATTTCTTTTGTTTCTACCATGCATCAAATTTCTTGTGTAGGTTATCAGGTGATAGCAGATTCTCTTTGAATACTTATCTTACCACTGCATATTAATTCAAGCTTGTATCCTTGTGACAAGCATTATCCTAACATGAAATTATTAATGGTTTTTGCCTGAACGAGATTTATCCTGATAAGGATTTCAGAAAAAGATGTGATTTTTAGTTTTAATTAAATGACCTGTTATTTAAAGACAGTAGAACTGGTGTTGTCTATAAACATCAAGTGTTAGTGGAATCCCTGAAGTCTTAGAAGTTAGCAAAAAAAAAATTTTTAAAGATCAGATCCCTGAGATGAGAAGATTCAAGATAAGCATATGTGAGAACTGAGGATAAATATAATAATAGAAAATTAGAATTTATAGAAAATTAACGTATTGATGTTTATAAAAATGAACAAAAGCCTACAGTATTTAATTGCCTGAAATATTAATGTGATATGAAATCATAAGACATTGTACATGTCCTACCTTAATTATAGTTACATATTCTGATTTTCACCAGTGCACTGTACCAGGCTGAGGCAAAAATTTCTGCAACACATAACTCTATAAGAAAGGAACACAGTACAAAGTAGATGAAAAGAGATGTGGATAATGCTCATGAGTAAGATGAAAAAATGCCAAAATGATCACACCAGTGCAAATAAATAAGTAGGATTTCTGAACATAAGTCCATCAGGCAATAAAGTGATTCTGTTTGTGGCAGCACTGATAATAGAGAGGGTAGCTTTTGTAAGAAACAAAAGTAAAGGCCGTTAATGATTGATGCATTAACTAAGTTGCTAGCAGAACTTTTTTGTCTTAATATGTTGAAACAGTGACATAATTTTAAGTATGCTTACTCTAAACTAACAATTTTTCAGTGAATTATTTAGATATTAGTTCATATCGTTTAATGATTAAGGACCAGGTTTAGCAAATGCAGAGCTACAGAGTAAGTTTTCTAAGGTGTCATTAATACAGCATTTTAAACATTTCATTACTTAGATCAGTTCTATGCCTTAGAAAGGGAAAACTGTCCTCCCTTGATGACATTACTCTAACTAAATAATAATTTTTTTCGCACACGTCAGTCTATAATTTTTTTAGAATGGCAGGTATGTAATTTTAAAGTTTTGTTGTTTGTGGCTTTTTTTATAATATCAGACATTAAAAAATTTACCATTTTTTAATATGTGGAAGCACATTATGATACATCCAGTAGACACCTAAGTCAAGTTATTTATGAAATAATGGGCATAGGAGAGTTGTCCCAAAATATATATTGCTGGAAGTACTCCAGTTTAATTCCAAAAACCTCCTGAAAATTATAAAAATTATAAATATTAGACACCATATCATATGCAAAAAAAGTCTTAATTTTTGAAATTTTCTAAATATTTGAGCTCTTTGGAGTGTTAACACCTTCAGTGAATGACCATAGAAAATTATATTAGACATTGCACAAGCAGGATTTTTTTGTATCCCTGTGTTCTGAAAGATATGATTTTATTAATAATTTTTGTGATTTTAAAGTCTTCCATTAGCTTTAGAGAAATATAAAACAAAAGTAAAGTATTTCTGAAAATTTTCTGCCCTTCTCCTCCTCCTGTGGGCCCATTTTAAAGTGTGTTTTTTCAAAATAGGTAGAAATTACAGTTTTAGTGAGAAGTACTGAGTCCTGCTTTGGTTAGCATTTATGGAAATAATTTCTGAATGTGATAGCTTTTCCTCTTCAGGAAATCTCAACCTGGGTAATCAAAAACTGATTGTATGCTGCAGCACTGAAAAATGACTGGTGAAGCACTTCTGCACAGCCCTTGTCCATTCTTCAGAGTGAGTCACAGACTAACTCAGACTTTCACAGTCTAGTGCCATCATCCTTTGACTAAAATAGGCTTTTTCACCCTACCATGTACTCAGTATCCACCTTTTTTTCATCCAGTCTCCACACTGAACTAAACATTAGATATTGCTAAAAATAAGTGGCTCTAAAGCCTGGGGAGAAGGGAAAGGAATAGGGCTAACGTTTCTCTGCATCAGTGTCTATACTAAATATTTCCTGTTGCCTCTCTAGCTTAAAAAGGTAAATTTTACTGGTTTAACCAAAGCCTCACCTAATGTTTAAAAATAAGAGAATGTTACGTAATTTGCTATAACAAAAATATATTCCTAATGAACCTTGAAAAGAGCCTTCTTACTGAATCTGTTTCTATACCTCAAAAGAAGCTCCAATAGTTAACACATCGCTGCCCATTTATAGGAAACATAAACGAAAGAAATCCCTGAATAATATATCCTGCAAGAAGACTAGATTAAATGGATTTTCAAAACAAGATTTTAAAGCTGATCTTAATTTTACTGTATCACTGAGGTTATTATTGTTTTGTGGAGTTTTAAGATACCATACTGCACATTGTATGTATGTCATTCTTTATCATGGGGAGACCCATAAGGGTATTAGGATTAACTCAATTTGCTAATTTCGTCCACCTTCAAAAATAATGCAGTTATGAATTCATATAATTAATAAATACATTTCATTTCAAATAACCAAAAGTTTTAAGAAGAGGAACCTGGTTCTGGAACGTATTTCTAGTAGTATTAGTGCAGCAAAACACTAGCTAAGATGGAACTAGATAAGTTAAAGGAAGGGATGAGGTGATGTGGTTCCCTATGATAGCAGGGTCCTGGACTTGATAACCCAAGATCGTTTCTAGTCCTATCTCCTGTAGAAAAAGAAAGATACTGATCAGGTGGATTAGTGAAGCAACCTTACCTTAGCAAAAGAGTACAAGATAGATGATATCACAAAGTCATAGCAGGTATGGTACAGAATGATTGAAAACAGGTACGTAAGCCTGAGTACAGAGGAAGATCTCTCATCTTTTAGCAGTACAGAATTCCCTATGCCCCCAAATGTTTTGCTGATCCCTTCCTTTCCTACCTAAAATGAAGGAAAAAACATCTAATCAGATTTTTTCTCAGTAAAATCTTAGTTTGGAACTAAACACTAACCCCAGTGTTCATAAAGATGCTTATGCCTATCCACAATTGACTCAAAAATTTTAATGTATGATTGATTTATTTCATGTTTCTTTTCACTAATCTGCTTAAATTCTGCAAAGGAAGAACATCTAGGTGGGAAAAGAGAAGTCACATGTAATACTATCTCAGCTGCCCTGTGCAAACCACTTCTGGTTTCTAGTGGACCAGTGCACAATGGAATTGATGACTGCATTTGGTACTGCTTCTGTGATAAGACTAGATACTGAAAATAATACAGCGCTTCACTGTGGGTGCCTTATTTGGATAAAAGCACAAACTGCCTTTTTGTCTAACCTCAGAAGAAAAATTGGAGATTTTCTTCAAAAATCACCTATTTAATTTTAATAGGCCACTCGGATCTCTGTAGTTTTTTTACTGATCATAAGCAGAGATGAAGTTACCAAGAGTAATAGCTGATATGAATGGTTTTAAAATCAGTTTGAGAATTCTTTGTTCATACCTCAAATTCTTTTCCAGCCCCTCTAATTTCCTTTCCTCTTTTCATTCGAACAAACATCCCATTTCATAAAAGTCAACCTTTTTCATGTGATGGTTTCCTTAACTTTCTCAGAGTGCTGTGATTGTTAGGGGTAGGGTGTTTGGACCATTTTGTTTTCTTCTTGAAATGTAAGACAAATTTTCTTGGGCTTTGATTTAAAAAAAAAAAAGCAAACACACACACACACACAAAAAAAACTTTAGAGTCTTAAATCTTTTGGTAAATTTCATTCTTTTTGGACTCCTCTTTTTATATCTTCCTCTCTTTTTATGTATTTGCCTCCCATGAATTTGAACATTCACATGCTAGATGTACTTGCAGTAAGTACAACTGCAGTAGCATTTTTATATCTTTCATGTTCCTGTCCCCAGAGGTAGGACACAAGCAGTGTCACTTTGAGCCAAGTGTACTTTTGTACATCTTAACTTTCTCCCAGTTTCTCCCTTCTAAATGGTAGTTTATAACACTTTTCATTTTCATTACCTGACTCCATTATGATCATGTTTCAGGTTATGCTGCCTGTGAAATTCCCTTCTTCAGAGAAATGTCCCTGTTCCTAACATACCTATATCCCTTCTATATACACCGTTGTTTCATTCACACATTTTGGCTTCCAGATCTCTACCTACTCCTCAAGTCTTGAGTAAAGTGCTGACAGGATTTTAAGAATGCCGTTTTTGAGGTGTTAGTTCTCCTGCCTGAGAGTCAGAATTTATCTTCCAAAAGCTAAGGCTCACAAATGCCCTTAATTTTTCCATGTTTAGTTGTTCCTTTATCCCAAATTTATTCTGCAATTCTGCAATAAAGACAGCAATTGTCTGCATCACTAATTTACGGGTTACAGCCATAAATTCTGTGATGCTGAACACTTCATGTAAGAACCATGAATCAAAGAAAACCAATAATAAACCACACAGTGAGTCCCAGATAACTCAGGTACTCAGTTCATGTTAAAATAGACCATTCATTGTTATTTTCTTCAGACTAAGAGCTATTGAGATAGAGATATGCCTTCTTGTATGTCATCATATGGGCCTTATCATCTAAAATGCTAAACTGTCTAATCATAAAGGTCACTTCTGACTTAAAGAGCTAAAGTTCAAGGAATTAGTGTAGATGATGACAACGTGTAGCAATTGCTCTTCTAGACCATGCAGAACCAATAAACCTGAAGTTAGGAGGTCTGATACTGCATTAAAAGTGTAAGTAATCCACCAGAGAATAAAATTTTGTTTTAAATGAGTGAAAATTAATTGAAAACAACTATAAATCTGCCATCTTTTTAACTCAGTCTTCCTTCCTCCCACTTTCTCTCTTTCCACAAGAACACATCCCAAATGAAAAGTAGAAAAATCGTGTAAAGGGGGCTGCATTTGTTTGGAGGAAAGAATTAACTTATTAGGAAAGACTTAAACTTCATAGGTACTCAGGAAAAAATATGATGCTACAAAACCTGAAAAACAGGTTCATAGAAATGAGTTAAGGAGGGTGAAATCGTCTGTGTATATACTCTGGAAATTAGGTCAATTGTGTGGACAGTTAAAGGAGAAGCAGGAAAATGTGATCAAACTGCAGAGGTGTACATTGCAGAAATGTTCAATATATTTTTTACTTGTTTAATCAATGTTGACAATATTGACGTTTACCATCTGGTTAAGGTCAATGGTCTTCAAACACCTGTAAATAGGAAAACAAATTTTATATAAACTCAACAGTTTTAGAACATAAGTGAACACATATTAACTTCTGCAGTTTTCGGACGTGCTATTTCTTTATTATTTCTTTTCCACTCATCATATCGTTTTCTTCTAGGTTTGAAAATAAAGCAATGGAAAAAAAGTAATATGTCTTCCCAGCTTTAAATAAAATCAATTTATACTATAAAAACACTAAACCAGTCAGTATTGGGTATTAGTATATTAGTATTGGAGACACTAAGTCCACCCACACAGAATTCTAGGTAGTCAATACTTTTCGTTTCCTTGGGTGTAACAGATACGAATTCATACTCAATACACATTAGCCAAATATTGATAAAACTGCTTTCTGAAGCCAAACTTAGGATTTAAATGGCTTGTGCTATCACAAGCTGTGAAGAAAAACATCAGATTTAAAACCCATTTTGAGTCAAAAGTGTGCTTTGACTCATTCTGTCATCTTTGTTGCCTTTCTCCATAGACGTATTATTCCTGATAGTTTCTTACAGCATTTTTGGTTTTTCTCATGCTTTAGCAGAGTTGTTTGTTTTCCATAAAGCTCCAGGCTACTATGAGTTCCTTCAGCTACTATTTAAATACAGTGGAATGAATTCCTAACATAATCACATCTGATGCCAACCACATTGGTGTTTAGTTCTATGTCTGGGCTCTGTAGCTTTAGTAGCTAATTTATATAATGAGGTAGAGAATTCCCCTCGCCCTCTAAATATAAGACATGAGCAAAAAGTAAGAAGCAGCTACATATAGCTGGTAAGCTGGGACTTCCTGAAACAAAATTGCTTCAATTTTCTGTGTTAATTATTCAATATTTATAAGTGTTTGCTGTGACAGATGGGAAAATGTGTCTGTGTCAACCTGGTTTTCGCACATTTTGCTCTGTGAATGTGTTTCTGTAATTACCTTCAGAGATTATGTATTCTATTTGATACTGGAGACTATTTTGTTATGTTTAGGTCAGAGAACAGGGTTCATTTTGGGTGTGGTGTCTGTGTCCTTATTTTCAACAAAATACAAATCTATCACCCTATAATCACCTTTCAAGAGTCATTAATGAATTCTCCCCAAAAGAGAGGTGTAACTGGTTTTTTTTTTCAGAAACTCTTTTGCGTAACGCTCTACTCTTTTGATCTGCAAAGATTATGATCTCACTAAATTTTCCCGTCCAGCAATATAATTTCTTCATCTGTCTTTTATTAAGGCCTCTATAAAATGAGAGATTAAATCCTTCTTTGCTTAAAACTATTATTTTTTAAATAATATTGTGGTGGTTTGACTTTGGCTGGATGCCAGGTGCCAATGAAAGCCACTCTATTGCTCCCCACTTTTCTGTACAACAGGGACAGAAAACTATATGATGAAATGTTCATGGATTGAGATAAGGACATGAAGAGATCACTCACTGATTACCGTCACAGCCAAACCAGACTCCACTTGGGGAAATTCATTGAATTTGTTGCCAATCATATCTTCGAGTAGGATAATGAGAAATAGAACCAAATCTTAACCACACCTCCCCCTGCTAGTTTTTACTGGGCTTAACTTTACTCTTGACTATTTAACTCCTTCCCCAGGAAGTGAAGCAGGGGCAAGGAATAGGGGTTACAGTCAGTTCACCATATTGTTTCTGCCTCTGCTTCCTCCTCTGGGAGACGCTTTCCACTTCTCTAGGATCCAACAGGAGACAGTCTTCCATGAACTTCTCCAGTGTGAATCCCTCCTATTCTCCAGAGTGGGTCTCTTCCACAGGCTGCAGTCCTTCAAAAAAAGCCTGCTCCAGTGTGGGTTCCTTTTGGTATCACAAGTCCTGCCAGAAAACCTGCTCCAGCATAGGGTCCTCTCTCCATGAGTCCACAGGTCCTCTCAGGACCTTGCTCCAGTGCAGACCTCCCATGGAGTCACAGCCTCTTTTGGGCACATCCACCTGCTCTGACATGGGATTCTCCACAGGCTGAGGTTGGATCTCTGCTTCCCCATGCACCTCCATGGGCTGCAGGGGCACAGCCTGACTCACCATGGGCTGCATCATGGGCTGCAGCTGATGGACTCAGCTTTGGCCAGAGGTAGATTCATCTAGCCAGCTAGCATTGGCTCTGTCAGACACAGGGAAAGTTTCTAGTAGTTTCTCAGAGAAACCACTCCTGTTCACCCCCACCAGCTCTGGTTACCCAAACCTTGCCACACAAACTCAAATATTAACATGTTTCTATTTTGCAAATTATATGTGGTCAAAATACGTCTTCGTGGGCACTGAGGTTGTGTTGAGATACTAAAATTTCCCCTTCCTTCCCTGTTACACTGTCTTGGGCAACAATATATCTGAGAAACAGACAAAAACAAGCTGAGAGCCCTTAAGAACCTCATGAAGCTCAAGTCTAAATGCAAGGTCTTGCACCAGGGCTGGGGCAATCCCAGATGTGTAGAATCTGGGACAAGAACCCCTGAGAGTAGCTCTGTGGCGAAGGAGTTGCAGGTTCTCATGGATGAAAAACCAGACATGAGCCAACAGTGTGCACTCACTGCCCAACAGGCCAACTGTATCCTGGGCTGCACCAAAAGAAGCAAGGCCAGTAAGCTGAGGAAGGTGATTCTCTTCCTCTCCCCTGTCCTTGTGAGACACCACCAAGGATATTGTGTCCAGGTCTGGAGTCCTCAGTACAAGAAATGTGGAGCTGTTGAAGCAAGTCCAAAGGGCCAATAAGATTATCTGGTGACTGGAACACCTCTTCTATGGAGACAGGCTGAGAACTGATGTATTCAAGCATAGAGGAGGCTCTGGGGAGACCTCATTACAAGCCTTCCAGTACTTAGAGCTTATGAAAAAGAGAAGGGGTGACTTCAACAATATGTAATGATACGACAAGAGGGAAAGGCTTTAAACTGAAAGATCTAAATTGGTTATTAGGAAGAAATTCTTTACTGTGAGGGTAGTGATACACTGGAACAGGTTACCCTGAAAAGCTGGATCTCCTGTCTCTGGAAGTTTTCAAGGCTGGGTTGGATGGAGCCCTTAGCAGCATGATCTAGAGAGATGAATCATGGCTATGACAGGGTATTGGAAATTTAGGGTCACTTCCACCCCAAACCTTTCTATTATCTTATGACAATCGTGTTTTAAGCCCATATTGCTCTAAAATATTTTGATTGTTGACCTGTAAAAGCTTTCTTGTAGCAACACAAGACTAAATTTTTATTCTTCACTACTTGTAAAACCCTCTTACTTCTGACAGGTCCACTCAGCCCTTTAATTCTTATAGAAATCATTGTTTGCTGACAAATGCCAACATAGTTTTCCAGACTTTAAGTACCTAGTTCCATATCTGTCAGCAGAAACCTTGCTGGTATTTTTTATTAACTGTGAACATCTCTGGATGACATAAACAAAAATATTGATTACAATGACCCTTATTTCTTTCATGATAATATCCAGATTATTTTTTGATGTTTCTTAAGATGTCAAAAAAAACAACATTCCAACCTTATGTTTGGTTTTTTGAGTTTCTAGACCCAAAATACTTTCATGATCTTTAAAACTTTCATTATCTGAAGTCTGGGGGTTTTTGTGTTCCACTTGCCTAATTTACTTTAATCCCTTCAATAAATCTTGTGTTCTAGCTTGAACACCAAACTCCCATTTAGGAGTGCCCATACGGAGCACTCTCAACTGCAGCTTTCAGTGATGTGCTGGCAATAAACCATTTTCTGCAGAGAGGTAACAGGTAATTGAGAGAGTTGCTCAGAGCTATGTATCAGTAGCCTACCATCAATTTTTCAGTTTTACAGAGTATCTTTCTCATTTTTTTCTTTTTAATATTAAATCATGTAACTTCTTCCTCACTATAATTCCTGGTATTTTTGTTCCTCTCAGATGTTTTCCTCCATCTTTCCCACCCCCTTTTTTTTCACTGTTATATAGCTTAACATAAACTAAAGAAATACTTTCAAAGTTGAAAGCATTGAATAAACATTTGAAAGAAATATTTTAAGAGCCACGTATAGTTTCAGCTTCTTTATCAAAGTATACATAACTTTTCTTTTTCTTATTAAATAAGTTATTAGGAGATACTTCACACAGATGAATCAGTATCCAGTGTGGGTCTCAATTTACCTAATTGTCTCTTTCTAAGAGCTGACCATACCATTTAATTTATCTGTTGAGACTTTTCTATAGTAAATGGAGAGAGTCCAGTACCTCCAGGGGATAATTCATCTCAATAAATGTAGATGTCTAAGGCAGGTAGAACAATTCTTTCACTGATTGTGCTACCTTGGATTTAATCACTAATCAGCTTGAAATTTTTCCAAGAGCTGTGCTATTTTGATCTGATGTCCAAATAATGTGGACCAATGCCATATTGTCACTTCCTTATTTGCTATTTCTTTTCTGACTCTGGATCTTGGTGCTATACAAAGCTTATCCTAAGGGTGTGTTCTATATCATGAAAATTCAGAGTTTCAGATTTTCAATTAAAAGAACCAGCCTTTTTATTACGGGGTATGACTCTCCTGAGCTTTGAATTTTCTTTTTTTTTTTTGACAGATTAGACACTTGATGAAATTTTCTTTTCAGAAGTTCACAGGTGAACTGTTTTTTCTAGGACCAGAGAAAAAGTTCCATGAATACAACTTATATTCGCATAAACATTTTCTTTGCAGTGTCCTAAAAACATTACTAAAAAGACAATTAATGTGAAAAATGAATGCTTTGTACTGTAAGAAGTGAGAGCCTTTTTGGATATCAACCTCATTAAATTCTCATTATTTACAGATGAAATGGTTTGAATTGTCCCTGTAAATTTTTTTCCTGATTTTCTGTTTCTTCCATTATTCTTATCAGCAACATTTTTGTCAGTTTAAGTGCTTAAATTTATATTGAGTATTTAATTATTTTGACAGCTGATAACAATATGTTAAATAGGAAGTAACTTGAATAACTTGAATAATTACGTGAATTGCATCAGGAAAAGAATTAA